>NC_052626.1:40994466-41297496 GCF_016161935.1 Mauremys reevesii | reverse complement strand
GCCTAAATAGTATGGTGTGATTCTCACTATATTAAGTCCTTCTGTACACTAGAAAAAGTTTGCCGGTGTATCTATACCACAAACCCTCCTAGTGTAGATGCAACTTATGCTGTCAAAAGAGGGCAGCTACAGCTTATACCACAAGTGAAATAAACTATACTGGCAAAAGCCCTTTTCTGCCAATATAACGGTGTTTATGCTAGGGTTTCTGCTAATACAGAAATGTCATTCAAAAACCCACACCCCTAACGAGCATTGCCCCACTGGCAAAAGTTGCTAGTACAGACCTATCCTAAGTTACCTGTATTAGAGCCCAGACGGGCTCTTCCTATGTGTTTGTACAGCACCTAGTACTGGGACCCTGCAGAAGAAGCAATGCATTGCCTTGGAGATTACGATTCCCGCAGCTGCAGTCAGTGTAGCACAGAAACTCTTTTGAGCAACCATGTTTCACAGAAAACTGAAGCTATACATGCCACATGCAGTATCTAATTAAAAAACAAACACAATTTGATTGAGAATACAGGGTTTTCTATAAGGTGAAAAAATAACCTTTCACCAACAAGCCATTTAGGTCTGGTAGAGATTTGATGGCTCTAGAATCTGCCATGCCCCTAGAAAGAGGACACAACAAATTCAAAGACACTCCACATTGGCAGAAATAACTAATTCCCATATCCCTCCTGCAATCCAGCTAGCTTCCCAGTTGGGAAGTGCCAAAAAGATATCTCTGCCCTACTGGTCTTATTTAAAAATAAATAAACTAAAATATAAAATAAAAAAATTCAGAACAAAAGAAATGGGAGGGTAGGGAGAGATGAAGAAAAAAGCACTTGTAAAATTAAAAGGCAGGGCCCCATCAGATTGTGTCGGGCAGGGAAAAGCGTGTCGTAGGAAGGAGTAATTGGCAATCGGAGCAGAAGTGAAGAAGGGGATGATTTATGGGAGCATGGAGACAGGGGTGGAATAATTTTTGGAGCAGAACGGGGAACTTACTGAACGCCTGAAACTCAGCTACTTATCCACTCGTTCTCGTGATAAATTAGCTCTTGTTTAAAGTAACCGGAGCTCCATTTTTCATTCTGATTACTACACTTGATATCTCTCTCTCTCCCTCTGTTTCTCTCTGACCACTGCCCCTTAGCAGGTTCTCTGAGCTGAGGCAATGGGTTTATGGAAACTCTTCACCCCTCCATCACATGCCCCCACCCCCATACAATTATTATAAGGTTATCTCTTTAAACATCTCTGTGAAACAGAATGACTTAAACTCTTCCTCAAGGTGGACCTGAGAGCATATGGGATGTGGTTCTCCTTATCCATTTGCAATGTGTGTAGGGTGATGTGTGCCTGCGTTAACATGTAGAACGCCTATTGGTATGGGATGGCGTGCAATGTTACATTGCTGTGCTGAAATGTAACAAGGTGTATACTTTGGTGCGTATCAGTTACTATGGATCTATTTTATGACACCACTCGGAGGCTGCAATCAAGCTCGGGGCCTCACTGTGCAGAACACACCATATAGAGACATACAAAGACTCAGGGCTTATCTTCACTATTGTGCTAAATCAGCACCGCTGCATCAATTTTGCAGTGTCAATTTAGCGCATCTGGTGAAGACAAGCTATGTCGATGGGAGCTCTCCCATTGACATAATTAATCCACCTAAACAACAGATGGAAGCTGAGATGGCAGGAGATGCTCTCCCACCAACATAGTGTGGTGTAGACACTGCTTTAAGTCGATGTAAGTTATGTTGCTCAAGGGGGTGGTTTTTTCACACCCCTAAGCGACATAACTTACATCGACTTAAGCGGTAGTGTAGAGAAGCCCTAAGTCCTTTCCCAAAGAGCTTACAGTGCAGTTTTGGACAAGATACAACAGGTGGGAGTAACAAACAACTGGAGGAAAAAGAAGAGAGCGGGCAGGGTTAACAGAGATAGGCACATATAGTTACATAGACTCCCTGTGAGCAGAACTAGATGAATTAGAGCCAAAGACATTTAACAGTAGGTTTATAATAATAAGTTACAAGATAGAAATAAATACTAATGAATCTCCTTACTGGCATTCACAGAGCCAGTTAGTGTCCCACAGGCACCACAGTATAGGTGGGTCTTGAGGAAGCATTTGAAGAAGTTGAGGGAAATGGTTCTACAGGTCAGTTTGTGGAGGATATTCCATGAATGAGGGGCAGTGTGGGAGACAGCTTCACAGTGTCTGTCTGTCAGCTTCTCCCACAATCAAGGCTGACATCATCAGCAGAGTAGAGAAGACAGCAGGAAATGTGAGAAGATGTAAGAATGGGCCAGTGGGGAGGTTGATTTATTATTTGTCTAGCTCTGTAACATACAAGACCATGGGGGTACTCAATGATTTTGAAAGGTAGCAAAAATTCAAAACTGATGAAAGGAAATACCTTTGACACACAATGCACGCAATTAGCCAGTGGAACTCATCGCCACATGTTTAATTGAAGTCAAGAGTTTAGCATAATTCTAAAAAGGATCAGACCTTTACATATAGATAACAAGAACCTCTAGAGATACTACTAATAAAAAAAATCCCAAGCGTTTTGGAAGGGATAGCCACTGTGCAGCATCAGGGCACAGGCCAACTATTGGGAGTTAGGAGGAAATTATCCCCAGGGGCAGATTATCTCATAACTGTTTCCTGCAGGAATCCCTGCATCTTCCTCTGAAGTATCTGGTATTAGTCACGGTCAGTGATAGGATACCAGACTAGATGGACCAGTCTGATCCAGTATGGCAGCTCTTATATTCCTACATGATGCTGTATAGTTACAAAAACAGCCAAACAAACAGGTTCTCTGCCCCGCAGGGCTTGCATCGTATAGAAATTATTATGTCCAGTCACATATGCCTATTAGACTGCATATGTGGCTCCGACAGTGACTGTGTTCTTGTGGAGGAGTTGCAGTCTGGTAAATGTTGATGGGCAGGCGAGCCTGTCTGACTCTATGGGAATTAGTGGACGCACTGGTTGGGAATATGTATGTTACATCTCTTCATCTCAGGAGCACTGGGCTCAATTCAAAGCCCTAAGAATGCACAGGATGGACTTCAGAAGCACAAATTCTATTCAACAGCTATGAACCACACACTATTCTTCATACAACTTACTACCAAAGTCTCAATATGTTCAGTTACACACACGGAAATTAAAGATACTCTACTTAGCAATTATAGAGCACTATTGTACTATTGTACTTAGCAATTATAGAGCACTTTACCTCTTCTAAGCCGTTTGCAAACCTTGCCCCTGATTTTCAGAAGGGTCTTGACTCAGTGTTTGCAACCACATTTTGTGGTTGCAGATAAATGTGGGCACAAAATTGAAAGTTACTACTGAAAATGCAAGGCTGTTTTACCCAATTAATCTTCACAACCTTTCATAAGCTAGGCAAAACCCTGTGACCTACCTTTACAGGCAAAGCATTTCTTCAATGGAAATTTCACAGGAAAAAGCTTTAGGGGCTAAGGAATTTTAAACAGTATGTCCTCACCTACACCACATGCATCTGGGAATATTCAAGCCAGGAGCAGGTGCTCTTTTATTGGGAGCGCTTTCAAAAAATGTATTTAAAGTTTGAGTGAATTTTGAGCTCATAAGAATGACAAACAAATCTTGGGGGCAAGATTTCAGTGCAGAATGGGCAGCAGCTGTGCCCACAACCCACATACAGCTATGCCAATGCACTTCATTTCTTACCAGTAGTAACCCTCCTATTCCACTCTGTCAGTGCCTCTCAGCTCTGCCCTGAAGCATCCTCAGCTATTCCAGTTCTGATACACTCCTACAAACAGCTCTGTCAAATCATGCTGAATCTTGGGGTGGTTGTGTGAATTTCCACTAACCACTAGAAAACGATTTACCAACCACGAGTCAGAGCTAAATTGATGTATCTATAGCTGATAGGTCAGCGTATCCACATAAAAAATGGTTACTCGCGTTCTCATAACTGAGGTTCTTCCAGACGTGTTGCTCATATCCATTCCAATTAGGTGTGCACACATCGCACATACAATCGTCGGAAAAGTGTTTTCCTTAGCAGCTCCCGTCGGGTCAGCTGTGGAGCCCCCTGAAGTGGTGCCTTTATGGTGCTGAATATATACCCCTGCTGACCCGGCCCCTCCTTAGTTCGTTCTTGCCAGCTCCTCCGACAGAGGGGAAGGAAGATGGGTATTGGAATGGATATGAGCAACACACCTCAAAGAACAACAGTTACGAGAAGGTGAGTAACCATTTTTAATTCTTCGAGTGATTGTTCATATTGATTCCAGTTAGGTGACTCCCAAGCTCTTACCTAGGTGGTGGGGTCAGTGTTATGGAAATACTACTGGAGCACCACTCTGCCGAATGCTGCATCATCTCTGGCACGCTGGACAATGGCGTAATGAGAGGTGAACATATGTACTGAGGACCATGTTGCTGCCTTGCAGATCTCTTGTATCGGGACCTGGGCCAGGAACGCCGCTGAAGACGCCTGAGCCTTTGTGGAGTGCGCCGTAAGGGCTGGAACCTTCGCCAGCTCGTAGCACATCTGGATGCAGGACATGATCCACGATGAGATCCTCTGAAATGAGACTGGAAGGCCTTTCATCCGGTCCACAACCACCACAAGTAGCTAGTTTGACTTCCGGAAAGGCTTTGTGCGCTCTATGTAAAAGGCCAACGCCTGCCGAAAGTCCAGTGACTGGAGCCTCTGTTCTCAGACGTTAGCGTGAGGCTTTAGGGAAGGAAACAGGCAGAAAAATGTCCTGGTTGGTGTGAAAATATGACACCACCTTTGGAAGGAAAGCTGGGTGAAGTCTGAGTTAACTTGTACCTTGTCCTTAAGGAAAACTGTGCGGTGGGGACGGTGTCAGAAGTGAGGGCCTTTAACTCCAACACCTTCCTTGCTAAGCTAATGGTGACCAGAAAAGCAACCTTCCATCGAGAAGTAGAGAAGGGAGCAAGTCACCAGTGGTTTGAAGGGGGGCCCCCATTAGCCTGGAGAGGACCTGGTTAAGGTCCCACGCAGGGAGCGGTTGTCTAACCTGTGGGTATAATTGCTCCAAGCCCTTGAGGAAATCGGCAACCATAGGGTTGGTGAAGATTGAACACCTGGCCGCTCCCGGGTGGAAGGCCGAAATAGCCGCAAGGTGCACCTTGATGGACGATGCTGCAAGACTGCGCTGTTTCAAGTGCAGCAGGTACTCCAGGATGACTGGCATGGGCACCTGGAGTGGAGGTGTGCAATGCTGAGCAGAAAGTGAACCTTTTCCACTTTGCTAGGTATGTGGCCCTAGTGGAGGGCTTTCTGTTGCCACCTGGATAAGGAGTAGCTTGTGAGAAGGGTCCCTGAAGAGGGATGGGTAAGGGGGGTGGGAGGGAGGGGAGGAGCAGAATTGGAGAGAATATCTCACTTCTACCATGAGAAGAACCCAGCAGTCCAATGTAATTTGAGACCAAGCACGGTAGAAGTGGGACAGATGATTCAAGAAACAAGAGGAAGGATCCGGTGACGTGGCTGGTGTGCTGTCCTCGAGTGCCCCTTCAAAAGGCCTGTTTTGAGCCCGATGATGGCTTCGTCAGGTCCTGCCTGGGAGCAGAGCGGATGGGAAGGCTTGAGCCTGCCATTTCTACCCCTCCTTCTTTTAGGCTGTGCAGCCTGGAGTCCGTCTGTTCTGAGAATAGGCCTGCCTCGTCAAAGGGCAGGTCTTGTAAAGTCTGCTGCAGTTCCAGACGCAACCCGGATGCCTGCAACCATGAGAACCTTCTCATGGCTATCCCGGAGGAAAGGGTGCAGGCGGCAGAATCCACAGCATCCATTGAGACCTGCAAAGAGGTTCGTGCCACTGCCTTCCCTTCCTCTACTATCGCCCCAAACACAGCTCTTTACAGGGTATGAAGTATTTCCACTCAACCCTTTTTGCAGTAGGTGGAATGGATGCAGAGGTCTGCCACAGGGTCTTGACATTGCTCTGGACAGTTTTTATCAATGGCAGAGCAACTCTAGATGGCCCCTCTGGTGCCAAAAATGTCCATGATGGGGCCCTCAGGTTCGACCATCTCCTCCACCTGCAACCCCATGTTGCGGGCAATCCTGTGGAGCAGGTCTTGGCAGGCTCTGTGGTCAATGAGGGGTGGTCCCGAGGCCGAAGCCCCTGCCACCGCCTTGTCCGGGGATGAGGATGATGAGGCCAAAGGTGGTGAAGGGTCTTCCTGACCCTCCAGCTCTCTAGCATCCTCCTGAGCAGTGCCGGGGACATTGGCGTCATGTCATGGTAGCGGTGGCCTGACTGGGAGGCGGTCCTTGTGCTGACATCATCTCAGAGCCCCGAGGCGTAAGTCGGCCTGTGGGCAGTGGCGGAGCTCAATTTTCAGAGGCCACCAACCTGGAGTCCCTGGAAGAGGTGCCCTGGGCCTGGCGATAAGCCCCGGGGGTCCAAAAGGGCCACTATGCAGGCAGCTGCCACTGGGGGGTACCAGGGGACCACTGGTGCATCACATCGGTGCCTACCCAACATGTAGCGGCTGCTTCTGGAGTAGAAGGAGTCCGCATCTGAGTCCAACAAGGCCGATCTCGACTGTGAGGACCGCGGTAACGCCGATGGATATTGCACCAGGGACTGGTGCCAAGGGGCCAGTGCCGCTCAGTCAGTGCCGGGGACCAATGCCAGTCCAGTGATTGTCGACTCAATGGTGTCAGAGAACCCCACCTGGAACCTGGTGCTGGCTAACGGTGCCGCAACAGGGGAAATCGGGAGCAGTGCCGCGGGGAGCAGTGCCAAGCCAGGGAGTGTGACTCACACATCATGGCCGGCTTGCCTCTAGATGGTGCTGGTTATTGTGGCACCAGAGGCTTGTCTCTGACTGCCAAGGGCTGAGGTGCCGTCATGGCGCTCAGATCCCTGGTAGCTGCAAAAGTGTCCAGGATGGAGGGCAGCTGCAACTCCTCCACCTGTCGCTGTCTTTTAGGAGTGTTACTGGGTGCTGGACTCAACGGTCCCCTTAACAGGACCAAAGTTAACGACACTGACTCCTGTGCTCTTGGAGCCAAGTGCTCCTGCATAGGATGCACTGCTGCCATGCACACAGGCACCGCTGTCTTTGGCACAGGAGAACAACCCCTATCAGTCTTTGTGTGGCACAGGGGAGTGGGAGCGGTGCCAGGTTGTCTCCACAGCCTACGATGCTGAGAGCGCCAGTGCCGAGGGTCTCTTAGACCAGAGTCCTTCCTCGGCAACACGCTGCATATGGAGGCTGGGGCACGCCACACGGACGCGCTCAGTGCTGGATCCTGATGGTCCACGGCAGGCTGGGGGCGAAGAGCGGACTCCATCAAGAATTGTTTTAGACAAAAATCACGCTCTTTCTTAGTCCTGGGGAGGAATGCCTTGCAGATCCTGCACTTCTCAGTCTGATGAGTCTCCCCCAGACACCTTAGACACGAGTCATGGGGCTCCCCTGTTGGCATAGGCTTACCGCAGGGCTTAAACCCCTGGGATCGTGGCATGCCCCAGACCCAGGGGAAGAGTAAGGTATTGGGGGTGAACCCCACTCCCAATACCTTATCTACAACTATATACACAAATTAAACTAAACTACAGCCAACAGCTACTAAGCACACTAAGAGAAGCACTCGCTGCGCAAGCGACCGCAATTCCAGCCACTGTCGCTGGCGGTAAGAAGGAACTGAGGAGGGGCCAGGTCGGCAGGGGTATAGATTCAGCACCATAAAGGCGCCACTCCAGGGGGCTCCACAGCTGATCCAACGGGAGCTGCAAATGGAAAAACTTTCCAATGACTGTGCACGCAGCGCGCGCACACCTAATGGACTAGATATAAGCAATCACTCGAAGAAGAACTTCCTCTTATCCCAGTCCAAAAACTAAATGATATGTATACATGTACTTTTTCAGAATATTTATTTATAAATATATCTCCCATTTTCATAAGGGGCCTTGCATGCCTTCCCTAGAAAAGTAATGCTCTTAAAAATCCAAGGGGAGCATCTAAAGATACACTGCCCCTTTGTACCCATGCACCATGAATGTTAGCAAGAGGCATTCTTCTAATGAGTAATTATAATTGGATGTGCTTGCACCAGTTAAGAAATAAAGTACAATACTGTGCCTTAGTAGCATCAAGAATGGGTAAGAATAGGAAGATTCTGAAACATTATTGTTTAAATAAGGCTTTTGACACATTCCCACATGACATTCTCATAAGCCATCTAGGGAAATGGGTCCATATGAAATTACTATAAGGTGGATGTAAAACATGTTGAAAGACCATATTCAAAGAGTAGTTATCTATGGTTCTATGTCAAATGGGGAGGACATATCTAGTACGGTCCTACAGGAGTCAGTCCTGAATCCAGTAGTATTCAATATTTTCAATAATGACTTGAATAATGGTGTGGAGAGTATGCTTATACCATTTGCAGATGACACCAAGTTGGGTGGGGTTGCAAGCACTTTGGAGGACAGCATTAGAATTCAAAATAACCTTGACAAATTACAGAACTGTTCTGAAATCAACAAGATAAAATTCAATACAGATAAGTGCAAAATACTACCCTTACGAAGGAAAAAAACAAATGCACAACTAAAAAATGGAGACTAACTTGCTAGCTGGTAGTACCGCTGAAAAGGATCTGGGGGTTATAGTGGATCCCAAACCAAACATGAGTCAACAATTCAAGGCAGTTGCAAAAAAGGCTAATATCATTCTGTTGTGTACTAACAGGAGTGTCATGTGTAAGACCCAAGAGGTAACTGTCCCATTGAACTCAGCACTGGTGAGGCCTCAGCTGGAGTACTGTGTCCAATTTTGGGCATCACTTTAGGAAAGAGGTAGACAAACTGGAGCAAGTCCAAAGGAGAACAACAGAAATTATAAAAGGTTTAGAAAATCAGACTTATGAGGAAACATTTAAAAAACTGGGTATGTTTAGCCTTGAGAAAGGATGACTAAGGGGGACCCAAAAACAGTCTTAAAAAGGTTAAGAGATGTTATATAAAGGACTGTGATCAATTGTTCTTCATGTCCAATGGTAGGACAAGAAGTAATGGTCTTAATATCTAACCTAAATCTTCCCTGCTGCAAATTAGGAAAAATGTTCTATCTATAAAGGAACTGAAGTTCTGGAACAGGTTTCCAAGGGATGATTCCCATCACTGAAGGCTGGAAAAATACCTGTCAGGGATGGTCTAGGTTTACTTGGTGCTGCCACAATGCAGGGGGCTGGACTTGGTGACCTCTTAAGGTCCCTTCCAGTCCTAATTTTTATGATTCTACGATTATTATTATTGATCACTTTTGTAAGGCTAGATGTGCAGGCTGTTTTATGAAACAAAGAAAAACGGAGTCTCTTCCCTGGAGATCTTACACAAATCTAAGGGCCCCATCCTGCAAACACTTATTTCTGGGCATGTGGTCTGATCTAATTCCCATTCAAATCAACGGAAAGACTCCTACTGATGATGGGAGATGAATCAGGCCAAGTGGTTTACTACCATGAGTACTGCCCTACTGACTTCAACACACATATTATATCAGTAAGCACTATACTCTGTAGCAAGTGATTGCAGAGTTGGCCCCTATACAAAAGACATCAGCAAGAGAAGACAACAACAAGAAAGGCATTTTGGGAGGATAAGGTGCGGGAAATAAGGTTGAAGACAGTAAGTCCATGCAGTTTCTTTTAGGTGAGTATGTTACATAACTCCTGTAACCTTGAAAGATCCTGAAGGGAAGTGGAGGGAGGAGGAAGGTTCAGGGTTGCTAATATATTTTTATTATATATTTTATTATATTAAGTAGAGGGCAGACCAATCACTATGACCAGACAAGGACAGCGAGATTAGCCTTACTGCAGCATGGGGCAGTTTTTTACCTGGACTCCAGACAGCTTATCTACCCATCAGACTCCAGATAGTGCTCACCTTATCAGCAGGTAGGAGCCAGGCCCATCTCTCTTTCTCAAAAGCTTTGATATCATCAAGAGACTAAAAACTTTCTGACCAGGATTTATAAAAACCAGACGGATGAAGTAGGTGAAATCTCTGCAAGTTTTGCTTTTATAGACTGCAATTTTAATGCAGGAGCAAATGCAAGGAAGAGCTAAATCTGAGGAGGCCATTGATGAATCCAGTTTGAACATCATGTCCAATGGGCTATTTTTTTTAAACCTACCCAGACTACACTGGGCCTCTTTCAGGCAGTGACAATCCAGGCTAACAGGATTTTCAACACAATCTCTTGGAGATGTGGCTTTCACTCAGAATCATTGGAACCGTGGGGTCAGGGAGCAGAAAGGGTGGAAATCAATTAGATGAAACCAGTTCCAAATAATCCAACATGGGGCCCTGGTATCAGAAAGTGAAAAGGGATCAAGCAGATAATTCTCTCTTTTCCTTTCCATTGTTCAGTGCTGCTGCATATTGGCTACTGCCATCCACCCAGGAAGTGGTTGCACTGTAGGGGAGATGCCTATCCATAGTCTGTAACATGCTTTGGGATACTTCAATGTGAGAAGCACTAATGAAATGTATGATAACATCCCTGGGGGAGAAAGATTGGTCTCTTGTATAGAGGCATCAAACAGGAACCAGTTTCCCATGTTCAAATCTGAACAAACCCAAATGGGGAGGGATGGAATAGGGCTCCCATTTTCAGTCCCAAGAAAATACCATATTGCTTGGCTAAATAGCTTTTTAGTTTCTGACCACCAGCTGGCAGACTTGGTATCAAGATACGACACTTGAAGACAGACATAAGCCAAAAGCAGAAGCCCCATTTCAAGTATGACAGGACACAACTTTGGAGTATAGAGCGAAAGGAAAAACCCTGGCCTGACCCCCAGAAGATGAGGCCTAACAGAGATGGAAAAACTCTGTGATTTATCCAAACCACCATTAACTTTTTGAGGATGTATATATTGGGAACTGAATCTAAACCACCATTAGTTTTGCAAAACAAAACCACCCCCCAGTTTTGCCAATGTTCACTTGAGGAATGAACCTTACTAGAGAGCCTCTGCAGAGCCAGTGCAGCTCTAGAAGGTCTCCAGACGGGGACAGAGAGAGGGGTCATCAGTTACTAGGTAATGATCCTTTTACCTGCGACTGCATTTTAAATGGGATCATTGCTGTGGCGGCCTACAACAGGTAGAGATACCATCTGTTCATATCTTAGTAAAACCACATCATCAACATGCTTTTTGACAGACAATTTTCCTTTGTTGTGACTACAGCACTGATACAGTGCACAGAACTGGCTGCTGTGGAGAGTGAAGCTTGGATTTCCCCAGAACAGGCACAGCACGGCCAATAGCATGGCAAGCTTCTATTCACTTCTTCCCAACAAAATGCTTCAACACCTACTTTAGTGGCCCTTTCAATCTGTTCTGAGAAGGTCAACAAGGAAACTAGTTAGTGCAACTATGCTGGTGATTTTCCATGGACATGGCACTGGGTCCAGTAAGAACTCAACTGGAACCCAAATTCATTTCACACAGGCCAAACCGCCATCAGATGGGAGTGACCGACCACTACAGGAACTGCTGACCTAAAGGTAAAAAGATGTGTCCCCCATTCCCAATCCCTTCAGTCACTCTAATATTTTAATGTGCTGATGTATGTGCTAATGTTACCCACTGGTCAGTGTGTGCTGTGTATACCTTTCCATGCCCGATCCACAGAAGATCTGAATCTGTTACAGTCCCCCAGCTACACAGCCAGGCACTTTAGCTCAAGCTGTAGAGACTCAAACTTTTAGCTCTTCAAGTCCCTCGTTCTATCTCTGGTGGCAGACAAGATGGTAACTGGCATGCTAGTGTAATGGGGGACAACTCTGCCCCACTTACTCCAGCACCCGAGGAAGTATCGAGAGAGAGAGTGAGTGTCCAAGGACATAACCACACTAGCTGCAGTACTTGCCTTCTTGCCCTTGTCCCCCAGCCTTCACACAGCACTCCACACAGCCAGGGATGGCTGAAAGGTTTTTGAGCAAATGAGAACAATCCTCCCCACAAAGAGAAAAAAAATCATTTTCAGAACTCAAACAAACATCTGTGGCTCTAACACCTTTGGCTAAGTCAGTTTTCTGGCCAGCAGAAGAACCAGATATGCCAAGTATCATAAAAATAGCTGTTCCAATAGGATTTCTACAGCACTTATCTCAGACCCAAGGAAACAAGGTAAGTATCTTAGCTTTTGGAAGCTTAACTGAACCCAAACACCACATCTTCAGAGCTTCATCCATCCCTACTCAACACTTGGGCCTAGGTGAGCTCCAAACAACTTGTATATTAATTTGGTCGCTGCAGAATGGGGGGGACCATGTATTGGGTAGAGGGGAAAGAATTCCAGGAATACAATGGATATATTTTTTTAAAGAACCATCATTGCTCCTCTCCATGCCTCCTCCCCTGGCAAAGGTGAACTGCATATCTTTAGTTAATAATTAACTTGTCATGAGCTCCATCAATATCCCATCACCCAAGTGACAGAGGGAAGGGAGGCGATGGGGGAGGTGATCAGTACGACGTGCCAGCTCTGCCCGCAGCCTGCGATCTCGTCTCGACCATAATAAATAGGATGAAATGCGCTCCTGATAAATGCCCATGTCATGGAGAGATTTTACCTTCACTCAGAAACAATGTAATATCTCAGCTATTACCCAAAATAATTTATCAATGTGTAATAGCTTTGTGCAGAGCTCAGATAGGAGGGGAGCAGCGCTGCCCGAGATGGATGGATCCTACCTTCTGCTTTTAATTTTTAATGCTTGTAGGCAGCTTCACATTAAAGGCCAGGTGTCATATATAGACTTAATGTAAGAACGGAGTTCATGAATTCTAATCAGGAGAGAATCACCCTCTCTCTTCTCACTTAAGTCACCTTTTTTTATTTATCAATTTTCCTCTCCTCTCATTCTCTTCTTTGCCTCTTTTTCAGGCTGTTTTCCCCTGTTCCTTTGTTTGTGTTTCGCTTCCTGTCTCAATGCTCAGATAGCTCTCTGCCACTTTAGGTCCAAGAGCTTCCCCACAGTACTCCCCATTCTCCTCAGCCCCACTCCTTGTGTCCTCATTTAGATCTGGACAAAGCGAGTACCCAGCAGATCCCAAAACAGAAGAGTTGCATTTTACACCTGGAAAAAATGGGCGTCACTGCCGACAAGGTGATTAGCCTTCAGGCTGCAAGCCACCGAAATTCACAAAGGAATTTAAATAAGGTGCTGGCCTAACTAGCTTAGTGGGAGAAGGTGAGTCCCAAGGCCCAAAGCAAGTGGTTCCAGCAGTGAAACAGATTTCTTAACTGGTCAAGATACAACCATGAGGAAAGGGGATTCAAATAATCAAGAGAAATTGCTGCACTGGTGTCCCATACTGGAGTATGAGGAGCTTTACCAGCAGATGTAAAATCTCTATTATGCTGCTGGTGCGCTGAGATCACAGCTGATCATGCTGACCAATACTGTCTCATTTTTTCCTTATATTCCCCAATCTGTGTTTATCCATTTGTTGTCTCTTGTCTTATACTTCAATTGTAAGCTCCTTGGAGCAGGGACCTTCTTTTAGTTCTGTGTTTGTACAGCCCCTAGCACAATAGGGTCCTGGTCCATGCCCGAGGCTTCTACACTTCTGCAATAATAAAGGACAATTGTGCAATGCCAACATCACAGTGAAGACACCAGTACATCCCATGCCAGAAATGTTGCTAAGTTACATCACTAAATCACATCAGAATCCACATCAAACACCCTAGGCCAGAAATATTTGAAAGTGATTGTAACCGTGCTTCAGTAGGTCACAACCGAGGATGCCAAATTCAGGACAAACTGCTGAAAAATAGGGCAGATACAACCCAAGACTGGTGGATAATCCCCCATAGGAAATACCAAACCAGCAACAAAAGTATACTTCTGTTTCACCCAGGGGCGGCTCTAGGTATTTTGCCACCTCAAGCAAGGCAGGCAGGCTGCCTTCGGCGGCTTGCCTGCGGGAGGTCCCCAGTCCCGCGGATTCAGCGGCACACCTGTGGGAGGTCTGCCGAAGCCGCGGGACCAGCAGACCCTCCACAGGCATGCCGCCGAAGGCAACCTGCCTGCTGCCCTCGCAGCGACCGGCAAAGCGTCCCCCGTGGCTTGCCGCCCCAGGCACGCGCTTGGCGTGCTGGTGCCTGGAGTCGCCCCTGGTTTCACCACACTGGCTAGCAAGAAGTCATAAAAGCAGTTTCCTTAGGCATTCCAGTCCTTGTATTACCCCTGAAACACTAGACTCTTCAAATAAAAGGTTCTTCTGATCCCAAAGGACGAGCCACACAAGCAGGCCAATATATATAACTTGGATCTTGCCCAAAAATCACACTGATGTCAATCCTCTAGTATCTAAAATCTAAAGGTTTATTCATAAAAAGAAAGAAAGAAAGAAAAAGGTGAGAGTTAAAATTGGTTAAAGGAATCAAATACATACAGTAATTGCAAAGTTCTTGGTTCAGGCTTGTAGCAGTGATGGAATAAACTGCTGGCTTAAGTTAAGTCTCTGGCTGCTTTCAAATCATTGGAAGGTCCTCAGTTCCTTAGTTAGATGCTTCCATTAATATAAGTCCAGAGGCTGGAGCAGAAAAGAGGCAAAATGGAGGGATTTCCAGGGCCTTTTATATGTTCTGCCACGTGGAGGGAAACCCATTGTTTCAAACAAAGCCCTCAGCACAGCTAGTGGAAAATTACAAATGACGGAGGTGAGAGCTAAGTCACATGAGCAAGTCACTTGTGCATGCCTGATTTTGCTTAGTCATTGCAGGAAGCCATTACCTATATTTCAGATGGAACGTCCACTCAGTGTACATGGGCATCTCCCATGGTTCATTGTGAGTTAAGTGTCCCTTGATGAGCCACTCAATTTGAATAGTCCCTTCAAGATGTGCTGGCTAACTACCTTGTGGGCGTTACCCCAGGAGCAAACTTCTGAAATACAGGTATAGAGCCAATACTCATAACTTCAAATACAAAAATTATACATGCATACAAATAGCATAATTATATTCAGCAAATCATAACCTTTTCATAGACATCTTACATGCCACATTTTGTACAAGATTTGTTGCAAATATGTAACAGTGATTGCAACAATGATCGATATGGTCATATTTTAATCAGATAATGCTACAGTGATACTGAAGCAAAATGGTGCTTCTGATCTCTGCACAATGACTGGGAGGCTGGGCGGCCCAGGAGCACCACTTACAGTATCCAGGGTGAGACTATTGGCACCTGCTCCACATGAGAATGACCACAAGCAATAGACCCAAAGATCAATGAAGAACTGGAGGCTACACAAGGCAGGATGGGTACAGGAAGAATCTGGCTGATGGGCCTGCTCACCTTGTTTACACACACAACTACAAGAAAATAAACAGGCACCAGGTACAATGCTGCCTGTGGGACCTAGACTACTATTTGCCAAGCCATGCTGGAATGGCCATAATCCTAAATGTTGGTTCCATTATCCCCAGTAGCCCCCAAATCATTAAGCCACAGGAGCTGAATGGAATCTGGTTTGATTCTGCAGATACTGAAAACTTACCTCACTCCACCAACACAGACACCATTAACTGGCCCTCTTTTTGGTGGTCTCAACTAAGAAGCCAAGGATTGAATGGCTCCTGGAGGCTAAACACTCCTCTCACTCCTAAAAATGACACCGAGGGTAAATCCACACTGCAATGAGACACCTGCGGCTAGTCTGTGCCAGCTGACTGGGGCTCACGCTGCGGAGCTGTTGATTTGCGGTGTAGATGTAGCCTGAGCTCTGGGACCCTCCCACCTTGCAGGGTCCTAGAGCCCGAGCTCCAGCTCACATCAAAATGTCTACGCTACAATTAAACAGCCCTGCATCCCGGGCCAGCTGCAGGTTTTTAACTGCAGTGTAGACTTACCCCTACAGGTCAGGAGTGACGGCATTGGCAGGGTAGTTACTTGTATCGCCTAGGCTCCATAGTCATGGATCAAGAGCCCATTGTGCTAGGCACTGAACAACCACAGCACAAAAAGATGGTTACTGTCCCAAAAGAGCTCACACTCCAAGTGAGTGGAAGAAGCTTCCGCTGGTGCCGCTTGGGCTAGCCCTGTGCTGTGGAGAAACAGTGGGCCTGTAGGGCTTGTATTGTTGGCAAGTTATTTCTCTTTTCCTCACCCTTCACATGTTTATCTTTTTTAAACATAAGCAATTTGGGACAGGGACTGTCTCTTCATACATTTCTGTACAGCACCCAGCACGTTCTTGGTGCTTCTGGAATACACATCAGTATCAAACAACAGGGCTGCCTCCCTGTACTGTTCACCAGCACAATATTCATTAAAAAACAAAACTCTCCAATGGAAAAAATCCCTTCCTGCTTCCTGTCTTTAGCAAGGGCTGTTCCAGTGCAAATCACATAGGCCCTAATCTTCCCTTGATGCTTCAACTGTGCTCCTGTACCCAGCTTGCAGATCACACACTTCTGGAGCCCAGGGCCTGTCCCCTTTCAAATCATCACAATTTCCCAGCACCTCAACAATTTCACAGTTCTTTTCTCCAGCTGACTGATGCTCCCTCGAGGGGGAGAAAAGCTGACACCCTGCCCTAACAAATCTAATTCTGCATACTTAAAAACCAGTTTATAACTCTGCACCCCTATATAGCGCTAAAAACGAAATAATATACAAGAGAAAATGAAAGGCTAGGTCTGGGAAGCAACCCAGGGATTTCAGGGTAAGATGATGCAAGTCTTCTGGGGAGCAGACCTGGAGGTTTCAGGGTCAGAGAGAATGTCATGCTGCCTTTGGGCAGCAGCAGCTACAGAGGCTTATGGGCAATAATGTAGTAGTGGGCTGGGTACTAGGGAACTTCAGGGTAATAAAGAATGCACGACTGGCTCCAGGCAGCGGCTCTGGAAACTTCAGGCTGTTTATTCAGGTGTGACGATTCCTACATGTTCTGTGAATGCGCTTCCAAGCTTCCCTGCCAGCTGGTGTGCACTGCGTAGATTTTGTACCCCTGCCTCTCCCTGTATCATAGTGAGATCCTAGGCTGCACAGGGAAGCCAAGACACTGGCATCCCTGGGAGCAGCAGCCCCAGGGTACACTCTCTGATCTACACTTATCTAAACTAATAAGGAAGAGAGATCTTGTCTGAAGACAGAAAGAAAGATAGTGTTACCCTCCCTGAACACTACTCACTTAGTGGCTTTGGCCTGGCTCCAAGCCAGCTGGAGTGCAGCATGCCCTTGTCTGTGCTGAATGAAAGTCCATTGCTGGCTGCCAGACAGCCTCAGGCAGGCTGTGCCTCCAAGAGCTAAACTGAGATCACCACACTCATCTCATCTATGGCCTGAGACCATCCCCAGTCCTGGGGGGGAGGGGGTTGCAGTAGGGAGAAGGAAAGGCCATCGTGCAGGTAACACTCCTTTGCATCGCACAGCCTGTGCCTAATCAGGGTCTATTGCTGTCTCATTCCATCGCTAACACTGTGACTCTAACTGCCGTGTACTACAAATTAATTCATTCCTTCAGGCCTTGCTGTTCAGTAACTGGCTGTCACAGCAATCTCCCAAGGAGCTAATTGAGAGTTGTGATCCGTGCAGTATTTCCATTAGTGCTGTAATGACAGGCAGCCAGACACGCGCGCACACACACAGAGATGCTCACGCACAGCACAGGTCCTCCATCCCGACAAAGGGAAGAAGATAAGGGGCAAGCACCATCTCAAGTGTTAAGCACGAGCTGGGAAAAAGGAAAAGCAGCAGAGGCAGTGGCAGCTTCAGTGACTCAACAGATCAGGGTCACCCAAACTTTGCCTAACCGGGAGCCTAATCAGCAACTTGCCAGAAGCCTGCACACAGGCCTTCATTTGCATTAATGGAGCGGATCCCAGGCACCCTCCTTTTCAATATGGTGGTGCAACTCCTAGAGACTACAAATTCCAGCTGGTAATTCACCTCAATCCAAATGACCTTCCTCACTGCTTGCTAAGACCTCTACTCTCGATGGGCCATGCCTCCTGTAAAAAAATGGTGGCAGTTTTGGGCTGCATTGTAGGATTTGGGAATAGCCAGATGGCAGTATTACTGAGAGCCTTATAAGTGCTGCTTAGCTCACTGTACAGAAGGAGTTAATGCTGAATAAATGATTTTTGTCAGTTGTGGTGCAGTTCTTTTAAGAAATTGTGCATCTCACCAGTGAAGTCTGTTTGCTGCCTTAGATTCTCTCTGACTGATTTTCTTGTACACAGCTGCTGCCTACAGCCATATTTCATAAACTTTTGGGAGCTGAGCTTCCTGCAGGAAAATTAAATTGATACAGCCCCCTACAACCAAAGCATCTGTTGTTAAAGGCCATACCCTTACGCACCCATCGCTTCTCATCCCCTGCATGGGGGTGCACCCCACACTTGAGGGAAAGCTGGCCTATAGGATATGAACCTAGAAAGCAAACAAAAATAATGCAGCATACATACAACAATGGGCCTGCAACCTCACTTGCCAAGCTGCAGGCCGCAAGTGCCTGATTAAAATAGGAAAGGCAGTTGTAGGTACTACAAGTCAATGACAACTCACTACAGTTGGTTAAAATATGGGAACAAAATTTCTTGAAAACTGTATCCCAACTAGCTCTAGTATTAACTCTCCTGTCTCTAAGGCCTTGTCTACACAGGAAAAGTGTACCTAATTAACTAAGGTGGTTTAGAAACTGGTTTAGTTAAATTAATGCAAACCCTTGGGAGGGAAACTCATTTTGGTTTAAGTGCCTTATTAATTATGGAGTCAAACAACCAGTGCCTCCATAAATAAGGTGGAGTTTCATTTTGCCCTTAAAGCAGGGATTCAACTTCTGTTACATATGAAAAACCAAAAAGTACAGTTATTACTTAATGAGTTAAAGTTAACTTAGAATGAGTTCTTTAGGAAATTTCGCATTGGTACTGCATTTTTGAGAAGGGGAGGGTTGTCCAGAATTATTTTGGTAACAGAACAACAGACTCTTCAAACGTTCCCTTTGACTAAATTTTATTGAAATCTTGTGCATATCTGAAGAAAATAAGTTGTAATTACATCAAATTATTAACAAATCCTATATCCAATTGTTGTTATAGGTTACAGACAGGTCAGTTTTAAACTAGGGTCACTGTGCCATCAGAGGTAACTCAGCCATTCACTGTGCACTGAGGCATAAGTGCCAGGGAACCCTGAAAGTGCAGACACATTGGAACTCAGGACTGGGTTCCTCTCACACAGCCCCACTCTCTAACCCAAGGGCAGTCAACAGGCAGATCACGGGCCAAATCCAGACCACCAGACACTTTCAAATGGACCCGGAAATCTTTTTATTTGCTTATTATTATCATCATCATCATTATTGTTGTTGTTGTTGTTGTTTTTATTATGTTCTTTGGAGTCTGGACCTGGACCATTTATTGACCAAGAAATGTGGACCTTGACAAAAAAAGAATTAACTACCCCTGCTCTAACCCAATAAGTCAACTGCAAATTATGGGCTAGATTCACCAGTTCATTTTGATGGCTTTGTACTGCTCTGGCAATGCAAGGCAATTGTAATCTCGTCTTAACTGGTTGATGCATTCTGGCTGCTTTGTGCTGCTCTGGTGTAACAGTGAGTCTGCCCTTAATAGTTAAATTTTTAAACATAATTTAAGGTTGATACTACGTATCTTCATATCATTAGAAATACCACATGGTAACATTCATCGTTTATTTTGCTTAGTGTTCACATATGAAATTTTTAATTAAAAAACAGCACCACCACAAGGAATTGCATACACAACATTAACTCTGCCCTGTAGTAACACCATGAGAAGAAAAAATATGGTGTGGGTGGGGGGGAAGAATGACTTTTAAAAACATTTTAATCTAATCTGGGCCCGCAGAAACTAAAATGCCTTTATTATAATCATATAGTTGTATAATCACTACAGGGCAGAGTTATGGTTGCTTGGGTGCCTTAAGCATGTACTTCCATACCATAACATGTATGTATTCTTTTAAATGTAACCTTAAATCTGAATATTCTTTGTTTATACTGCTTGATTTAGGGATAACTGATATACCCTTTTTTTTTTAAACCTTAAGCTTCTGATGTATACCCTCAACCTTATCACCATCTTAATGTCTTATTTTTTAAAATCTTGGAATATCAAGTTAGCCTAAACTGGTAAGGAATCAATGTAAGCTAAATTAATGTAAGGCACTCTTGTAAACTGAAATAGAAGTGTCCAGACTAGACGGTTGCACTAGGGTTGCCTGGTCGCAAAAAGAATCATGACAAATGGGAGCTGCGGAGGCAGGCGGCATGCAGAGCCACCTGCCCACGCCTCCACCTAGGGGCCACAGGGACATGCTGCTACTTCTGGGAGCTGCACAGAGCCAGAGCAGGCAGGGAACCAGCCTTAGCCCTGCTGTGCCGCCAATCAGGAGCCACCTGAGGTAAGCGCTGCCCAGCCGGAGCCCACAGCCTGAACACCCTTCTACACCCCAACCCCCTGCCGCAGGTCAGAACCCCCTTCTGCACCCTAACTCCCTCCTAGAGCTCGCACCCCAACCCCCCTTCCCCAGCCACACCCAAGCTCCCTCCTGGAGCCCACACCTCCTCCTTCACCCCAACCCCCTGTCTCAGCCTTGAGCCCACTCCTGCACCCCAAACCCCTCATCCCGGCCCCATCC
Source organism: Mauremys reevesii (assembly GCF_016161935.1). NCBI lineage: Eukaryota > Metazoa > Chordata > Testudines > Geoemydidae > Mauremys > Mauremys reevesii. Next base: position 41,276,760 of record NC_052626.1, on the reverse strand, counting down.
CAGAGATCACACCCCCTCCCGCACCCCAATCCCCTGCCCCGAGCCCCTTCCCACATGCCAAACCATTGGCCTTAGCCTGGACCCCCCTCCTGCAACCCAAACCCCTCATCCCCAGTCCCACCTCAGAGCCTGGACCCCCAGTCAGAGCCCTCATGCCCCCCTGCAGCCCAACACCCTGCCCCAACCCAGAGCCCCCTCCCATACCCTGAACCTCTAATTTCTGGGCTCACCCCACCTTATGTAAGACCCCTCAAGCAAATACGACTTTCTTCTTTATTGGCAAGAACATGAACTCCACCTACTCTGACTGAACCCAAAAGAGCAGGTCAGTTCCTTGCTAAAGAATCTGACCATGCAAGTATGATGAGCCCAGCTAACTCTACACCCGTACTGCACTCTTCTTCTTTTCTCACCTTCTCCAGCGTCAGTAGGGTTAACAATTCACCAAAGTCCAAGAGCAAACAAATGCAAAAAAACTAATGCAATGTAATAACTGACCTCAGATTCTGAACAGTAGTACAAAACTGACCAGTCTTCTTAATTTTACTCTGTGGCTGCTGCTGGGCAAATCTCAGTGCAGCAACACAAGAAATGAAGCTAATAGTTTGCAGATTCAGGAATACAACACTGCATTGAAGACCACTCTATTAATAACTTCCTGATAAACCATGTGATTGCTAGTGAAACAGCTGCATCCACATTGTAGCTTGATCAAGAAAAGCTTGGCAATATTACGCAGGCATTGGTAGACAATGAGAAAATTCTACAGAGGTTTTGAAACTGATTTAAATTAAACCTGTGCAAACCCCTTGACAGATTGCCTTACACTGAAATAAGACTCTCTTATTTTGCTTTAGCTTAAACCACTTAAACTAAACTGAAATAAGCCACTCTTAATTTGAATTAAAAATGTCTGCAGAAGGATTACCACCAGTTTTACTAAACTAGTTTAAAAATCACACCATCAATTAAGCCAATGCAATATGATGGGGGCTAATTTAGCTACAACAAGTCAGGAAAAAGATCTTGGAGTCATCGTGAATTTTCTCTGAAAATTTCCATGCAGTGTGACTGAGAATTTATTATTGCCTTTATATAAATCGATGGTACGCCCACATCTCGAATACTGCGTACAGATGTGGTCTCCTCATCTCAAAAAAGATATACTGGCACTAGAAAAGGTTCAGAAAAGGGCAACTAAAATGATTAGGGGTTTGGAACAGGTCCCATATGAGGAGAGATTAAAGAGGCTAGGTCTCTTCAGCTTGGAAAAGAGGAGACTAAGGGGGGATAGGATAGAGGTATATAAAATCATGAGTGATGTGGAGAAAGTGGATAAGGAAAAGTTATTTATTTATTCCCATAATACAAGAACTAGGGATCACCAAATTAAATTAATAGGCAGCAGGTTTAAAACAAATACAAGGAAGTTCTTCTTCACGCAGCGCACAGTCAACTTGTGGAACTCCTTGCCTGAGGAGGTTGTGAAGGCTAGGACTATAACAGCGTTTAAAAGAGAACTCGATAAATTCATGATGGTTAAGTCCATTAATGGATATTAGACAGGATGGGTAAGGAATGGTGTCCCTATCCTCTGTTTGTCAGAGGGTGGAGATGGATGGCAGGAGAGAGATAACTTGATCACTGCCTGTTAGGTCCACTCCCTCTGGGGCACCTGGCATTGGCCACTGTCGGTAGACAGGATACTGGGCTAGATGGACCTTTGGTCTGACCCGGTACGGCTGTTCTTATGTTCTTATGTTCTCAAAGACAAGGCCTCGGCACTTCTGTTGTGTTTTACACCCAATGATGAAAGCCTCATTGACCTCATAAAGGGGTAATCAGTATCATCCCTATTTTCAAAAGGGGGAAAGAGTGTAGAGCTGGCTGAAGAGTGGCATTAACTTCCACTGAGACTGGTGGTTCATCAGGTGACATTTCCAATAGTTACACAAACACAACATTAATGTTAAGTACCAAAACAGGCTTGCAACTGTACAACCTTCTAGAAACTTACAGTCCCTGTCCTTAGGAGCTTGCAATCTAAAGAGAGACAAAAACACAACACAAGCACATTCCGTACACATAGGCCTTAGATAACAGGACAGATATTTTACTTAGCTGATCATTTAAATGGCTAATATTGTCCCATTTATTTTTCCCAAAGATATTACACTTGCATGTAGTGTCAACTAGTGTGAACAAAGTCCTGAACACCAAATGCTTTGCTATCCGTTGAATTCTAAACCAAGTCCAGCATTAAAACGCTCAGCCTGACCTAATTATTCACTAGGATTTGGCCAACTGAGACAGAATAATAAATAACAATATTAATAATTAATAATAATACTTAGCACTTATATAGCTCTTTACATTTTCAAAGCGCTGTACAAACATTCACTAATTAATCAATTAATCAAGAAGCTATAAAATTAGCTACATTAACTAATCAATTAATCACAAAGCTATTAAATCCCAACTGAGAGGCTATCGATTATTGCTGGAAATAACAATGTAATTACAATGTTGCCACAAAAAGATAAGAATTCTGGACCTAGGAAATAAAAGTTAAGCTATCCATGTGGATGGATTAGAGATGTGCCAGAGAAATCTGTGATGAAGAATCTGAAAGGATTCAAAGTTTGGATTAGCTGCTATAAGTGTGAATGTTTATTTGAACTTCTGAAGCCCCACAACAGACCCCAACTCCAGAACAAGTTGGATGACTATCAAACGTGAATGACTATGAGACCCCGACTGTAAGGAATCCCTGACGTGAAGGAAGCAGAGTGCATCAAAGCCCCTTGGGGCCAGGATTGCCTCTTTGTTCCGTGCTCGTACAGTGCCTAGCACAATGGACTCCTCATTCATGACTAGGGTTCCTAGATGCTCTGATAATATAGTAATCAAACCCTGTGAAGAAAAGAAATGAAGATGAGCTAAGGATCCATTTGGTCCTCCATCCCTGGTATCAGCTGCTGTCTACTGTAGTCTCTCTGGCACCTGCTGGAATGAGAAGTAAAATGAGTGATTTTTGAAACTACATTTAACAGCATCCCCACAGAGGTTAATTAATACCCTGTTCGGTGTATGCTCCTCACCCTGTGACAGTACCTAAGCTACAACCTGAGAAGAGTTTGTAAGCGTCTGTCTGCTGGCCTGTAACAGATCCCTCAAAAGAAGGGGAGACGAAGGGCTGCATTCCATCTGGCATAAAATGGAATAAACTGCAGGCACCCTCGTCTTTAACACTAAGAAGTAGACTATGGAATCGGTAGGCCAATGTAGGCTATGCTCCGGCTTGATCTGAAGACAGGTCACTTGAAGAATGGTAAGCTATCCACCCAGGCATTTATACCAGGGGCACCATTTAGTGACTGAGAATCTTACTAAATTATAAAATATGAGAAAACTACAACTAACCCTGAGCTTTCTCTTCTCTCTCAGGATTGAGCATGGTGCCTAGGACTCAGGAGGTCTTTAATCATAGAATATCAGGGTGGGAAGGGACCTCAGGAGGTCATCTAGTCCAACTGCCTGCTCAAAGCAAGACCAATCCCCAGACAGATTTTTACCCCAGTTCCCTAATTGGCCCCCTTGAGAATTGAATGCACAACCCTGGATTTAGCAGGCCAATGCTCAGACCACTGAGCTATCCCCCCACCCTTACATAATCTGATCCTTCTAATTTTATTCTTTACTCCATTCTGACAACAGGCAGAGTGATTGACAATCATTACATGGGGGGCGGAAACTGTTACGAGGAACTGTTGGTAAAAGGTGGGTCTTACATTCTGTCCTGAAGGAAACCACACTTCATCCTGAACTCGTGCACAGGATTTCCACAGCCATGGACTGGCTGCTGCAAACTCTCCATCTCCCAGTCTTACAAGTCCTTAGCCTTCCCAGTCAAAACTGAATTGCAAAAGCCTTGCAATGTCTTGATCATAGAAGCAGTGTCTGAGATAGCTCAGTCCCAGCCCACTTAGCTTACTGAGACATACTAAGACCTGTAGCATCTGTGAGCTGCACTTCTGTATTAAAGATGAAGATGGCTGCAGGCTGAGACCTAGAAAGTGCAGACTATATCTGGCCAGCAGTCCAAAGAGGATGGATCTAGACTGTTCTCAGTGGTAGCAGATAACAGAACAAGGAGTAATGGTCTCAAGTTGCAGTGGGGGAGGTTTAGGTTGGATATTAGGAAAAACTTTTTCACTAGGAGGGTGGTGAAGCACTGGAATGGGTTACCTAGGGAAGTGGTGGAATCTCCTTCCATAGAGGTTTTTAAGGTCAGGTTTGACAAAGCCCTGGCTGGGATGATTTAGTTGGGGATTGGTCCTGCTTTGAGCAGGGGGTTGGACTAGATGTCCTCCTGCGGTCCCTTCCAACCCTGATATTCTATGATTCTATGATTCCTCCACTAAGAAACTGAATGGCCAGCGTGAATAGCAGACAGGAAGTTACCTGCCATTCCTTTCCTGAGCTGTGGCTCTGTGCATTATGTTTAACAAGATTGTACTTTTACTTGCCTACTATCTTATGCCATTCCCCCCTTATATTTTATTAATTTTCAATCTCTCTTCTATAATAGTGAACAAACAAAAGAGAGAGCAGAATATTATATTTCATAACACCTCAAGAGCTTGAGAGACAAAAGCATTCTCAGCACAGTCAAAAAGCATACTAGACATTGCCTTCCCTCACAAGACAGAGGACTTTTTGTTCTAGTCTACAGATAGCCTTCAGCTGACACTGGATCTCACAGCACAGAGTACAGGAGCTTCCCATGCTTTATCCTTCCTAACTGGTGTAAAATGGAACAGATTGCAGCAGTCCTCATCTTCTATAAGGGTTAAAAGCCAAAAGAGACTACAGGTCTCAGCATCCCATTCTCTATTTGAGCCAAGCCTCCTTCTGGTTGGATCAAGATGGAGAACAGCATTTTGGGGCCTGTAGTTTTATATAGGCCACACCTGCATGCTAAAGATAAGAGTGAGCAAGGCGGGGACTGGCAGGGCACATTTGGCCTGTGGCTGCATCGTGATGTGATAATTGGAAGAGTGTCTTAATTACTTGCAGAAGGTACAGCTCAATCCCCAGATTTATAGCCTGAAAAGTTCAGCAGAAAACTAAACCAGATGGAATAAAAGGTAATTCTGAAACGAATATACATAGTCTTCTTAGCAAGCCCTAGATGTGTATATGGCTGGAATACCATCTGGGAGGGGTCTCTCCTTTAATTCCTGTCTCCCGCACTGTGCAGCCCTGTTGGACTTTGCTGCTCAGGAAAAGCCCATGCTCCCCAGTTCTAAGATCACTATTTATATTGGACATCCATTAATTGCATTGCTTGGAATGATTTGCTGTGGGTTCTCTTTCTTTTTTATTCTAGCTGCTTTATTTCGTGATCTGATGATTGATTGGGCCTTGTGAGCAATCATGAGCCTCAGCCTATTGCTGCTGCTTGATAGAGTGTATATCTCTATTTCATATTCAATAATGATGAATGGTCATGACTCACATTTATATAGAGCCTTTCATCCAGAAAGATCCCAAAGCGCTTTACAAATTGATTTACTGCACAAACTATGGGGTTTATTCTCCGCTTCATAAGCTCATATAAATCCCATTGAGTTACTTGCACTTCATCATGGTACTCAGTATTGCCCAAACAAAACACATGAGCTCTTTAAAATACACATAGGAGACAGCCAGGGGAGCAGTTATAAAAATATGCAAGCATTCAGGGCCTCAGTTTAGTGCATCACCCAAAAGCCATCATCTCCAGCAGCTCAGTGTCTCCTAGGGCTGGGAAAATGCCACAGTAAACCACCAATAGGACTTCCCACCATAACCTGTTTCCTGAAGGTCTCCTATCCAAGTATTGACCATGCCAGATTCCGCTTAGCAAGACGACAAGATCATACCCCAAGGTGGTGGCTCCTGCATACAATTGGAGTAGCAGGTATTTCTCCTCTTAATAATATTATTATACAGAACTGTGCCAATGGCTGCATGTTAGGAGTCACTGATGTATAACTAACTAGGATGAAATTCTACAGGACAAGTTAAAGATGCCATGCAGTAACTGTCCCCAGATAATCATTAAAGGTATTGTACAGATTAAAGCACTCTTTTTTGCCTGCCAGTTGAAACTCTGAGGTTCCTTTATGTCACAAAACATCTGCACAAAAGGAGGACAGATGCCCAAGCTTGCCTCTCTAAACCATAGTCTCATTGAGCAGCCTTTTACTAGGGCTTTCACAGGTTGAAAGGCAGGAGCTGAGTCAGGGCATGACTACACTACAAGTGGAACAGACGCAGCTACACAGCAGTAGCACAGATAGCCCCCTTCCATCACAGTGGGTGGTTTCAATCGCTGTAGTTAATCCACCCCCTTTAGCGGTGGTAGTTAGATTGACGGAAGAATGCTTCCATCAACCTAGCTGTGGGTATAGCAGGGCTTAGGTCAACTTAACTCCGTCTCTCAAGGATGTGAATTTTTCATACCCCTAACCAATAGTGTTAGGTCGACCGACATTTTAGGTGCAGTCCAGGCAGTAGGAAGAGGAGCAGAGAGCATGTTAACCAGAGAGAGACCTGTCTGAGGCCTTAAACTGACACAGAGTACAAGCTGCTTCTGAAGACAGGGCAGGGGTGCCTTGACTGAGCTTTCTGCTAGAGCAGTGGTTCTCAACCTTTCCAGACTACTAGACTCCTTTCAGGAGTCTGATTTGTCTTGCATACTCCAAGTGTCGCCTCACTTAAACTATAACTTCAGTTTTATTAACGTGCTTGCACGCATCAGTAAATGACATAAAACGCATATCTAATACAGTGCATATATGCACATCACATTACCATATAATATAGTATATACAGCAGTATAAACAAGTCATTGTATGACATTTTAGTTTCTACTGACTTATCTAGTGCTTTTTATGTAGCCTGTTGTAAAACTAGACAAATATCTACATGAGTTGACGTACCCACTGGAAGACCTCTGTGTACCCCCAGACATACACATACCCCTGGTTCAGAACCTCTGGGATAGAGGGAGAGGCCTCCGTTGTCATTTGTTATCACCTTAATTCAAAGAATTGGTTATGTGCACTTCTGGTAAATAAACAAATTACACTGTGGAAATACCTGACTCCATGTTACCAACTTTTCTCCATATAGGAAACTGACTCACAAGGCTCCAAATTCTGATAGCTCTTAGCAAAGGAGTACCTGTATAATGACAAATAATATTACCCAAGGTCTCTGAATCTATGAGAGATCATTAAATTCTCCTACTGGTGCCATCTAACCAAAGCTCTTCTCAGATGGACCTTGAGAAACAGAAGCAACGAACGATGTCTGCCACTGAACTGAGGGATGAAGGAATTGATAGAGGGGCTCATCACTTACACAAAATGCAACTGACCTTGTCAGCAGTTTTGCGTATTCCCAGCTATTCAATCACATATCTGTGTTGGAATAAAAGCATCCCTGCTTCATTATTTTGAAAGAACACAGTGAATTTGGTGCTGAAGAAAGTGAGGTGCTGATAGTGTTTGGTTAATGCAAGATTCCCACATGCAACTTTGCCACTGTACCAGGTCTACAGCACCTGCTACTCTTCCAGTCCTGATCCTCTTTTGATCACAGATGCAGTCTTGTCAAGTTATGCAATGCTTGTGTGGTGTAAAAACATCCCCAAAGGACCAGTGTAAGACAACCCAACTCATTTCAGTTGTAACCAAGTAGTAGTAGTTTTCAGGTGCCCCAAGATAAAAGGAATTAACACATTGTTAAAACTGCATGTGCCACCTGTTTCCCAGACTGTCTCTCTTCCTCCCTGATCTGCCACTGAGACCGTCCTCAGATTCCAGAGTGATGGGCACAGTATAACAAATATGAATAGAATTCTCCCAAGTTTATTATGTGCACAGACTGTTGCCAAGTTTATCATTACTGTGGGATCAAGGAGGATGAGGAAGAGAGGCTAAAACAGACTGAAAATGAGGCTGAAAATGCAAGTATCTTGAAAATTACAGTAACTAGATTGGCAAAGACATTTTGAAGGACTCTTATCCAATTCTAAGCACATTCTAGAAAGAGGCAGACTACATGGGAAATGTGGATGGTCTCGGAGAGAGCAACTTGGCAGATATAAAGAAACAGATACAATAGGATGCAGATCCCTAACCACATGCCAATAAGCAAAGGGTTAACTCTTTGTGCAGCTCTCCCACAAGCGTACCATAATGAAGCCAGGCTGGGGACTGAAGGGCCAATCAGGCACTCAAAGAAATTCTAGAACAACTAGAGGAATCTAGGGGTCCCTCAACAGGCAGAGGCCCAAACCCAGTCTTGAGTTACTGGATCATAACCCAGTCTTGGCTTTTTCTGTTTGAACCTATGTTTATGTAATACCCTGTTGTTTCTTTCCTTATAACTTGGCTCAGGAATAAAAAAAAAAGAAAAAACCCTCAATTGTTTAAGACCACTGGGCAACATTTAATTGTAACTAAACACCATGGAATTTCTTACACACACACATACGCACACACAGCATTAAAATTGCAAACTCATAAGAGTTGGGAAATGCCAGAATTACACACACAGCATTAAAATTGCAAACTCATAAGAGTTGGGAAATGCCAGAATTAAGGTTGCCCATGCAACCAGTCTTTAAATTGCATAATCACAAACTATTTCTCCCTGGGAACCCTGTTTTACTCAGTGAATGGGTAGTTATACAACATTTCTTTTTACCCTCCTCATTCAATGTGCAGCCCAGGCCTCATTTAAAATGCACACAATCCAAAGCCTGCACTGAATATAAAAAGTATTAATTTCCTCCTGGGTGTTCTACCATAATGTCTGAACACTTCACGAACATTAATGAATTGATCCCTGTGAGATTAGGTGGTAGAAAGTCCTACTTAGCGCCTGCAGGCCTATGGTGGAACATACTCAGACACTGTGAGGAAGACACATGTGCAGTGCAGTCAGGTGCTGTAGGAGGCTGAAGCATTCTCAATGCACACAGGCTCTTCAGAGAACTTAGCTATCCAAACTCTAACCAGTTGCTATTGAGCACATGCAAATAGTTTTTTTCAGAGGCTTAAAACTTGGCCAAATTTGGGTGAATTTTCAAAGGGATGTCCTGGATTGCCAATTTCAAATCCCAGCTGGAATGCATGGAGGCCCCTCTTCCAGACACTGCGGGCCCGATTCCCAGGAATTGGGGGAATCGCCCTAAAGCCGGCCCTGATCCTGGATGTAAATCTTTTAAATAACCAGGGGCTCTTCTCTCTCTCTCAGAGGGTAGCACCTGCATGCAGCAGCCTGAGTCTTCTCCAGGAGCAGAGACCCCTTTCCCCTGGTCCAGCAATTCTGTCAATACCCCTGTCTCAGGCATTCCTGATAAAACTGCATCCTCTCCTGGCCTCAGTCCCTCCAGATGGTCATCCCCCAAGGGCAAAGGCTCTGGTGCTTACACATCACCCTGCAAGCAGACATGATCCTGATGTCATCTTATGACTTGCCCATCATTTAAACAGATTTTAAACAACCAGGGTTCAGCTTGCCCTGGGATAGTACCCAGAATCCATGTTGGCTGGCGAGCATTGAAACTTTTGGTATAGAGCAGGTTCTTTGTGCTTAGCTCTCTGTCTTGAGCATGACAGTCATGGGTTTTTTAAAAACTTGCTTTGTTAACACTCCCCCTTCCATGGTAGGGTGGATGAAGTCCCAATTATCTTCCATTTCATCAACAGCTGGGCCAGGTTCACACTCCCTGTAGTTGGAGGAGTGGTTCTGTATTTGTCCCCAAGCTCCCATTAATCTTCTTCTCCAACCCCACTTTAAAAATCCTTACAGCTGTCTGCAAGGCCACTGGATGATATGGGGATGTTTTAATATGTTTAATCCCATTCTTGATCAGAAAGTCTTTAAATCCCATGCTTATAAAATGTGGTCCATTGTCTGTGACAAGTACTCCTGATAGCCCAAGTATGACATCGGAGCTTTTCACAGGTAGCAGTGGAGGTCACCAAGGTCATCACATGGACGTCTAACCTTTTCAAATTTGCATCCACTATGATTAGAACCATTTTCCCCATGTTTGGGCCTGCAAAGTCTATATGTGGGCAGAACCATGAGTGGCCTGGCCATTCCCAGAGATGAAGGCATGCCAGCACGGAGGTCTGCTGGTGTATTTAACATTGATGACATCCCTTTACTACTTCTTCCCAGTCATCATCCATGTTTGGCCACTATACACAACTCTGAGCCAAATATTTCATGTGTGAAATGCCAGGTTGTGCTTCAGATAACTGTCAGGACTTTATCCCATCCTTGTGGGGGGAATAATGACTCTCATGCCCCACAACATACATCCATTCTCTATTACTCAAGTCAGTACTCCTAGTCATAAATGGACAGAACTCTTCCCCTAACTGCAGGGCTGGCCAACTCAGAGAAAGTGCCGATGCACTTAGGACAAGATAGGAACCTGTCTAGTCCATTTCCTTAACGGGGAAGCCTTTGCTCGAGGTTTTCCACAATCTCTCCTGGAAGCTCCATGGAACCAGATTGTTCTGATAATGGCAATTGACTGAGTGCATCTTTTTTGGCAGGCTTGTGGCCTGACTTTTAGACTATCCTATAGCCATAAGTGACTACGGTCAAAGCCCAGTGCTGGAGCCAGGCAGCTGCAATGGCTGACAAACTCTTTTTTACTGAAGAGGCCACAGAGCCACAGCACAATCACAGTACTGAATCTGGACACAGCTTTCCCTCTGCTGTACCCAGAGCACAGATTCCATGACCTGACCAAGTTGTTACAGCTGGAAGACCCCAGATTGAGATCATCAGCATAATTCTCATAGGCCACCAAACAGTAATCTGATTGTGGCAATTGTGAGTCGGCATCAAGTTTGTACCTGTAACACCGAGTGCCATTCCAAGCCCCTGGAGTTATCTAATTCTGTTGCTCAAAGCAGCACACTAAGAAGAAAGCAAAGTGACAGTGTCCCATCTCAAACAAGAGCCATCACAGACTTGAGGTGAAACACACTCCCGATGTTCAGAAATCCTGGAAGTTACCAAGCACTGCTAAAAGCATATCACACAAAGACAATGACAGATCTGGTTTTTCAGCATTTGGCTGGCAAGATTTTGCACCTGCAAAAATGGGAAAGTGTCTTCAAGATTGCAGAGCCGGTGATAGGGAAACGTCATCAAATGAATTAAAGGTGCTGGGTCTGAGTCTAGTTCCCAGCAGGACAGCTGTCTACTTCACATAAACCACCAGAAGAAGTGCCAATAATTGCCCCCCATGCTGGCACTCAGCAGAAAAGCCAAAGACTGAATGGATTCCAGAAACTGAACTCCTTTCACCCCTAGGAGGATCCATTTCACTCCAAGCTTGGAGTGAGTCACATTAGCAGGGGGTGGTGTGTATAGGAAGCTGTATTCACCCTAGGAATAAACAGAGGATTCTGACTGCCTTCAGCGCTGTCAATACAGCCTCTTTCACCAGTACTGAATTCACATAAAACTAATAGCATAAAAAAGAGGAAGAAAACACAAACACGCTTTCTCAAACTCTGTGAAAAGAAAAAAAAATTACTAAGCAAAACTCCAGAAACTGAGGTGCTGCATATGTAGGGGAGAGAGACAGGGGTGAAAGTAGAAATAGGGACTTACCGGTACGGGGCTGGGTTGGGGACGGCTCTGGTCCTCGGAAGGGGCGGGGCCTCAGGCAGAAGGGGCGGGGATGGGGGGGGTCAGAGCCAGCCCCGGCCTGCCCTGTACTGGTAAGTGCCCTCCCCTCCCCTACTGGGGTAGCAGCAGCAGCTGGGGGCTCCGGCAGCAGTTTAAAGGGCCGGGGCCATAGAGGCAGCGGGATCCCCAGGCCCTTTAAATAGCCCCCGGAACCTCGCTGCTACTCCAGGGCTCTGGGAGCTAGTTAAAGGGCCCAGGACTCCCCTGCTACTGCCTCGGCCCTTTAAATAGCCCCCGGAGCCCTGGGGTAGCGGTGGCGGGGCTCCGGTAGCTATTTAAAGGGCCCAGGGCAGTAGAGGCAGCAGGGCTCTCGCAGCAATTTAAAGGGCCCCGGACTCCAGCCCTTTAAATTGCTGCCTGGAAAATCCTTAGAGACTGAACTCTGGATGTCCTGCTGCTTTCTGTGGGAGTTGAGGGTGCTTTGTTAAGGCACTAGAGACAGGAAATGAAGTGAACTCTAGCCCACCCAAAAGTTACACCAGCACAGAGGATAATCTCTAAAGCAGGGAGGGGAGCCTAGAGCACAAACGTGAATACACGGATCAGGGCCTGCAAACAAACTGCTTGACAGGACCTTATTACACAAAAAGGAAGACACTGCTCTGGGGTTTCTCTCTCCCCAAGCAAAACAAATGTCCGAAAGTGGGAGCACTGTGTACATAGGTAACCACAATCCCCTTTCCAGCGTGGAGGAGCATGCTGAACTTCCCCATCCCCCTGCAGCCTTTCCTCTCTCGCTCCCTCCCACCGTAGATATACAAGGCTAAGTTGATGAGCTGTTCAGCTTAGTGTGAAATGTGTTACATTTTCCCCCCAGCTGCTTCCTGATTGCAGTATTTACTTTTAATCTCCTCTGCCTCGATGCCCGATAAAAACTTTGTCACATTAGATGGTGACAGATGGGAAAGAGAAGGGGGGGGATCACTGCAAGGGAACGTCCTGGCTTCCCAATAATTTTTCACAACGCCAATTATGTCCTTCAGTGCTTCCCGGCATGTGCACCCATGTCAGCAGAGAAGGAAATAGAAAGGCATAAATAAAGACAAAACCAGGCGCTGCGTGGCTTTAATCTGCACAATAACATTTCTCATTTGGGTGAAATATTGTTAGATTCGCTCCCTGTGCTGGTGAGAGATGCACACACAAAGTTCAGGACTGCCTGCCCTGTGCTTGGAAAGCACCTACCCCTGCAAGTGGCTCCCCAGCATCATGAGCTGCAGAGTAGGCATGTGCCTTGTCTTCTGTAGTGTTTCCTATTTCCAGTGAGCCAAACTCTGAGATACTTAGGCAAACTCCCATGGATTAAAGGAGGCCTCAAGATTAGCTGCATCTAGACTAGCACAAGAATTTTTACAACCTTTAAAATCAACCCCTCAAGAACATACTGTGTTGTTGTGCTAGAGGATGTTGGTAGCTGCTATCAAGCGGGTCTTTGATCTATGGGCTATCACAGATGTCACTGATGCTGATGGGCATGGTAGGCCCTTGAGGGCTTGGCTACACTTACAAATTTGCAGCGCTGCAGCAGGGTGTGAAAACACACGCTCTGCAGCGCTGCAAATTGCGGCGCTACAAAGCGCCAGTGTAGTCAAAGCCCCAGCGCTGGGAGCCGCGCTCCCAGCGCTGTCCGTTATTCCCCACAGGGAGGTGGAGTACGGACAGCGCTGGGAGAGTTTTCTCCCAGCGCTGGCGCTTTGACTACACTTAGCGCTTCAAAGCGCTGCCGCGGCAGCGCTTTGAAGTTTAAGTGTAGCCATAGCCTCAGGCTAAATGTAAGAACAATTAAGCTTCTTTATGGATTAAGACAGAGGAAACAACTGAAACCACCATCCAAGGTGCAGGCCACAAAAGAAGGCCTGAGCAAATACCACCTGAAGAAGAATAAAAGGGATTTCCTTGGGACTGATTGAAAATGCAGCGGGTGGGGCATTGATTGGTGAGACTGAGTCCATCTGTGCAGGTCAGAAGCAGAAAGGAACCAGAAAGCCAGAGAAACATGGGTAACATGACCCTGAGAGGAAGCAAAGATAGATATCCTTGGGGTACAGAACTGGCTGGAAAACAGGCTTAGATTTTTGAATAGAGAAACTGCCTCTTGTTTGCTCCTGTTGTGTTCAGGGAAACAGGACGCTATTTACAAAGCATGCACACAAACAGGGTTTAATCAAAGAAATAACTGACCCCATCAATATCTCCTCCAGATGGAAACAACCCAGCCAGGCCCTAAGCCACGGGAGTTTTGGTATCATCATAAGCCCTGGCTTATGACATCACCATAGTGCAACAGAATAAGACACATCAAGTACATGTAAGAGCAAATGATACATGGTGTGGATAGCACTGTGGGTTAGTATAGTGGCTGCTCACTTCTTCATTTCAGTGTTCAAATCCTGGGCCCATCGCACAAGAAATGAGAGCTTGGTGGTTTTTGTTCTAGACACAAAACCTCACGACAGGATGGCACCCAAGGAAGGTGCAGTAGTGAAATAGCAGGGATTGCTGTAGATCAGGATTGAGGTGTATCAAATGAGCTACTGGTGGGAGAGGGTGTCAAGGCCCAAAATAGCAAGGGGTGGATCACATCAAAGAATAACGTGTAGTCTCCTGACACTAACCAAAGTATTAGCAGGTAGAAGATACCAGCGTGCATTGTACCAGTGAAAAACTGGGCATCAACCAAGAAGCAGAATTACTGATTCAGCCTGGCAATGTGTGAGAGCAAGGGGTCTGTGTGCACAGACAGGGCTAAAAGTACTGATGGAGGGCAGGGAAGACAAGGGTTTGTAAGCCACATGAGTGATGATCAGTATTCTGGGAAGAAGTCAAGAGAGCTGTGTGTACAAGCAGGCAGGCACACAGCTACTGGCAGAGGGAAAATAGTTAGGGCAAAAGTATGTGGGGCCATTTAGTTAAAACCCTTTTGCTGTAGGGTCGATCTGTAAGAAACACCCTGACACTGGAGTCAGGATTCACTTCAAATATAGCTTGAGATGCAGCCTCCTTGTGACTATATAAGGCCAGATTTCAGCAGAAGTATTTATATTTATGTGCCTGTCAGTATGGACACGAGTGTGTGTATGTGCAAGTGTATGTATGGGCAGGTTTACAGACCAAATTATGTCAGTGAACCGCCACCTGGCTGCGCACAACTAACATGGGCATGGATGGATGTTGCCGCAGCAGTAAAAATGTCTCCTCCCCTGTGGGCAGAGCCACCAGCCAGGGAGGAAAGATGCATCTCTTAGGAGCGCTCACACTGCAAAGGAAATGAAATACATTAGAACCTCAGTGCTACGATCACCAGAGTTACGAACTGACCGGTCAACCACACACCTCATTTGGAGCCGGACGTATGCAATCAGGCAGCAGAGACAAAGACACCCTCCCCACCTCCACCCCCACCCCCAGGGGCGGCTCTACAAATTTGGCCGCCCCAAGCAATCATGCCCGGGAGGCGCCCCCGAGCCGCGGAAGCAGCGGACCTCCCGCGGGCATGACTGCGGAGGGTCCGCTGGTCGCGCGGCTCAGCTGGACCTCCCGCAGCTGCGGGCGGTTCGCTGGTCCGGCGGCTCCGGTTGAGCTGCCGCGGTCATGCCTGCGGGAGGTCCAGCCGAGCCGCGGGACCAGCGAACCGTCCGCAGTCATGCCTGCGGCAGGTCCGGTCGTCCTCGGGCTCCGGTGGACCTCCCGCAGGCATGACTGCGGCAGGTCCACCGGCCCAGCCTGCCGCCCCCCTGGGAAAGGGCCGCCCCAGGCGGGTGCTTGCCCCGCTGGGCTCTAGAGCCGCCCCTGCCCACCCCCCAAAAAAGTGAATACAGTAAACTACTAAAAAAAAACGGAAAGCAGCATTTTTCTTCTGCACAGTAAAGTTTCAAAGCTGTATTAAGTCAATGTTCAGTGGTAAACTTTTGAAAAACAACCATTATGTTTTGTTCACAGTTACACACATTTTAAAGTTATGAACAACCTCCATTCCTGAGGTGTTCGTAACTCTGGAGTTCTAGTGTACCCCCAGGCCAGTTAAGAGTCAACAAATGCAGGTATAAAAACTGCCTAAAGCCACAAAAGACAATGACTACAAAGCAAAAAGATGACAAGGCAATGGGACTTAACAATTAGGAGGCTAGGAGAGAAGAACATAGGTCTATGCAAGACATTTTTAAGCGCCTACCACCTTTTAAAGTGTAAATCTGTGGGAAAGGACTATATTTTTGCACAGACCTAAGCCTGATTGGAGCCCCTGTGTATAATGGTTATACAACTACTAAGCAACAGTACCATCAGAACCCTCAGGCCACAGGGGGGCTGTTATAGGGATTTTATCCTAAAATCATAAAGTTGGCAGTGCCCAAATGACAGTCAAGGTTCTAGATGCAGAGTGCAATAACTTGCTTCTGCAGAAGAGAACTGCCATTTCGATCAAGCTGAGGGCTAGGTAGCTAGGACAGAAATGCTGCCATACCTCAAAAGAAATAACTGCTTCAGAGGGGGAAATCAAATCTGGGTCTCCCACTTCCCAGGTGAGTGCACTAATCACTGGGCTGAAAGTTATAGGAGGGGGGTGGGGAGTGGGTGGCACCACCACCAGTTTTGTGAATCTAGCCTTTCATTTTCTTTGCTTTTATTTTTGAAATGCTTAGCAAGGAAACAACACATTTTGTTCAATCTCAAAAGACGTTTTTCCAACTTTTTTCAATTTACCAAACATTCTAAAAAAAATGTTGCTTTCAGTTGGGGTTGAACTGAATTTATTTTCCTGATTTTTTGAAACGGCCAGATATTCACACAACCCTACTGGTAATGTCTTCGCACCCTCATTATGCAGATGTAAATGAAGACTCAAGGTGCAAGGCAGGGGAGAATCAGGTCCAACATGTTTTAACAACTACCTGTGTGCTCAGCTCAGTCTGATGGAAACATTAGACTGGGACTTTCAAAGGGGCTTGAGAAAGTTAGGCACACAAGTCACATTGACTTCCCTTAGGTCTCTTTCAAAATTCCAGCCTTAGTTCACACTGGGCATGCTCAGAGGTTTCATTCCCACAGTGTCCTTACCTTAATTTATTTGTATAGTCACCCTCATTCTACCAACTTGATGCCTTCCTTACTCCCCTGGCATAAGCAGTTTGAAGGGGCTGGTAACATTTTACTCAGCTGATAACTTCCAGCTATTTAATGATATTGCACACACTAATCAGTGGCCAGATATACTTTCTACGTTGACGGCATATTATGATTATTTGTTAACTTTGTGCTCTGTAAAAGAAACAAGAGAGAACACTGTCCCTGCCTTGAAGAGCTAATTTACAGTCTAACAATACCATGTAATCATACCATCTAGATATGACAAGCACCACACAAATAGAGTGTAAATGCATGATCATTTCTTCTGAACTAGAGGGCAGGTCAGTGTATTGTACATGGAAATTACTGGACCTACTACTCAGTAACCTGCAGACACCTAATGGTTGTAGATACAGAGTCCTCATCAGTAAGTCCTATTAAATTACAAAGTTTACTAAAGGGTAATTACAAGATATTTGTGCTGCTGTCATTGAAAATATTACATGTTTCCTTAAAGGCCAGCCAACCCCTCCTGGAAAATTTAGACAAATATTGTATTTAGAAATTCAATTGCATCAACATTTTGTATTTTCCATTCCTGGTTCTTTGTTATATTAGGATATATACAGGACAACAAGCTCTTTGTTCTGTTCCAAAGAGACTTAATATGGATAAATGGTGGCAATACACTTGGGGGGAATAATACCACACAGAGAGAGAAGCCAAGAGGGAGCTGGTTAGAGAGCAGTGATCCAGAGAAGGACCTACGGGTCAGAGCAGATACCAAATTAAACAGACGTGCAGCGTGATGCTATTACTAGTGCTATTTTGGGATGTTATCTATAGGGCTATCCTTTGTGAGACAGAGGAAGTGATCATTTCTCTTTGTTCAGCCTTAGGGAGAGTGCATAGGAGTCTTGTGCTCAGTTCAGGCCCCTGCCTACAGCAGGCACATAGGAACACTGGAGAGAGTCCAAAGAAAGGTGCCAAAAATACTCAAGGAATTAGACCGCATATCCCAAAACTGTTCAGCATGGGAGAGAGGAAGCGAAGACAGCAGCTGGGCACAGACTCTAAAAACCTGAGGCCAGTATAGTTCTGAAAGGATGGGATGGAGAAGTTATTCGGGAGTAATGGCCTGAACCGAAACAAAGGGATTTCAAGCAGAGAACTACTGACTGTGAGGTCACTGTAACCAGCAGCTCCCAAACCACCTAGCAACTGGATCAGCTCAATAAACAAAGATGACAGTGATAGCAGCTAGGGCCTACTGCGGGGGTGGGCAAACTATGGCCCGCGGGCCGCATCCGGCCCTTCAGGGCTTTGGATCCAGCCCACGGGATTGCCCCCCGTGGCGCTGTGGGCCCCGTGCCGCCCTCAGAAGCGGCTGGCTGAATGTCCCTGCGGCCCCCGGGCGGGGGGGAGAGGGCAAGAGGGCTCTGTGCGTTGCCCTGGCCTCCAGACACCGCTCCCTGCAGCTCCCATTGGCCGGGAACGGGGAACCGCAGCCAATGGGAGCTTCGGGGGAGGTACCTGGAGGCATGGCAAGGGCAGTGTACACAGAGCCCCCCGCCCCTAGAGGCTGCAGCGCTTCCTGGAGCAGTGCGGGGCCGGTGACAGGGCAGGCATGCAGGGAGCCTGCCCTGGCCCCAGTACACACTGCTGCCACCCCAGAGCTGCTTTAGGTAAGCATCACCGGGCTGGAGCCCGAACCCCTCCTGCACCCAACCCCCCAACTCCCTGCACCTCACACCCCAGCTCCCTGCTCTGAGCCCCCTCGTATCCCCCATACTCCTCCTGCACCCCAACCCCCTTCCCTGAGCCCCCTCATACATCTCACACCCCTCCTGCACCGCAACCCCCTGTCCTGAGTTCCCTGCTGCACCCTGCACCCCTGTGCACCCCAACCCTCTGCCCTGAGCCCCCTCCCGCACCCCTGCCCTGAGCCCCTCCTGAACTCCACATCCCAACCCCCTTCCCTGAGCCCCCTCATACACCCTGAACCCCTCCTCTGTCCCAATTCCTTGCCCTGAGCCCCTTCCTGCACACCGCACCCTCCCTCCCACACCCCACACTCCCTCCTGCCCCCCAACCCCCTGCCCCAGCCCTGCATACAATTTCCCCACCCAGATGTGGCCCTTGGCCCAAAAAGTTTGCCCATCCCTGACCTACTGCCTCCTGTTGACCAGTATGTCCCCTAACCCACCAGACAGCTTTGGAGAGACTGGGCTACAGAGAAGCCATTGAACACACACAGCTGAATGGGAAGTGGGCAGCTGTGACACACAGAGGCCCAGCACAAAGGTCTAACTCGGTTCCTCTTGAAGTCAAAGGTCACAATCCCAGTGTCTTCAATGGGAGCAGGATCTGTTAGATAGGGAACCTAGACTACCAGCCCTGGGATGTGAGCCTGTGGCCAGGAACCACACTCACAAGCAATGAGAATATCCCTCTTTGCAGAAGTTTTGAAAGTGAGTTTCATCCGCATGGCTTTGTTTGCAGCTAGTTGAGGAGTCAATCTGAGCATCTGCTGGGAGTCGGATAGGGGAGCCTTGAGCTTGTCAGGGTTCATGTAGGGGAGGGGGCAGGTTTCAGAAAGATTATCTCACAGTTCGAACTCGTTAATGAAAGAAATAAATTAACCAAGCTCATTTTTCAGGGAATTCTTGTGTAAACTGGAAATTTTCCAGTCTGTGAGCCCTGCGCTGGGCTAACCCATAAATCACAGAAAGCAGGTTGTCTGTATAGCGAGAGCCGCCACGTTCAGAGATGGGGGGGAAAGAACCCAGCATATGTTCGTGGAGAAAAAACTACAGAAGCAAGACGGAAAAGACGAATACCTCCCTCACCCACTGCTGGAAAAAAAATAAAAGGCTTGGCCTCAGGCACTGTAACATACGCCGTCTCCAAAGAGCCCCCCAAACCAGGGGAAGGCACCTGAAACGGGTCAGCTTTTAATTGAATACAATATTAATTACTGTGTGCACCATTAACAGTTTGTGGGATTTGACTAATTAATGTAATAGTTTCTGAGTCACGCTCATTAAATATGAAAATTATGCTGGTGAAAGGTATCGGTTTCATTATCAATCTTGTATGGACAGGAGGGGGGAGGAGAAGGAATGGTTGAGGGGAGTTTCCCACCCTGACTTATTGCATTATCAGCTCCTTCCTTCTAGAGCTCGTTGGTAGGGGGAGGAGGAAGAACAAGAGTGGAAAGGAAAGTAATGAAGAAGAAAGGAAGGTGGGAGGATCAGTGGTGAAGGAAAAGAGAAAGAGAGGGAATGTAGTCTAGTAGTTGCAGTCAGAGACAGTCAGGACACAGGGGTTAAATTCCACCCCTGGGATGGATAAGGTTTATTGGTTAGAGCTGGGAAGAGCTAAGGACTGCCAAGTTCTAACTCTGACTCTGCCACTGATTTGTTATATGACCCTGGTCACTTCATGTATATGCCTCAGATTCCCCAGCCCCTAAAATGGTAAAGATACCAACCCACTTCACACAGGGTGTAGGCAGGCTTAATTCACCAGTGTTTGTAAAGTGCTCTGGGATCCTTGAGTGAAAGATATTGGGTAGGGACAAAGTGTTAACTTGCCATTAAAAACCAGCACTGGGTGACGATACATTGGGCTGTAAGCACCCCCACCCCCCATGGGAACCTGGGAGCATATGCCCCTCCCACATGGGGCTGGCTGTGCTGCAGAAACAACAGGTTCAGCCTTGCAAGCAGAGCTGAGGTGGGTGGTCTGTCTCCCACCACTCTGCAGCAGCCCCCTTCAGCTAGACTAGCAGCTGCTTTGATGAGCTCCAAAAGGAGCTGTGGCCAGTTCTTCCTGGCCAGAATTGGTCACCCACATGTGGAACCTTGGTGGAGGGAGGAAATGGTGAGATTCCAGACTTCCAACCCCCACCCCCCACCCCCCACCCGCCACACACTGACATGGAGCATAACGAAGAGGCAGCCTTCTAGGCTAGAGAATACAAAACTGAGAATACAAGCATGATGGTCCGAGACAGCCAGAGGGAAGAGCTCGGGAGTGAGACAAAACCCTAACATCACAGGGGGCCATGCTATTTTCCATTTACCATGGAGGGAGTTTGGGACACCATCCTTGTTAACAGTGAATAAATGCAGCACAGAGAGCCCTGGGGGAGTGAGGAGTGGAGATGATGCCAGCTCTATTGTTTTTGTTGCAGTCCTTTTGGCTGATTCCAGAAGTGTTTGTCATGTGCTTCTGGAGGTGACTTCATGCCAAAGCTGCAGGCCCAGGTATCCACTCCTTTTTCCTGGCTACTAGGTACCTACAAAGGGGAGAAATGAGAGACAGTGGGAAGGGGGAGGGGAGACAAAGGAAGCCAACGAAGAAGAGGAAGAACAAAAGACAGGGTTTTCCTTTAAAAGAAAAAAAGGAGAGAGAGAAAAGATACATAGTAAATGGAAGACCTGGAAAGAAAGATTCCTAAGAAGTTAAAATAAAGAAACTTCAAAAATGAGTGGATAGGAATTGTAGAAAGTGGGAGAATCAAGAGAGACCTGGGATAAATTTTTTTTAGTAGCTGTCAGCTGCATCATACAGTGGGGGCCAATTTAAGTAGCTGCCTGTCTAGGCAGCAGCAACTCATCAGAAAACTGAGGCTGGATCCACTGAGAGTTGGTGGAGGACCCACAATTAGTTATAGTCTTCGGCTTGGAAGATGAGACATTATATAGCATGGATAGCCAAAGCATGGTCCACAAACCAAACACAGCCCATGAGCTTCTGCAATGCAGCCGAGTGGTTCCCTCATCTCTAATATAGATGTGAGACCTACAGATCTTAACATGCAACACTCCATCTTGAATGAGCAGCCAGGCCAGGTCCTGTAATCTCCAGGGGCCACCCACACCTTGGTGTGAAAGAGGGGTGGCTACAGCCTGTTTGTTGCATTTTATGAAGATTCCATGGCTATTGGGCTCTTAGCAAGATGTCAGGGATCTGCCTTTGGGTGGCCAAAGTTTCGGCTCCCCTGGTATAATGTATAGCAAAGTCTTGATTAAAGGACAAATCAGTTCCCCTTGTTAACATCTGGAGCAAAAGCAGGGTAAACTCATTCACATTTTCATGGCCAGATTTGTCAGAAGGACAATTAACTGTTCTTTATTTATAGATTTAGGACAACTTCCCTCTATGAATTTCCACCCTGAACCCGAGATCTCCTGTTCTGAACTAACTCACTACACAGAGGGGATCTTTTGGAACAAACAGGCATCAGACCAGATCGGTAATTCACTACGCTCCCTCCTGGTCCTGTTTGAAAGATGGCTTTTGAATTTACTAGCCAAGTTCACCAAAACATCACCAGACTTTCGTTTTGGATGTCAAACATTCACGTGCCCATCAGAGCTACAGTCTTGAATCCTAATCAGCTCATACTTTGCAGATTGCCATGTAAACACAAAAAAAAACACCAAAATTTGAACTTTGACCTTTATGGTACTAAAAGGCATCTAGGTCATCAGTTAAGTGAATTTCAACCAAGAAAACGGTGAGCAAGTATGCTACAGGCACCAACATTGTTAGCAGCAGCCTTTTAAAGGGTGCATTGCCAATCGCTAGTATTAAATAGTAGCCAAATCAGAAGTTAGGAGGTATATGGAAGGAAGACAAGTGTCTTTTCAGTTAAGACTGGAAATGAGATGGAGGATTCACAAGGGATAGCATAGAAAATGGCAATTCATGGTTTCCCGCCACTGCTTTGCCGGAGTAATAGGGCAGGGCTGAGGAAGGACCCCCTCCACAAGTAAGAGAGGAGTTTGATTTTTATGGCTCATTCAAACTCTTGTGACTGGCCTCCTTAACAGTTTCATTGGAGAAGCCAAGGATTGAATTTAGATATTTACCCACTAGGAACTGGACCGAGACTTCCCCAACCTGTTATCAGACGGTAACAACTTTTGATCATAATCAAACTGGAGCCAGGTTCAGAATGATGCCCTAGAGACAAATGGGAGCCTGTCTCCCTCCCCTTACATGTAAGAGTGCAAACTGGGATGTTAACTGTGGGCCCAGAGAACAAAGGGTTGAGCTGCTGAGGCACAAGATATCAGAGCACTGAGCCACAATACCAGCTCATACTTACGCTCAGAGTTTTCTTTGCTTGCATCCTCTGTACACTGCACTAGTTTGGTCTTTTTCAACCAAAACAGAATTCCTCCCCAGTCACCCTCACATCCAAGCAGATCTGTGGAGGGATGGTGGAACAGGCTGTCCCCCCCCGAGTCCTGACCCAATCCCAGAACATCCAAAATAGAGAATTCTGCCCCCAGACATCCCACGCCAGGTTTTTACACTAAGGCCAAGCACGTGGTAGGAACAGGATTTTGGGAGTTCACTTGTCGCTGTGTGAATAGCCAAGCAGTAGAGATCGGATCAACAAAGCTCATAGTTATACATCTCTCTACAGTTCTCAACGCTATGCCAGTAACAATACAGGATGCTGAAGGGATTGAGTGCTGCAGCCCAATGTAACATGCTGTCACCAGCTTTATAACTAAGTTCTCTTCAGTTTAGAAATTTTATAGCACAGATGTATCCTGTGAATAAAAGCATAATATTCCCAATAAACACAGCAACTTAAACTTTCAACTTCAATGACTGGAAAAGTGTTAAAAGTAAAAACAATCAGCTTCATACTCAGCTGGTATAGTGAAGCTGTAGAGAGTGTAGCACAACAATGAAAGCTACTTAATAGTTAGCGAGAAAGAGCTGCCGAAAGCTGTAGAAAACAAAGTATGTTAATACTTAATGCTAGAAGCTGTGGTCACATACCAGTGCTCCAGGGCAGAACTAGAGAGCAAGACTAGGTCAGTGTAGCATAGGTAGGAAAAATATAAAAATAAAAACATTTACTAGATAAGTTCATGAGAACTGATAGGGGTTTGTAAGACTCAACACTGGGTGGAGTATTGCCTCTGAACACTTCAGTGAGGATGGTTTGAAAAATTAAACAATAAGAAATGACAAAAACATAGAAGTCAGTGAGTAGGTGTTCTGTGTTTCTCTCTGTGATCAAGACTACTCATATTTATTAATAACTCAGCGTTTATAGTGCATCTCATAAAAAAACCTTAAAGTGCTTTAGTAAGGAGAGTAAGTAACAGTATCTTCATTTTACAGGTGGGGAAACTGAGGCACAAAGACATTAAATTATTTGCCAAAGTCATGCAAAAGTCAGTTGCAGCACCAGGAATACAACCCCTATCTTCTGACACCCACTCCATTGCTTTTACTACTTTGGTATTTGTTTTCTGTCACATTTTCCCTACAGACACTGCACTTGTTTAACAACCACAGCACAAGTTCTATTAGGAACATTAGGTACAGCTCCCAATTGCTTAAGAAAAATCAGTCCTTACCAACGCTCATTATCAGCATCTCTTGTGTCCAGGCCAAAGGAAGTCCAGCAGCCGGTATTATTTGTTATTTCTGTAATGCCATCCAGATGGATGGTGCCTTGTAAATAGATACAAGACAAAGTTCTTCTCCCCACCCCCCTAAATTTACAACATTAGCGCCCTATGCTAACAATCTCACACAGAGCTTCCATTTAAGTCAGCTCTGCATGTCAAGGGTTTAAGGCAGTGTTTCCCAAACTTGGGACGCCGCTTGGCCTGGAGCAGCGAACCGCGGACAGTGGGAGCTGCGATCAGCCGAACCTGCGGACGGAGCAGGTAAACAAACTGGCCCAGCCTGCCAGGGGCTTTCCCTACACAAGCAGCGTCCCAAGTTTGGGAAACACTGGTTTAAGGGATCAGCCTTTCAGAGAGCATGTTCCTCTCCCCTTGTGGCTCTGCAGGCATATTGCACTCAGTGTCCCTTGGGTCTTTTCAGAAAATTACCCAGACCAGATTAGCTCAAGCCTTCTTTGCAGGGACTGGTTTATTCACCCATTCTACAGACTGGTTTATTCTACTTATTTAGCTGCTCCAGTTTATGCCCACGCTGGGTCCATGCAAGAATCCTGATCAGTTTCCTCCCCTGTTCAGGAGGATGCAGCCCTCCTCCTGGAGCTGGGCTGTACCTCATACAATCCCACTCCCCTCTCCTTAGGACAGGAGCCGCTTTTCTCTCTTCCTTGGAGTTGGATTTGTACATTAGGAAAGCTGTAGAGCCTCAATCAGCTGCTTCAGCTGGCCCTTTTCCCAATCAGTCCCTCCAGCCTCAGGCTGGGAGGGTTCAGCAGACAAACCCCTGCTGCAGTCTTTTCCCACTAACTCAGGGCCCTGCAGGAGCCTTCTTGCTCCCTGCAGTGCCTACAAGCATCTGCCCTGCTGTGAGATGATGGAGGCCAACTCTTCCAGCTCATCCCTTATTGGCTGGGTGAGGGGAGCCCTGCCCCACGTGCTGCAAGGCTCCTGGACCCAGCCCCTTACAGTAACAGGATGCTACTTCTTGCCAGGATCCCTTTACTATTTCCTCAGACCATCGGTATCAGACCACTCCCAATCTCTTAAAGGGCCATGCCATATGGCAGGGAGCTCTGACCAGCAGGCAGTACCCTATCACACAGGCATCCATAGCTAACAAAAGCAGTGGGAATGGGGGGAAATGGCCACGACAAAGGCATTCAATTCTAGGATACTGAGGTGTGGCGCTCATCTTGTTTGTTTTTTAAATAGTATGCTATAAAATTATATAGTGCTTCCTCACCACACATATGGACTTCTTCTTTCGTATGGCTGGTGTAGAGCACAGCTACAATTTCACCTGAAGTTGATCCAGCCAAGTTGCTACATCAGGAGTAGCAGAATTTACTAGAGTGATGACTCCTTCATATTTATAGACTGGGTAGTAGGTGGTAATATATTTGATAGTCTATTGTGGGGAGCCACATTTGTAAGCTGCGGAGTCCTTGATTTTCCATTGTGCATTAGATGTCTGTATCTACCATAGTTAGTTCGGATTTGCTTCAGAGTTGACCAAGATGACCAAGGAAAGTGAACTCAGGAACCTTCTGCATGGGATCCAGAACAAGGTGCCTATTTTTTAGCCCAATCTGCTTTCCAAACCTCCTTCTGATCATAGCCCGATTGCATGAGGCTAAGCAAATGTTCCCAGAAAGTCTTGCAGGACTTAAGGCAGTGGGTCTTAAACGTTTTTACTGGTGACCCCTTTCACATCGCAAGCCTCTGAGTGTGACCCCCCCAATAAATTAAACACACTGTTTAATATATTTAACACCATAATAAATGCAGGAGGCAAGCAGGGTTTGGGGTGGAGGTTGACAGCTCGTGACCCCCCAAGTAATGACCTCACGACCCCGAGAAACCCAGTTTCTGAAACCTTGACTTTAGGTGTTGAGGGGGCCATTGTCGAGGTCTTGGTGGATAGGAAGATATCTGTTTTCCTGGATTCGCTGAGCATTGCGGAGTGTCGCAGCAGTTCAGTATATCAGTCGAGGAGTGATGTTAGACAGAACAGGTAGCCATGGTGTTGGAGTCAACTGAAGGGTTCTGGTGATGCACCACATCACTGTATTCAGCTGATTGTCAACAAGTCGCATGTGGCGACATCTGCTTCATACCAGAGCACAATATTCAGCCACCAAATATACAAGTGCCACTGCAGATGTTCAAAACACTGAAGCCAATGCACTCCAGGTTGTACCTGCTAGTTTCTGAATTATGTTGGCTCTCATTTTTATCTTTGCAGCTACCTTCTCAAGGTGATCATGGAAAGTGAGGGTCCGGTCGAGTTTCACACCGAGGTATGTAGGGCTCTAATCATGTTGCACATTTTTATCATAGAAAGCTACTTTCAGTGTGTTTTGGGCACTCCTATTATCAAAATGAAATGTGCTTACTATTGTTTTTCCAGGCTTTGGTTTGAGCCTCCATTTCTGGAAGTATTGGTGACATGGGCGATAACCACATAATAAACTGCAGGGCCATTGTAAGCTCCTTGGGGCATGCATTATGTCTTCCAGTGTGTTTGTACAACACAATGGTGCCCTCAATGATCCCGCCCAAGTACTACCATATTACCTATAAAAATAATGAGATGGATGGCATTGTCATGCACCTTTGGAGGCACTCTGAGCACTAATCCATTACTACCAGGACTATGTTCGACATTCCAAGCCTCTGCACAGCTTCAAAAAATTGCCATGTCCTTTCTTGAATATTATGGACGTGTACAGGTATAACAGGTTTTCACATCTGCACATGAAAAAGATCAATTGGAAGAGAGGTCATTCCAGCCCACCCCTTGTCCAATGCTGGATTGTTCCCTACCATACATTTTCTAGTGCTTTGTCCAGATGAGTTTTAAAATGTCCCAAGCAATGCGGCTCACACCATTACCCTTGGGAGACTATTCCCCGGCGAATAGTGAGATCTAAGGCTCTTCTGATTTTCAACAGAAAATTTTTCCACTACTCTTAATTATAACTCCAGGGACCACCCAAAAATAGTTTCCTTTGTTCCTTCATCTTTACACTTGCAGACCTGCCATCTCCTAAACATATTTAGCTCTTTAAATCTCTCCTCATAAATCCATGTCTCCACCTCCCTGATCAGTTCGGTTGACGCTCTTCATTTTGACATATGCACCTTTCTGACCTGCAAGAGAACATCCTACTATTGCCAATCAAAGATAGACTGATGCTACATGGGGTCCAGTTGCAGAGAGAGAGGAATTTCTAAACTTCTAGCTAAACTTACCATGGATGGTACCAGACAAGAAAATAGTCACAGATGTCCCTATTTTCCTGTTTATCTCAAAAAGACCCTGAGATTTCTCCCACTGCCCACAACGTGCAGATGACACTGATCCCAGAATAAAAGTGTTGCTGCTTTTCCAGTGCTGTGCAGCAGTTTTAGACTCTTGTGCTCTCACGGGCATCAGGGAGCTGTAAACCAGTAATTTTATAGGCAAGGCAAAGTTTTGTAGATGAAGGTTGGCACAAACTGACACAGCCTTTTCAGAAAGAGGCCCAGGGGTATTAACATCTCTGCATCAAGACAGAAATATGCTCTGTGTGCGTTTGGGGGCACAGAATTGTGTCCTGTTCCTTTATTCTTTATTTACAAACTCTTTGGGGATTCATTCCACAAATGGATCTCACAGAGCTATGTAGACTAGGGATCTTTTTCTTAAAACGAACAGACCAGCCACACCCAACTGTATAATACAGTTTGCAAATTCTGAAGGACGCAGCGTCTGACAGAAAAACCTTTCCTGCCTTATTTACCACTGATCGCTATTTAATAGAATCTGAACGGTTTATAATACACATCTCTGAAGTATCTTAACACCTACCTTTATCTCTGCTCTTCATACTTAGCCTTACCTGAACTGTTGTGCTGTGCTTTGTCTTGTCTATATTAGATTGTAGACAACACAGGGCAGGAATTATGTAGTTTCTGTGTTTTGCAGAGTACTGTGTACTTTGTGTGATGCTTATTAAATAGTTAAATAATGCTTATTAAATAATTATTCTCTGTAATGCAACTGCTGCTATAACTGCTGGAGCCAGTGCCACAACACAGAAGTATTCTCAAGTGAGGGATGGATACAATTAATCATATACAGACAGGGTGGAGTGGTTTGCTGTGAACAGAAGAGTATTGCACCCCAATCACCACACCCCGGAGCTGAGGAAATAGCTAGTAGCATCCTTAGCTTATGGCTTTTAAGTTCTATTCCACTTTCTCAGTTTATGGAGCAAGAGTTTTTCCACTACCAGCTTAAAAATGCACTGTCTATATTATTAGTTTTACATAATTCAAGGGTAGGGAGACTAGATGGCACAAGGAGGGAGGATTACTTCAAGAACATAAAAATTTAACAATCCTCAGGCCAAGCAGGGATTGGAGCATTTAATCACTATGGAATTGGATTTTCCACCTTCTACAAAAAGAATTGGTGGATTTATAGGGTACTAATGATATAGTCACTGACAGCCAATAGGAAAGCTTTGTCCATGTCCCCCTATTCCAGATCTACTTGATCATATCAGCTGAAGAGAGTACTGTCTGATTTCTGTCACACAAAGATCCAGTTCTCTCTCATTACAGTCCCAGCCTGTTGGCTGCAGCATAGAAATGCATGGAAGTGCCATTACTGCAGAATCCAAGCGTGGTAGGAAAACACTGCAGAGAACAATCCCCTGTACAGGGTGACCAGACTTTCATGGCAAAAGACAGGACTCCTGTTCCTCAAAAAGGGGCATGGAAGTGTTCAGGGAGCTGGAAAGTAGAGCGAAAATGGAGTCCACAATTCAGACAAACAGCCACCACCTTTTACTCCCCAGGACTCCTTTCAATATAAAACCTGAGCCACATGATTGTGGGAATAGACAGTACTCACCCATGCTGTGTTCCCTTTGCTGTATTTCCTACTTGCATCTGCTGGCTCAGGGTTTTTGGAATATCCTTCTTGTCTAAGCTCTGGCTTATTTCCTGCCTTTAGCCTTGTCCTTCCAGGCTTTCTAATATTCCACTCTCTTCTTCTCTTTTCCCCTCTTTGTTCTTTTGCTCTGTTGCTGTTTACTGAGCACCCCCTCTTGGCCAGAAGTGCCTCTGCAGCACCCTCTGTTCACCCTCTTTGAGGACCCTTAGAAGCTTCCCACAGACTGTCGGAGACTACCACCACCAACAGCCTGGGGCTGGGTTAACTGTCAAAATCAGTTCAAAATAGTCCTCAGTGTCCCAAATGTAAAGTCCATTTCAGCAACACAGAACTTCATACTCATGTCTGGCTCTTCTGCCGCACACAGAGCTCTTACTCTGCCTCAGACGGTTCTTCATGGAGCTGCCAGTCCTGTCGTTCCTAGCTGGGGCTCTGGCTCCATTCTCCCTGTCAGTGTGGTCCCTGTTCTGAGGGAGAAGACAACATATATACTGTACTGCCCTCCTTCAGAGCTTCCCCGCCTTGGTTGGGAGAGAGGGGAGTCCTGCCCTAACCAACAGGACTCCTGGTCCATGGCCCTTAAAGGGACAGTGTCTTGGTTTTCCCCATCCAACTACTAATCCCCCAACACCACTTCTCTTCCTGTTACCAGGCCATTTCCAGGGCCTCTGTTTATTCCAACATTCCTGCAAGGGAGTCTCTGGCCCCCTCTAGTGTTAAAGGGCCAGTATACCCCATTACATTATTACTTTTCTGCTCATTGCTTCTCTCTTTTCTTCCTTTAGTTGGCTCCCTCTTTCCTCTTCTGTACCTAGCTCTCATGTCTCTCAACCTGCTTTCTCACACCCTCATCTTTCTCCCACCAGACTCCCTTTTGGCCCCATCCCTCACACTCCAATATAATCCACGGTAGGGCAGCCGAGAGTGAATGAGTCTCTGACTCAATGCAGAGATGAGCTGGCATGAGGATTTGGGTATAGGGGCACACAGAGCATCATTTCCTATAGAGCCTGCTGCTGCGATTGGTGGGTATAGTGGGACCTCAGCCAGAACCAGCGCTTCTACCACATTCCCTATAGCGCCTCCTGCTAGAAAAGACTAGGACTGCAGTAGCTTGGAGCTCCCCCACAGCCAGCACTCTTACCCTGTTCCCTACAGTGCCTCCTGCTGGAGCGAGCTGAGCTGCCCTCAGCTGGAGCTCTATGTCGTTTATCTACTTGGACACCTCCTGAGAGAGAAGAGCGTTTAGAAAGCAGACAGCACTCCCTAACAGGACAGGAAGTGGTTTATGCCCATTCCCTGAATGACCCCACAGGTATTTCAACCCAGAGGACTATAAACATCTCCATTTATAATGCTGAGAGAGGTTCTTTGGGACTGACATTCTTGTGCCAGTCTGTAAGCATTATATGACATTCCAGCAGGGTATCAAGCAAGCAGGGGGGGCAGAAGACAAAGAATAAGTTAATTTCACCTGGATTTTTGGGACCTCTATAATATGCAAGATCATATGGAGAAGAAGAGACTGGAATGAGAGAGATCATCCAAGCTTCCAGGAGCCACTGGAGGTATTGATATTCTGAGCTGTAATCAGAGCTGTTTCCTGACATTGGACCACAGGTCCCTACCCAGGCTGCTCCCCCATCTAAAGGAATCTAAATGTTTCTACTTGTGGAATCCCCCTCCCCAGTTCTTTTAGTCCAGGGGGTAATGATGCCATAGAGGTGGAACCCTTCCACCAACCCCAACAGGGATCTACTGAGTTTCCATTCCCTCCCTATATGGAGGAGACAATATGCCTCTTGTTATTTCTGTAATACTACAGGGGAGCCCAGGAAGTAGTGGCAGAGGTGGGATTTCATTAATGAAAGCCCATTTCAAAACAAGAGCTAAAATTTCATGACAGGAGTGCCACCCTCCAATGGAAATGAAGCTACTGGGAATGACGCACCTCCCCCCAAAATGGCAGCACCCACAAAGCTAGGACAAGTTCCACAGCACGCTTTCTGACAAGCCACAAAATAACCTTCCTGCCATCGTGCAGTTCTCCCAGACATGTGGATCATTATTATGTATGAGCCCCCAGACCCTCAGCCATGACTTCAAACCCCATCTGGCTTGGTGCATGGATTCCATGGAGAATCTTTGCTGAAGAAAGTTTGTAGCCAGCCCAGTCCTGGCTGAGCTTTGGCATCCCCACCAAATCTCTCTGCTCTCCATTTGTCAATTTTAAGTGATCATTTCTATTCAATCTGATACATATTATAAGAATATAAACAAATGCCTCTTGCTGTATCAGGGCTGGGATCACTTTCCTTTATAGCCATCATTTATTACGCGCGGACAGTTGGCCGTTCCATGGAATTCCAAAGAGGCTATCACCTGGACAATCACCAGGAAACACACTTGCATTTACATTCTGTCCAAACAGATAGGTAGGAGGCCTGTGATTTATATCAAAACTTCAATGCGCTCCAAAATTTCTTCTTCCTTTATTCCCCCCACTCTATTCACATCTTCAGAGTGAATTTGAATCCCATCAACATGGCTCATCAGGACAATCACAAGACACTGGACTAGAGGGAGTCGGAAATTCTCTCTATTTTCGTCCTAGTTTTTCTTCTTTCATTTCCCTCTCTCCCCGCCATCACACACACACACTCTCTCCCTCCCGCCCCCACATACCCCTCCCTAGAAAGGCCCACAGGTATTGACCAAAGAAGTTTGCGGGGATATCATCCAAGATGCTTTCTTCGCCTGAGTACTGAGTGTGATGCCTTTCTAATACCTCTAGACCTCAGCTTCGTTAATCAGTTTGAAAGAATGCGTCTGTATCATCTATTACTAGGTAATGATCCTATAGTGCCTTTAATCACAATAAATCACAAAAATCTGTGTAGAAAAATCACTTTAACAATGAAATGCAGCCACCTCTGGGGTGGAATTTGGCAGCTGTTTAACAGTTCACATAACAGTTTAGATACAATACTATTATTCACTTTCTGTCCTAACTAAAAATGCAAAGAGAGTTTACAGAAGGAGAAAATAATTAGCATGGTTAGAATCTGACAAAGACAAAAGGATTAATGTCAACTCTTACATAAACATCTCATAAGATTTGTAATAGCCACACATAGATGGGGCCTTGATTTTGTATCGCCTCTAAAAAATGGCACTCTGAGAAGCACAGCACTGTCAAGCATCATGACAGGACATGTGGTCAGTATGGACTCAACAGAAAAACAAACACCGGTACCATTGCAACAGGACCCTGGGTTTTCTTGAGGGGGCTTCCACCTAAGTATAAGCTAGTTCTGACCTTGGGTAACTTGGGACATCTAACAGGACTGGGGCCTTACATACAATGACTGCAAGAGAGAAAAGGGAGCAGTGGAACATAAGGATGCTGTTGGATCCTGTCCCAGACCAGAACTCCCATTCCAATGGGCATGGCTCAGAGATTTTTTTTGTCATGAAGTAGCATTATCAAGCTGTTGTCCGGCACTTCTCCTCTCTCATGTATTTATAGGAAATGTGGTCTAGTGGTTAGCATACAGGATTAGCAATCAGAACTCCTCAGGTTCTGCCCCTGACTTTATCTGCAATCTTAGGCCAGTCACTTAATCTTTGTGCCCTGATTTCCTCATCTGTAAACTGAGTATAACACCTGCCTATCTCCAGGGTATGATGTGAAGTTACATTATTAATGTTGGTAAAGTGCTGCATGAATCTCCGATTAAGGCTGCCATAAACATGCTAATTATCACTATGCTTCTTACCAGATTGCCATGATGCATCCTGTCATGAAGGACATCCATATAAGAGATATGATAAAACTGGAAAATGACTCCTCTTCCCTTTACAGCTCCAGCTAGAAACTTGGATGGTAGCATTTTGGCTCACAGTACATTTTCAATACAGGTGACCAGTGCTGGAATTTCATCTCTTGGTGGGTTGGTAATTCCCCTGCCCTTTGATTTTGGGGTGATCCTGTGAAACAAGCTTCCAGCGCAATATGCAGCATAACCAGCTGCTGTCCTGTGAACACCCCACTACACATGGGAACAGATTTACAACTGTGGGAAGGCTCAAAAAGGCAATTCTTTGCCCTTTCTACTTAAATGACCTTGTTTTGAGTAGAGGGGGAGGAAAATCTTCAGCTCCTCCTGTGCTCCAGGACAAGGGCTGTCTACATAGGTGGCAACACTTAGAATTTTTTTCCGAAGGACAGCTGGGGGCTGCCAAGCTCCATCCACCACAGGGGAGGGCAAACTACGGCCTGTGGGCCGGATCCGGCCCGTCAGGGCTTTCAATCTGGCCCGCGGGATTACTCCCTGCCTGTCCTGGCCCCGCACTGCTCCCGGAAGCAGCTAGCACCACGTCCCTGCGGCCCCTAGGGGAGGGGGGGCAGAGGGCTCTGTGTGCTGCCCTCGCCCGCAGGCACCGCCCCCCGCAGCTCTCATTGGCCGAGAATGGGGAAATGCTGCCAACGGGAACTTCGGGAGTGGCAGCGTGTGGCAGAGCCACCTGCCTCACCCCACCTCCAGGAGCCACTGCCGGACATGCTGGCCACTTCTGGGAGTGGTGTGGGGCCAGGGCAGGCAGGGAGTAATCCCGCGGGCTTTAGCCCTGCAGCGTGCCACTGCCACCCTGGAGCTGCTCAAGGTAAGCGGTGCTGGGCCAAAGCCCACACCCCAAACCCCTCCTGCACCCCACACCCCAACCCCCTGCCTTGAGCCCCCTCCCACACTCCACACCTCCTCCTGCACCCCAACCCCTTGCCCTGAGCCCCTTCCTGCACACCGCACCGCCTCCCACACCCCAACCCCCTGCCCCAGCCCTACATGCATGGCCCTGCATACAATTTCTCCACCTAGATGTGGCCCTTAGGCCAAAAAGTTTGCCCACCCTGATCCACCAGAAGGTTTTGGGTGCATTCTGGTGAATGTTAGCTCAGATATAGTAACACCTTACAAATATAAACTAATCAGTCAGCACCACCCCCTAGTGAGGTAGTCAGTATGATTCCCCCTGCGGGGCAGGGAAGCTAAGGCAGAGAATAAGTAACCTGGCCATGGTACAGATGGAGTCATTAGAACACAGGAGTCGCATGCTTTCAGTCACACACTTCACCCCATACACCACGCTGCCTCTCACACTCTTGAGCTGTCCATCTTTTGTGACCAGAGGCTGCACTAGTTCCTAAGCACAGGAACCAGCTCAGCCACAGGCAACTATCTAGGATACAGAACACAGTGGGCCAGAGCCAGCCTGAGTGAAGCGACCCTCGCAGTTGTAACTTGTTTTAGGCCACCATCCCCCAACCCCAAAAAAATTCAGGGACAGGCTGCAAGGGAGAGGTGTGTAAGGACAGTGAATTACCAGTGATCTTGAGGATAAATCAGTGAAACCCTCAACACTGGCAATCAGTTTAGATTTGAGATTATTCCCATAACATAAAAGGCTAGAAACATACATTTAAACTGAAAGTGGAGATTCTTCTTTGCATGTATAGGTCTCCTGAATCAGAAGCTTTGGGCTTTGCAGGTCCCCCAAGATTGACCTTGCATGGGAACAGTTCCACAAGGATCCCAGGAATATGAGAACATCCAAGCCTGTGTTACAAGCTTTATAAAGGCCATGTCAATTTCCTTGGGTTCAGGCACCTCAGGTCCCAATTCTTTGGTTAAAAGCTTTAGTGAGGCTTAGATGATGAAAATATCTACAGGGTAGCAGCTGCTCCCTCTGCTTTTTA
This sequence comes from Mauremys reevesii, assembly GCF_016161935.1. Classification (NCBI taxonomy): domain Eukaryota; kingdom Metazoa; phylum Chordata; order Testudines; family Geoemydidae; genus Mauremys; species Mauremys reevesii. The sequence continues at coordinate 41,241,767 of NC_052626.1, read as the reverse complement.
ATAAAGCATTGACCCATCTTGCCTCAGTCCCAGCCTGAATTCAGAGGATGCAAGCAGCAAACAAGGCCTGCAATGGACCCCTGGGGGGGGCGTCGGTGGGTGACCACAGGGAATATTCAACTGTGATTAACCTAAGTATTGAAAGAAACCTGACTGTAATTAACCTAAACCTAACACTGAACAGAAATTAGTCCTAGTAACTGACAAACGGTGAAGTGGAGTTACCAGGCAGTGATGTGTTGAATCCACTGATGTCTCTCACTCGCTCCGGGGTCCTCCACACCAGCAATAATGAAGTAGAATCTCTTTTCGTAACAAATTCTTTCGGCTAGACTACGTGCATGCCCATATACACTCACTCCATGCATCTCTGCCCAACTCACAGAAGTCAGAAGGAGGGGATCAAAAAAGGAAAAACTCTGTTCTGGAGTGGGGAGTCCCCATAAAAAAGGTCACACCCACATGCTGGTAGTCCAGAAGGGTCGTCTATGGGTCTAACAGATTGATATATGGTTTCCTGGTTGACTGTCCAAACCCCTCATCATTATGTTCCACTGTTGGGACCTCCAACATTCCAGCCTCTCCCCCACACATTGCCTATGAAAGTCGATCTTGCATCTCTCTCTCACAGGACATTTTGGTACTAACACAACATACCAGCTCAACTCTAAAGATGCATGGCCAGAAGCAGAACAGAAGATAGGGGGCTATCAATCAATCAATCAAAGCAAAGAACCCAATTTTCCATTAGGTCCCCTACAGTGTCCTCCTGGAAAATGTCCCAGAGACAGCTCTCAGTATCTTGCCTATATATATTTATTTTGGTTTGCATTTTTATCCTTCCTTCCCTTCCCTCAATGCACAAGTTTCCACACCCTCCTTTCATGCCCATTTTGAGGCAAGATCCTGTTCTCTTACTACTCCCTGTGCATACAACTTTTCTGAACATTAGCGTATCACAGGGGAAAGTGGTCTCCATCAATTACATAGAGACAGCTATACTGGATCAGACCACTGGTTCATCTAGGCCAGGATCATGTTTCCAACACTGGTCAGTATCAGCTAACTCAGAAAGCTGCAAAAAATCCTGCAGTGGGCAAATATGGGATAGCATAACCCCAAGGAAAACAAACTCTGGACATTCTTGTTATCCATATAGATGTCCAATCCTTTTTGAATCCTGCTGAACTCTTGGCCTCGGTGATCTCTGGTGGCGATGAGTTCCACAGGATGTATGATTTGTAAAAAAAAGTATTCCCTTTCACCAGTTTTGAATCTGCCAGCTCTCAATTTCATTGAATTTTCCCTTGTTTTTGTATTTTGAGGCAGGAAGAATAGAAGTTTCTGACCTATCTTCTCCAGATCATTTATTATGTTATATACTTTTATCAGGTTCCCTTTTATTCCTCTTGTTTCAAAGGTAAACAATCCCAATCTATACAGTTTCTCTTCATATGATAATTTTTCCATGATCTAATCAGTCTGCTTGAAAATTTTCTATTGAAACTGTTCTTTTCAAACAGTAAATTGGATTTTCAAGACAATTATTTTTTTCCAGAAAGTGTCCATTTTCTGCATAAAATATTGACGTATCATAAAAAATAAAATAAAATCCTAACACAGTATCTCCTGGGAGGAGTTGTTCGATTTCCTCATGTCCCACTGTACTCAATGGCCCAGGCTCTCCAGCCAGACTACATCTCCTATTATGCAGCCCAGCCAGAATACTCATGATGCAACTGCCTTCCTGAACTTCATGAAGGGTGACCAGATGTAGTCCAACCAGGGAACCTGACCTGAATGGACGCATGAGCCATCTGAACTATAAGCTCCCATGAGGCATCATCGCAACATTTCTGAAATACATTAGTTCAGTTTTTGGTGAAAATATTTCAGTTTTCTATTTTTTGCTGAAAAATTGAACTTTTCCATGGAGAAACAGCTCTACTCATTACCCCTCTCTGAACCCCCACTATTTCTGCTATATTCTTTTTAATGTGAGAGACCAGAACTAAACATGTTACTGAGAAGAGTTGGGATGGGGGCAAAATAACAAAAGGGATCTGAGGCCTCGTCAGCTGGGCAAATAAAGTCAGAGGATTGTGAATCTTCCAAGCTAATTTTTGGATTCACAAACCTAGGTCAAGTTTCCAGCCCTTCCTCTCCCCCACTCTAATTAAAAACCATCTTTCAAAGGATGATTCAATTTATTTTTGTAAAAAACAAGTTTTTCTGGTTACGGTACAGCCTGAATTAGGTGTGAGACAGAGAATAACCCCCTCAAATGGGTCAGATACAAATAGATACTCTATGGATACCAAATAGACTTTCACTGGAGCTTTTCTTCTCTCCCCTCTTTTCACAGTGTTTCCTCTGTGGAACTCGAGCCCAATAACAGTTGCATTCAAGTGGAGTTTTTGAACACTGGATGTTCAAAATTAGGCAAATGCAGGGTTGCCAATTTCTGCCATTTTATCATGAATCTCTCAATATTTGGTGCTCTTCTTAAAGCCCCAGCTCCTAGAGTCATGGGATAATGTGAGACTCTCAGCTTTCATTTTAAAAATTGTTTCTATTCCTCCTATTTGCAGAGAAAAGTTTGAAAACACGAAGCATGAAGGCTCAAAAAAACAGAAGACAAATAAACAGAACCCCAGATCTGCTTTTAAAAGTTTCATGATTTTTAAGCTACTGATTTTTTTGGCCCTGACTCATTATTTTGGATTGCTCGATGTTCACAATATTGCCACAATAATGCTTTCACCCCTTCCTGCTCTAAATGACACCTACCTCCAATCAATCACTCCAGTCCTATAGTTGAAGGGGAGAAGAGTGGTAGCCATGACAGTAATGTGGTACCCAGGATGTCATTATATGGCAGGATCATCCAGAAGAGGACAGACTTTATCACTCACTTTTCTCCTGCACAAAGTACAAGAGGGGAAAAAAGGAAGGAGGGAGTGAACATGTCCACAGAGGTCTCCATCTAATTTGTAATTGACAGAGATATAAATGCAACATGATTCACTTCGAACAGGCCACCTGGATTAGATGGAAGTTAATTAAAACAATGCCTCATTTCTCACTGTTTAAAACTTTTTAAGACTTGCTAGAGGAGGGGTAAGATAGGACTTTGTATTACTCTTAGAGGGTGTTGGGAAGACCCATAAATATATCTCTTCTTTCTGTGATCCCATTCATCTTGCTGCCTCTCCTAGTCCTTTTTGCCAACAATCAGATTTCAGTAAACAACCTCAAGTGAAATTTGCAACTGTCAGATAAACATTAAAAATGCTTCTCTTGTCCTCTCCCATTGATAGTCCCATTAATATTGTAATGGAACAAAAAGTTATGAAAATGAATGCATGCTAGGTTTGGAAGTGAATGATGCAGTCTGCTGCTGGGAAATATATACACATGCATGTGCATGGACAAAAATATACAGTGTGCCCACACAGATATGTGAATACTCACATACATGTTAGAAAAAACACACATAGGGTCGAATTCTAATCTTACACTTGTAAACCCCAGGAGTAGGTCCACTGATTTTACACCAATATAAAAATCAGGATAAATTAAATCAGAATCAATTGGAAAATGTTGTTGTTTTATCATTGCTTTTGTAACCCTTCTGCCAGGTGGAGTCGGCAGCAACCAGGGCCGGGTTCAATACCTAGGGGTTCCTTTTCAACAGTACAGCACACAGCTGGCTCGAGACCCCACCCAGTAATCTGGGAAAATTACACACTATCCCTGAGCGACTCTGAAAGGCAATACTTCCCCTCTCTGCTGTGACCTCTGCAGGTCAGGCTCTTAGTGATTTTCAGCTTTTAGCAGGCTGGGCAAACACTGCCCCACCACAAGTGATTTCAGCTCTCATTTAAGCACTTAAAATAGCAAAGGCTTCTAATGGAGCCTATTTAGCTTGATCTTTGAACGCTGGGGAGGAACAAGTTAAACCAGGCCAAGGACCCTTAGGGAGCATCCACACCTCCTGGCTGGGACACCTGTCCCCACTCTTCTTACTTCCACAGGGGTCTGGCATTCAAGCCCCTGGCTTAACGAGGTCCTTTCAGCTGAGGGGGACCCCTTCATTTGGGACAGGTTAAGCACAGTTCTGCTCCCGTTATTCATGCAATAAAGACAACAAGATTGATAACAACATTTCACTACCCCTGCATTCAGTATTAAAGTGATTTGTAACCCAACACCAGCCAAAGTTGATCACTTTGAGCAACACAACTCTGTCTGCTGGATATCTTGGCAGAATAGGTGTGTTCATGTAAATACAGTTTGCTCCTGAAATCTCTCCCTTCCAAGTTAGCTGTCAGGGGAGAACTCATTCAGACCCTTCTTACACTTTTCTCTATCCTTATCTATTTTCAGTTAATGGTTATAATTTTAACCAATTTTTCCCCACTTAGGATTTCCTGATAATGCACATATTTTGGATTGTACACTCAAATCCTTTGCTAACAAAAGCAAACGACTGCATGGAATGCTGCACCTCAGACTTGAGTTCTAGTAACTGGCATTAAAAGTAAAAATAATGAGCCATGAATATCCAGATGAAGCTCCTTTACCTTTGAATACACCAGGACTCGTGCAGTTATCAAGCACCCCCAACTGACACATACACTGTTCCAATAGTTCCAGTCTCTGAGTCTCAGGAAAGGATCAACCAATATTGCAAGAAGAACTGTGTGGGTGGACCTGTCTGCCCACGAGAACCCCGACTGGAGTGAGTGGCAGTATTGAAAACCTCAGGCTTTCAAAATTCATGAGTCAGGTGCCAAACAATTATGAGATCAGCTTCAAAATCATGAGATTTAAAAAAAATTGAAACTTCATTTGCCTTCTGGTTTTTGAGCCTTTAAGGTTTGCATTGTCAAGCTTTTCTCCACAACTATGGTGGCTAGGAACTTTCATTTAAAAAGAGTTATTACTTGAAAATCCGATGACTCTAGGGGCTAGCATTTTAAGAAAAAGACCAAATATAATGACACTTGTGATCAAGTCATGAAGACTGGCAACACTGAGTTGTGGAACTCCACGCAGGCATAGGGGTCTGCATCGGTAGCTCTCCTTTCAGGACTGGGGCCTTCTTTTTCTTAAGCCAAATCTGAGTACATCCCAGCCCATGTTCTAATTCCCAGCTTAGGAGTTTCATCAGGTCCCTCTATTGTCTCAGTCTGTGTTTCGACTCTACTTGCTTGCCTAGTCCTCAAGTTCATGAACCGTACATTCCTAAAATTCTCCATCTCCCAAATCTGGACATTTTTCACAACCACAAGCCTTGGATGCCTTAGATCTCTGTATGCAAGAAAGCGATACTAGGCTGGTGATATCAATTGATTCTTTCAGTTCCTCATTCTCAGTTCAAGTTGACTAAAGTTTGCACAGGAACTGAATCCAAGTTCACTTATGTTTAAGTTATGCAAGCTTTTAAACACAAGAGACATGGAAGGCACTATAATGATTTTAGTTAACATCTAATACAATGCAGATATTTGTTACAAGGGGATTGTCTGACAATTAATTTCCAGGTTCCCACTGAACTATAATCTTGAAATATGGTACACTTTTAGTTGTTATAAACCACGGAGTACAGGAGAAGATTGGCCTTTGACTTTTCCACCAGTGGTCACAAAAAGGTCATTAGTCTTTATCAGATTTTATCTGCTCTGGTGCCTCTGAAATACAATATTTACATTTAGTTCATTCATTTTTTCTGAATTGCTGATGACAGAAAAATCTCAAATTCAAAGTTCAATATTTCAATCATAGCTCACTAGAGGGTAATCAAACAATTTACAAAATTTATATTAAAATTTCTTCTGTGTGGCAGTCAAATTAGGTATGAGGCTTCCAGTCCAGAGAAATTAAACTCATTTAAAATTAAACTCAGTTTAACAGTTTTCAGCCAAAAAAAATTGTTGCAGGTGTGCGAATGCACTGCAGTAACCAAGGTTGATAGCCACAATAAGCCAAAGGGTACCCTTGTCTGTCAACTTGTAATTCTATATTATTACTTCAAACACAAATATAATAACTAGAGACGGTCTTTTTTTTTAATTGGTAAATTTTCTTCATGAAAAACTTTTATAAATATTTCATCATACATGTTCACCATACACCTCAATGACTATTTGAAGCAAGTTTCAAAGTCCAGCTGTTATAGTTAAGAGAGAGTATAGCAATCACAGAGCTCTGCATTCCAACATGGAGAGTCATCTTCTAGCCTCTGCAAACACCACACACAACAACAGCTACTCCACACACTTTCCATCCCACAGGTAGTTAACTTTTTGTTCAGTGTTTGTACACTGCCTAGCACAATGGAGTTCTGGTTCATTATTAGGGCTCTTAGGCATTACAATACTACAAATTAATAAGAAATAATACAAATAAATTTCATTGGTGGATGAAGTCCTTCTTGAGAAAGATTTGTAAAGCACATTTAGATACTTCAGGATAAATTATGTATTTGTTAACAAAGCAACTTTGTGATTTGGATGTTGAAAGTTTTTATATGAACATGTTCTGGATATCAAGGTACATTAAAACAAACAAAAGGAAGTATTTCTTCACACAACGCACAAACAACCTGTGGAACTCTTTGCCAGTGGATGTTGTGAAGGTCAAGACTATAACAGGGTTCAAAAAGGAACTAGATAAATTCATGGAGGATAAGTCCATCAATGGCTATTGGCCAGGATGGGCAGGGATGATGTCCCTTGCCTCTGTTTGCCAGAAAGTGGGAATGGGCAACAGGGGATGGATCACTTGATGATTACCTGTTCTGTTCATTCCCTCTGAAGCACTTGGCATTGGCCACTGTCAGAAGACAGGATACTGGGCTAAATGGACCTTTCGTCTGATCCAGCATGGCCGTTCTTATTAATTTAAATTAATGGCTATCTTTCAGCATTTTAAGTCTTTATTTTCACTTTCTATATAACTGGAACTGAATGGGCAGTTATAACTTTCAGTAGAAACCCTCTTCTCTCTCCCACAAAGAGGAGTTAAACCTTCACTTTGGTGTTTTGAGCATTTACACTGTAACTCACTTTCTTGTGGGATGTTCTATAAAGGGATGAAAGTTTTCGAAAGAAGGAAAGTGTTCTCCATTTCCTTTTCACAGGATGGTAAAACCAGTGTTAACTGCCCACTGACTACTGCACCTATGTATTGAACGCTCCAGCCCCAGCCTGGGGAGGGCAAGTGCTGTGTTTTGTCTTGTGAACTCATTCCATTTACTCTAGGTTATCATCAGGCCACTTGGTGAATTTCCTCGTGGGATGTGAAGATGACTGAGACAATGGGAGGGAAGATGGGTCTAAGGAGCTTTGCTCTGCTTATTTCATGCACTAATATAATAATGGCACAGCAAGGGCTGCACTGCAAATGAGGAAATCTGAGTCTGGAGAGCCCAGTAACATGAGCACCTGGAACCATTTTTTTCTTCACGGAAAAGGAACCCCAGTGAGAACTCTAAATGTGCTTTGTACTCAAAGGTGTATCCAAGCGTTCAGGCCAATTAAAGCAGCATAGAGCACAAACGACAAGAGTTCTCCTCTGACTTGCCTCTTGTGTTGTCATTTACACTTGGGCAGAATGGGTGTAAAACATTCCCATATCAAAATGGTAGCATTTTACCCTTACTTTGCACAGGCATAAAAGACAACACAGGTACAGGGTAGAAGTGAATAAGATCAATGTGCTGCTGGACCCCCAGGAGTAATAATCACAGGACCCTGGTCTTGGAAGGATGCCAATATGTAAAGGATTCATCTTTGATGTCTTTGTTCATCTGGAACTGCAGTGCACAGCACCAGTGCAGGATTCATACGGTGTTTGACACTGTGTTTGGGTATCTGTTTTCCTGGGTATAAGAGGGACAGGTGTGTTAAGGCAGAACCAGAGAGCAGGTGTCATAGCTGTAAACCTTCCTAAACATCTCAACATCTCATTGGGGGTAGTGTCAGGGAGAATCAGCACTGTGGCTGAACTTTGGAGACCCATGCATTACCTTGCTACCCTCTATGGTCTGCAACTCTACAGTCATCCAGCGCATTTTATTCTCTGCACAGCCCCCAGCTATTTGGCAGTGCAAGGCAAAGGAAACTAAAGCTTTAATGGGATGAAATATCACACAAGGCTTTTTTTTCCAAGAAAAGAAAAGAAAAGAAAATGAATATTTTTAACTTTTATCTCAGAGTTAGTTAATTTTCACACTTAACTGCTGAACTGGCTAAATTCTTTTCTTTTCTTTTCTTAAGGACCTTTATAAATTTCATCATTAATAAAATCAGACATTCAATTAGCAGGAAATTTCTGATTGCCAACTGCGATTTTCCCCCCAATAGTTTCTCTTTTTCATTCTTTCCAGCCTCTCTCTTTATTTTCCCCTTCTACCCTGACTCTTCCCTCCAAACCTGGAAAAACAGGGGAAAGTGAAAACTGATTCCATTAACCTCTGTCATTACCTAAATCCATCTCTTAATTAGTATAAGTTAATATGATTAATCAAAATAATGAGACAAACCTATTAAATTAGGGTGTTTAAATTACAAATGGAAGTGGTACAGGCAAAGGGGCTGATAACGAATAGCTGCAGATAGAGATGGGGTTAGCTCTTAAAATGATATGTGTCGATCAGACTGAGAAAATCCAGGCTGGGGGAAAATCAGCTAATCCATATGAAAGTAACATTTTACCTGCACACACTGTGACATGGTTTAGATATGTCCATTATTATTTTATAGGCTCAGATGTTAGAATATTATTTTAATCATTTTCATGCTAGGATGCAAGTATGTAAGGACATGACCACCTTGACAACTCCCACTTAGAATCCATAAGACTAGGCTGTCCAAACATTGCCCAACTTGGAGGCTGTCACAGGGATTTCCCGGGAACCCAGAGGCCTAGCCAGCTGCACACAAGGTGCAGCCTATGGAGTGTATAGGTCCCAGCTTATGATGTTCCATCTTGATGCATACTAGAGAGATGTATGGCCTGAACAAAGGTTTTCAAGCAAAGGATTCCCAAATCCTAATCTCAGTTCTGACACAAGCCTTCTCTATGACCTTAGGCAAATCTCTTAAACCTCTCTGCCTTGCTTTCTGCATTTACAAAATGGGGCTAACCTTATATCACACAGAATAGAATTATATTAAATTTCATGTTCTTACTGAGTAGAATCTCAAAATTTGGTGTGCTCATTTATTACCCCAGTACAGTATTGACCTTTCCATCAGAGGTCACCCAGAGGTCAGACTTTCATATTGGATTTCAATAGCTCAAATGCCCTTTTGAGCTACAGTCTTGAAATTTGGTTCACTCATTTTTTATGGATCACTGATTAGAGGAAAAAGTTGTTTTTTTGTGGGTTTTTTTAAGAGACTTTTCTAGTATAGGTCCCCAAAAGGTCAGTCTAACAATTAACAAAAGCTACATTTACTTACTCCAGGTGATGGTTATGTTGTGTGTGAAGCCTCCAATATGGAGAATGCATTCACATGAGTCATTAGTTCTATTTCAGCCAAGAAAATTGTCAAAGGAAACAAGTCTGCCACAGGCCAAATGCAGATAGTCAAATCTAAGCAGAATATAGCCTGCTACCAGAATAGTCAAAGACCGAACAAAAGAGGGTTGTTGCATTAATAAATATTTTTCAAACACTTAGAAGTACTCTAGGTGCCTCATATTAAAAAGCCCAGGGTCAATCTCTACTGAGAAGACATCATGCACTCTCAAGTGATGGCCACGCACATGCAAAAAGAGGTGGAGAGGAAAGAGGGGGACAATGGTAAGATCCCAGTGACTTGGTGCAGTTGTGTTTAACATTTCTTGTTCTCCTCCTTCACGTCTCACTGGCTTCATGGCAGAAATGAGTGTTTAGGAATGAATGAAGAGAACAAGCTTGGAGAGGGCATTCCAAGCACACAGGACAGTATGGAAGGAGGCATGAAGACTCTTGTGAGGAAGAAGAGGAGATGAAAGGAGTATGGAGGCAGGTGTTATTTGTGGAGGAGAGCGGGCAAGGGGAGTGTGAATGGAACTCGGATCAGAGATATAGAGCCCTGAACAGAGTTATTGCACAATATATGGAAAAGAGCTGCGTTGCATTGCTTCTACATGACAAGTTCTCCTTTGGCCTTATCTGCAGCAGCTGCAGACTCCGCCCTCTACCACAGCTGTAAGCAACCTCTCTTCACCAAAAACAGATACAGAACAAGCCACTTAAGTCAGGCAGCCCCCTGCTGTGGTAGCTTTAGTGGATGCAGAAGAGGTGAAGGATTTTTGTTGTTTACATTATCAGTATCTGGTGTTTTTCCCTGTCGCGCAAATAAAATTCAGAACCACAGACTTGCTGAGCTTTCTCCATCAAGGTGCTTATACAGCACTCCATCAGTGTAACACCTGAGTACTGCAGCTCCTATGGAGAAGCAGCATTGTTTAGTGGCATTGAACGGAGAGTCAGGCAACCCAGGTTCTAACCCTGTTTCCAGGAGGAAGATTATATATAATGGAAAGTGATGAGTTTATCTTGGGGGGGGGCAGGGAGTCTCTCTAGGAAGACAGTGCAGCAGGCATTTAAATCTGTTATTTTACTGTTTCCCAATGAAAAATGATTTGTATTAATGAGGGAGTGCTTTTATTCAGGCTTAGCTAGTAGAGGTAAATATCAGAGTCAGAATAAACAGGAGATCCTGGACTCAAACTCCAGTGCTGCCTCTGCACCCTTCTCAGAATAACATCCCTGTCTGGGGTGGGGATGGTGTCCTTTGTGTGTGTACCCAGCTCCCAGCATAGGCCTCATTATACAAAATCAGACCAGTGGCCCTCCTAGGTCAGTGTCCTGACTCTGATGGCAGCCAGCACTGGATGGTTCAGAGGAAGGTGCAAGATGCCCTGCAGGAAGCAGTTAATGAGATAATTTCTCCCCAGAGGAATTTTTCTTTGAACCTCCAGTACTTAGTGATCATTGTGTGCCCTGAAGCATGAGGGTTTCCATAACCCTTGATTTAAAAAAATATTTATACTTATTTATTTGGATATTTTCATTATCCATAGAAATGTCCAGTCCTCAGAATCCTGCTGAGATCTTGGCCTCAGTCAGGAGTAGGGCCTCTGGGTGCTACTGCAATACAAATAAACCGTTGGGGTTTTAGAACATAAGAATGGTCATACTGGGTCAGACCAGTGGTCCATCTAGCCCAGTATCCTGTCTTCTTACAATAGCCAATGCCAGGTGCTTCAGAGGGAATGAATAGAACAGAGCAATGTATTGAGTGATCCAACCCATCATCCAGTTCCAGCTTTTGCCAGTTGGAAGTTTAGGGACACCTGGAGCATGGGGTGCGTCCCTGACCATCTTAGCTAATAGTCATTGATGAGCCCTATCCCCCAGGAACTTACCTAATTTTTTAACCCAGTTATACTTTTGGCCTTCACAACATTCCATGGCGATGAGTTCTACAGGTTGACAGTGTGTTGTATGAAGACACACTTCCTTATGTTTATTTTAAACCTGCTGCCTATTAATTTCATCTGGTGACACCTAGTTCTTGTGCTATGTGAAGAGGTAAATAACACTTCCTTATTGACTTTTTCCATATCATTTGTGATTCTAAAATAATCCCCCATAGTTGTCTCTTTTCTAAGATGAACAGTCCCAGTCTTTTTCATCTCTAATTGTATGGAAGCTGCTCCATACCCCTAATCATTTTTATTACCCTTCTCTCTACCTTTCCAAATTCTAAAATATCTTTTTTGGAGATGGGGGCGGGGGTAAGAGGGGAGAGGGCTAGAACTGCATGGAGTATTCGAGCTAGGGGCATACTACGGATTTATACAGTACCATTTTGATATTTTTGTTTTTTATTATCTATCCCTTTCCTAATGTTTCTTAACGTTCTGTTAGCTTGATTGACTGCCACTGCACATTGAGGAGTTGCTTTCAGAGAACTATCCACAATCCATTTCTTGAGTGATAACAGGTAATTTAGACCCCGTCATTTTGTATGTGTAATTGGGATTATGTTTTCCAATGTGCATTACTTTGCATTTATCGACACAGAATTTAATCTGCCATTTTGTTACTTTGTCGCCCAGTTTAGTAAGATCCCTTTGTAACTCTTCACAGTCAGCTTTGGACTTAACTATCTTGAGTAGTTTTGTATCATCTGCCAATTTTGCCACCTCACTGTTCACCCCCTTTTCCAGTTCATATATGAATATGTTGAACAGAACTGGTCGCAGTACAGATCCTTCAGGACCTCTCTATTTACCATAGTGAAAACTGACTATTTATTCCAGCCCTTTGTTTCCTATCTTTTAACCAGTTACTGATCCATGAGAGGACCTTCCCTCTTATCCCATGACTGCTTACTTTGCTTAAGAGTCTTCCGTGAAGGACCTTGTCAAAGGCTTTCTGAAAGTCCAAGTATACTACATCTAGTGCAGGGGTCGGCAACCTTTCAGAAGTGTTGTGCCGAGTCTTTATTCATTCACTCTAATTTAAGGTTTCACGTGCCAGTAATACATGTTAAGGATCTTAGAAGGTCTCTTTCTGTAAGTCTATAATATATAAATAAACTATTGTTGTATGTAAAGTAAATAAGGTTTTTAAAATGTTTAAGAAGCTTCATTTAAAATTAAATAAAATGCAGAGTCCCCCAGACCAGTGGCCAGGACCCAGGCGTGGGAGTGCCACTGAAAATCAGCTCGCGTGCCGCCTTCAGCACCCATGCCATAGGTTGCCTACCCCTGATCTAGTGGATTACCCTTGTTCACATGCTTGTCGGTATCCTCAAAGAATTCTAACAAATTGGTGAGGCATGATTTCCCTTTATAAAAGCCCCAACATCTTCCGCAACATACTGTGTTTATCTGTATTATCTGATAATTCTGTTCTTTACTACAGTTTCAACCAATTTGCCTGATACTGAAATTAAGCTTACTGGCCTGTAATTGTCAGGATCACCTCTGCAGCCTTTTAAAAAAAAAAAAAGTTACATTAGCTACCCTCCTGTCATCAGTACAGAAGCTGATTTAAGCGATAGGTCACATACCACAGTTAGTTCTTGTAGTTTCATATCTGAGCTCCTTCAGAACTCTTGGGTGATACCACCTGGCCTTAGTGACTTATTACTGTTACATTTATCAATTTGTTCCAAAACATCCTCAATTGACAGCTCAATTTGGGACAGTTCCTCAGATTTGTCACCTAAAAAGCATGGCTCAGTTGTGGGGATTTCCCCCACATCCTCTGCAGTGAAGACTGGTGCAAAGAATTCATGTAGCTTCTCTGCTACAGCCTTTGTTTTTGTTTGCTAGTCTTTTTAAAATAATCTGGAATACCAAAGCAAGAGAGCTTGAAAAGCGTGACCAGAAAGGCCACGATTTCTAGGGAGCAGGCTTGAGGCTCTGAAGATACTGGCCTCTTTGGACTAATAATGATAATCGCTAGAGTCTTCATTTTTTTACCCTATTGACCAGATTAACTGCTAGTGAAACACTCACAGCCATAAATCAGTTGTAGATGGAGGTCTTTCACCAATTCACAGATATAAGATAAGATTTTTAGGGAGAAATCCTGCTTCACTTCATTCATAATATGTTACCATGAAAATACTGTAAGTAGTTTATGGGTTGGCACAGAAAGCACTCGTACCGATCTAGATTATTTTCGCATATGGGGAACAAGAAAAGAGGATGCCATAAATCTTCATTGTTCACCATTCCAAAGCACAGGTTCAAATACTGAGCAGCTTCACTGTGTATCCTGCAAATGATTTCATACGTTTTTAGACTTTGAAAAATCAGAACTTTTTAAAAAAGTCACTTGTAAAAGTAGCCCGGAGAACAGAAGTTGAAGAGCCACCACTATAGCTTAGAATTCAAAGAAGTCTGATCCAGAGTAATAAGGGATTAAGGGGTGAAATTAGCATCCACTTACTTTGAGCCTGTCTGAATAGTCCTTTACATTCTGAAAAGTGACTTTGCAAAAACCAGTATATGTTTGGTCTATGTTTATTTATTGGCTCTGTTAGTTCATATCCAATGTGCCCAGTTTATGAGTAAAGACAATTTATCTAACTGCCAACCCTGAAAACTTGCCTAGAATCCAGGCATCAAGCTGGGTTCTGTCCGTGATCTCACCCATCAGCAACAATAAAGATTCTGCAGTCAAAACAGAGTTAAAAATTCTGTTGGTGTGTGAGTCAGAATAGAATCCAGGCTCATTCCTGTAGCTGCAGACGGTTCTGTGGGGCTCACTGGAGTAAAAAGCAGTAAGTCTGCCTTTAGTCTGCAATGTCAGGAGAAGTTACCCTGATATGTGCAGGGAGCAGGTCTATCAAAGAAAAAGGATTCAGTTTAGAGCAGGGGTGGCCAACCTGAGCCTAAGAAGGAGCCAGAATTTACCAATGTACATTGCCAAAGAGCCACAGTAAAACATCAACAGCCCCCACATCAGCTCCCGACTCCGCCCCCCGGCTCCCAGCACATCCAGCCCACCGGCAGCCCCTCCGATCAGCGCCTCCCATTCCCTCCCCACACCTCCCAATCACCTGTTTCGTGGCGTGCAGGAGGCTCGGAGGGGGGAGGAGCGAGGGCACGGCAGGCTCAGGGGAAGGGACAGGGAGGGGTGGAGTGGGGGCAGGGCTTATGGCAGAGTCAGGGGTTGAGCAGTGAGCACCCCCTGGCACATTGGAAAGTTGGCGCCTGTAGTTCCAGCCCCAGAGTCGGTGCCTATACAAGAAGCCGCATATTAACTTCTGAAGAGCTGCACGTGGCTCCGGAGCCACAGGTTGGCCACCCCTGGTTTAGAAAGTCACTTCTGCTGTTCTGGAAAGGCCACCTCTATGGTTGAGAGGGGAGTTTAGTTTCCATTTATCTAAACTTTCAGACTGCAAATCACAACTGAAGCATCCAATTACATAATGGTCCATTCAGTCTTGGTCCTCTTTGCCAAGACTACTGTCGAGGGGGCCCGTTAGTGCCAATTGTGATGGTATTTTTTCTGATGCAGACACTATCCATTAAGACAGGACTGAGGCCCATCAAATGCATTTCAGAGAGGCCAAAGAGCCATCACAGGGTAATTCTCAAGCTGTAACGGGGTTGGATGTACACCAGCATCTTAAAAGTTAAAGGTTTTATATCGATGTGAGGGGAAGCCAAGTGTCTGGAAGGAACAAATCCCTGCCTCAACAATATATTTAACAAAAAGCAAAAAATGTATCCTAGGAAATAGAATGCAGCAAGTAATAGAGAACCCACTCTGAACCCCTTTTGGTCTGCACTGGTTAGTGGCCCTCACTCATCTGAACCTGTTCAGGAGAGCTGGCTTTATATCTAAAGTAAATATCCCAGAAGGTGCCCAGACACCACCATGATGGCTGCAGCAAAAGAACCTAGACAAAGTAGAAAATACAGTAGGAGCCCTTGCTACCTTAAAGGCACAGTCCTGAATTTCACTTCTGCATATGAAATTGCCCTACCACGACAACAAGCAGTTTTCACTATCCACCCCCACGTAAAAGAAATGGGTGAAAGAAGAAGTATCTGGGCAATAGACAGAAACACACTCCGTTCCTGCAAGCTTTAGCACTCATTAAAGAACACAGTTAACACAAACCAACTCACTCATAGCAAGGGCCCCAGATAAACCCTTCCTGTGGCAGCGCTAGTCAGCCCCAGGTAAGGAGAAGACCTTCAGGGATTTAGGAAAACAGAGGGCAGCACAGCTGTGATGAGTGTGTTGGTGCCCAGGCAGCAGACGAATATCTAATTATCCCTAGAAGGTAACTTCTCCTCACTCTCACATGCTTAGCCAGGGACCCCATTACCAACAACCGGAGCTATCCACACATCCCTTATGGGCCAAATGACAGGGATTTGAGAAAAGCTTTAGGCAGGGGAGGCTCCCAGAAGACTCTGTCCCACTACAGTGGATACATCATCTTCCTTGTCCCCCTGCAAATTACTTTGTACAAACACCGGACAGTATATAGCACTTAGCAGCTGTGGCTAGGCCACTCCTCCCATTCACTCCAGCCCCAGCACAGACCAGCAAGAAGAGGCTGTTGCTGCCTTGAGCTAGGATGGCTTAGAACTGGTGACATGGGCCAGTGGGAGCTGGATGGTCTGAGAAAAGCTTTTAAAAAGTTAATGCTATTAAATCAGCACGAATACCATTAAACCGGGAAGAGAGGAAGGGCAAAAGGCAAGGAAGGATCACAAGGTCAGTGACTCCCAGGTTCCAACTGGCCAGCCTTTGTTGTGGGAATACAGATGACTACCAAGGAGCAGTGCTGAAAGTCACAGCAGCAACAGCTATGAGGCCCTCAGCTCCTCAGTGATGACCCACGTCTGTGGGTGCACAGGACTGCAGCAGGGTCTCTCTTTAGTACAAACCCACTAAGATATGGTAACAAGGTGGTGCACACAGTATTTCAATGAAGGCTACAGAGAAGGTGGCTTGCTGTCACAACCAGTAGCTTGTACTACAACAGATTTTGCCCATTCACAGGCTTTTCCATGGTGCAAGCAACTCACATACAGAAATTTATTTTCCCCACCTCACAAGGGTGTTTTGGGATGGTATCCCTATTTTGCAGATGGGGAAGTGAGGCAAGAAAGTGACTTGCCCAGGGTCACAGCAAGTCTGTGACAGTCAGGAATATAACCCAGGAGTCCCTATTGACAGCCCCTGCTCTAACTACTTGATCATACTGCCAAGGCCATGTTTCACCGACTTCCTGAAACACATGCAGACCAGCCTGCACGCAGCTTGTGATCAAGTCTGCCCTGTAACTTCATATGTGATCAGACACTCCTCCTCTATTGGAAAGTGAAGTATTTTTTTCTGTACCCATGTTCTCAGGGACAGAGAGCAGGCCCTTCCTCTCCACTCCCCACCCCCATATCCCAGCAGCTCCACGGGCAGCTTTTACCCCATTCCCAAAGAAGGCCTCTGGCCTTACTTCTGCAGGAGGCTTCCCATCCCTCTCCTCGTCTCTGCCCCATCTCTCTCCCCCTTTCAGAGGCATCCATCTATCTCGGTCACTGCTCATACAAAGTCTCTGAACACCCCTAATCTGTTCCCGACCCTGCATCCTTTCCTTCCCAAGGAGTGGGGAAGGGGAACTGCTGCTTGAATCTCCAGGCCAGCTGAGACTGCCTGAGCACACTCCCTGACCTAGGGTTCCCCCTCTTAGTACACTCCCTTCACTCTCAGCAGCCGGCATTGCCCATCTGGGGGAAAGACACCTACAGCAGAAGGTAGAAGGCAGGCAGCTAAGAAAAGCCAGAGACTCAGGCCTGCACTACACCCAAAACTTAGGTCGACTTACCTACATTGCTCATTGGTGCACAAAATGTTTCCACACTGTAGATACAGCTAGATTGACAGACAAATTCTTCTTCGCCCACCTCTCAAGGGGATGGATTTACAACAGCGACAGAAAAATCCCTTCCATCGCTGTAGCAAATGTCTACTCTACAGTGGCCTGGGTGCAGCGCTGCAGCTGTGTTGCTTGTAGTGTAGACATGGCCTCCTCACAGAGGCTAGCGAGCTAAAGAATAGGATGGAGATAGAGGAGGCACTGGCTAAAATCCAGAAGGTGGGCAGGATGGAGATCTAAGGAATACTGTTTGCAGAAGCATTATTTACCATTGTTCTTTCACATCCACAGCCAGTGATCAGCAAACTGACCACCGCTATAGATCTGCAAGCGGTTTGTAACACGGCATGTACCTTACACACAGTCTGCACATGGAGGACAAGGACAATACCTAGTCAGCAGGGATTTTGTCCACATGCTGCAGTATACCTCAGCAAGGAGGCTGCATAAGAGTCTGGATGCCTAGCATGTGTAGGATTGTTGCCTAGGATGTGCAGCTTGGAAAGTCTTTTCCCATTATGTGCTAGACTAGCTGGTCTTCTACCAACCAAGCAGCCTGCCCTCAAGAGAAACTAAACTGATTTATAAACAAAAGTGAAGGGAAAAAATAGAAAGCCAGGAATGGAGATGGGATTTAACACCTGAAGCTTTGCAAACCTTCACCTGAGTATAGAGCAGAGATCTGGGGGCTGATAAACCAGCGTGCCCTGGAGCAATTGCTTCCCCTTTTCTGTCTCTCAGGGTCTTGGGGATTTAGGATTCTGAGCCACCTCACAGGAGAGCAGCAAGGCTTAAATCAAGGCTATTTCTAAAGTGCTTTGGGAGCCTCTGAGGGAAGGCACTCTATAACTTCAGAGTATTGATAGCAGGGGCTTGAGTCTTCCACAGCAGCAGAGTTTGTCACACAATTCACCCCCTTGCTGCAGAATTGTGCTCCGGAATCCAACCTTCCATTAAAAAAATTATTTCTAGCTCTTATCCTTGTGGAGAAAACCTCAAAAACATGAAGTCAGCACATCGTCATCTGCAGGGCCGGCTCTAGTTTTCGCTGCCCCAAGCAGCGCACCAAATTGCCGCCACAGGCGGCGGGGGCAGTCCGTGTGCCCTTAGGGCGGCAGGTGCGTTTACGCGGCGGTGGCAATTTGGCGGCAGCTTCTATGTTTAGCCGCAGCCACCATGGACAGCTAAATATAGAAGCTGCTGCCGAATTGCTGCCGCCGCGGAAACGCGCATGCCGCCCTAAGGGCACACGGACTCCCCCCGCTGTCCGCGGTGGCAATTCAGCGCGCTGCTTGGGGGCAAAACAACAAGGACTGCTTCCCCTTGCAGATTGCCGCCCCAAGCACCAGCTCGGAATGCTGGTGCCTGGAGCCGGCTCTGGTCATCTGCCTGCCTCCCCAGAGAGAGCATGAAACAATTGCTTAGACAGTTGTGGCCTGCCCCATTCATCTCAGTCAAAGCCCTGGGGGTTCTGCAATTCTGTGGCGTTTTCCCCCAGGATGTCATGGATTGCAGTGATTGTGCCCCGGACTCACTATTTAGCTACAGCTAGGTGCCGGACATTTCGTTTTGCATCAGTGACCCTGCTCTGATGGGACCTTTTGCTCTGTAGCTCTCCCCACAAGGGGTATTAACTGGATTACAGGGTATGCTCCCTGTATTGTTCTATGGAGCTAGGAAGCAGGAGGCTGGGGAGCAAGAGCTCCAGGCCAGCTTGCAGCCAGAGAGATGGAGAGATAATACAGGTTGTCTAAGCTTCTGTACTGCCAAAGCCTGAAAACCAGGGAAATAAGCTGCAGAAACCAGCTATGAGCTTATCCCTTTGCCTGACACATATGGAGAGAAGGAGGCTCTGAGCTGGGTTGTCTGGACAACATAACGGGAGCCAAAACCTGAGGTGTGGAGTCAGAGGGTAAAAACAAAACAAAAAAACCCACCAAAACCCATTAATCCTTGAAAATCATTAATAAGTTTTATGACAAGGAGTATTTTCAACTCTGAGGTGCAGCTGCACATGTGGAAATGGGAACAAAGGTTTTTCACAGCAACAGGATAAGTTAATGTTGCAGCAGAATGTAGGAATTGCCGTTTCAGAATCTGGTCCCAGCGTGCTGCAGGGTATGCAAGACCTGCCTTATTACACAGGCCTCTTGTAGCCTCTCCTCTAGTTTCGGAGATGGAACCTATGTTGTTTTCTGGGTTCCTACTTCATTCACAAGGTCGAAGTGTAGAGACTCCATCCAAACATTCCACACTCCAACTCCCACTTGCAGCTTGCTCAATAGCTGCCACCGCTCAGCAATTTATTCTGCCTTACCAGCTGTTGTGGTTAGCTCTTCTCACCAGGCAGAATAAGAGCTCCCCTCCTTTGTGACTCAGTAGCCTTTACTGGGATTGAATTGGCACACAACTCTTTTATTTAAACACATTATTTTCAAAACTTCTTTATTGTATTTGTAATACCGTGTGTTCTAGGGGGCACAGACATTAACTCTGCAGAAAAAATTCAGTCTGAGCAGAAAAAAGTGCTGGAAAAACATTGATCTAAGATGTTATGTGCAGACAGTTTACACCACACCTAACGTGTGGAAGACGTGTTGGGCCACATTTCTCTGTAGCACAGACACCAACGGAGTTCACAGAGGATGAACTTGCACCACTATCTGCAATATACATATATTTATGAATGGAGGAGCCTATGCAACCCATTTGCATGGAGTGGCTGTTTTACTCCATGGAGAGCGTTGCTCTTTGCTACTCATGAGTTTTGTGATTTCTGACTAATGATTTTGAATCATGGCACTGAAGGGTTATAGTGCACAAGGACTCATCAGAGGGCAGGAGACTGAGGTATCTTGAAAGGAAACGGTGCATTTTGACATGCATATGTCAAATACGTCAATATGACAGTGCATATATCATTTTGACAATGACACAGACATTACTGACCAATAGTAGCTCTGTACTCATTGGTTTGATTATAGAAGATTTGATGGAGATAATCTAGTTTCTCTCCTACCGGGTAAGTTACCAAAAGGCAGGCATCACACCTTCAAATAAAAGGTGGGCTTCGTTATATCACGGCAAAGCTGCACAGAGCACAGCAGTACTGCAAAGAATAAGCAGTAACTAGGTACAGATTGGAACTAACCACACAATGGTAGGTGCCAAGAACCCATGCCTGGGCCATTACAGCTGCTGGTGGTGGTTTATGGAGCCACTTCCATCCTTAGCCAGCATCAATCTTTAATGTGCCCATCGCCAAGAATTCTAATCACCCATAGGGAGTAATTAGTGACAGAGGAGATACACATTTTACACAGTCCTCCTATGTGGAATCCAATTACATTCCCCACATGGAATAATAATCAGTAAAATGTCTATTGAGAGTGTGGATTGCACAGCACAAGCCATTGTCCTCTTCCAGCACACCTCCCTGTGCTGAGAACCCAATGCTCTCTCTCATAAGTGACCTCTTGAGTACAGCATAATGGAATGCTATGGCTGGAAATGTGATGCTTTGGTGCCCCCATGTGGTTAAAGGCTTAAAGAGCAGATTCTGTTCTCTAGGCCTAACATTCCAGATCCTTTTGGCCCCTAACCTGGCATATTATAGCAACTTATTTACTGGACTAGTTGGAAAGTCTCACATCCTTTACAGCTCCTGGTCTGCTTTTTCCTGCAGGAGCAATACGCAGCTGCAAATTTACTCTACACTTTCAAAGATGCCAGTGACAGTGAAAGTGGCAATAAACACGGTTCCCCTACTGTTTTATGTAAAAGACATCTCTCTCTCTCTGGTCTTTCAATAGCTTCCATCACTGTCAACTCAAATCACCATAATATCTAACCATGAGGTGGGAATTCTTGGTTCACATCATTTCAGAGCTCACATTCTCAAGTGAATATTTGTGCTGGTGAAGTCTGATTGGAACTTAAGTTCTGGCATCAAACTGTTTCCATCTTACCAGTACGAAATGGTTCAAAGTTATATGGAAACGGGAATAGATGGGGGATGTCCTTATTTGTTCCACGAGTTATAATGAAGGTTTGAAAGGTTGCCCTCCACCCCTCAAGAAAAACAAAATGTGGGTGGGTTTTGCTTTTTCTTTGTTACATTATAATTCAGGTCTCACTTACTCTGGAAGATTGTCTGGAGGACTAGAGAACTACCAGGGTTAGGATAGATATACCAAAGAAATGAAACCTGAGAAGCTGAAATGGTTTTTATTTAAGTTATTTAAATCTGTTTTGTTTGGTAACACGCTTGGGAGAAAAGGATTCAATTTCTTTATCTTTTCAATGAAAAGCAGAGAAAACTCTCAGTCCACATTGTTGTGCTCCCAGTCAGTACCCACCCTGGGCCAGGGAAGCTAGTGATCCAACCAGCGGACCAAATTTGGTGATGAATCCTGGTCATGTGCCACCTGAGGCACATTGTGCATATGCTAAGAAGAATTATCCAAGGAACCCTTCTGTAAAAGCCATGGCAAACCAGACTTGATGTTCATTATATTTCTAGTGGTGGGGAAAGATAGAAGGAATTTTTGTGGGTGGGAGGAGAAAACACTTCAGGCATTTATACGTCATAAAAAAACCCGCAAGTGTCTACAAGTCTAATTTCCTTCAAACCCACCTTTAAACTCAGATCTGAAAAAGGGTGTAGGGGAAACAGCATATTGGTGAAATTCATAAAAGATGGTAAAGAACTAAAGACTCTAACTGAGATGATCCAAAGGGACTTAGAAAGATTAAGAGCAGTGGGCAGGAAATAAAGCAAGGAAAAAATCAACAGCAACCAATGTTCAGTGGGAGAACGAAGACTGTAATCAGTAATGCTTAGACACCTCTGGGCAAGAGTGGACAAAGGTGTGACATTAGATGCAAGTTTGCAGTACAAAAGAATGACCAAAAAGCAATGAAGTTCGGGATTGTCTGGCTGCAGAAGCATCACATCATAGAGCAGGGAGATGGTAAGTCCTCTCTCCATGACTCTGGTGGGACTACACTTGGCATAGCAAACTCACTTCTGGGCATTTCAGCAAAGGGTGGAATTGAGGGAAGAGCTACAAAAATGGTTAAGTGCTTGGTGGGGCTAATTTAGGAGGAAAGATTAAAAGAGCTAAATCTAGCTAGCTGGACTATGATGACTAAGGGGGAACATGGTAGATTTAGTAGTCAAGAGGGGAGGAATTTAGGGCAGTGCAAGCAGGTAAAGCTAGGAGGAACAAGGTGAAATTAAGCAGTTGAAAACTTCCTAGCAGTGAGATCTAGAACGTGAAATGGTCTCCCCAGGGTGTGAAATAATTTCACAAAGGTGAGAAACCACATAAACACTGGAAAAAGCAATGGCGAGACGGAGAGACTTTAGGGAACAATCCTGCACCCCTGAGTTGGGTTATTGGACAAGCTATGCGATAAAATTTGCAAGAGCGCCTAAGTGACTTGGAAATCTAAGTCCCCTTTTCCAGAGTGACTTAGAGCCATATTTACAATGGTATCTAGGCACGTAAAGATGGAGGTAAACACCTCATGGGGTTTACACAATGCCTAAATATCTTTGTAAAATCTGGTGTTTAGGCCTGAAGGAGCCGCAGGCCTGGCCTACACTTAAAAGTTATGTCAGCATAACTATGGAGCTCAGGGATGTGAAAAATCCACACCACTTAGCATCATCACCATGCCAACCTTACCCCCAGTGTAGACACAGCTAGGCTGATGGAAGAATGCAGTCATAGACCTAACTACCATTGCATGAGGAGGGGTGTTCCTACATTGATGGAAAAACCCCTTCCATCACCGCCAGCTGCAATTACATCACAGGGTTATGCTGACATCACTACAGCACCACAGCTGTGCTGCTGTAGACCTGGTAGTGTAGACATGGCCTAAGTCTCATTGAAAGTCAATGTGACTTATGCACTTGGGTATGTTTTTCAAAAGTACCTAAGACCTAGTCTTTCTTCCATCTCTTGGACACCATTACAGAGCAAGACACTGTGTGGTGCTCGGTCCAACAGACATGCATATAGAGCAGTTTCATACAGCACAAAATATAAAACCCAAAGGCAGGTATCTAGTATCATTTGTGTGCCCCACCCTTCCCCCAGTAGGAAATGGGGGCACAGCTTTTATCATTTTCACATATGAGGATGAACAAGCCCAGTGACTGTTTCCTTAGGGCTGGGTTGAACCAGTAAGAGAATCCAATCCTGTTCCTAAGGTGACCAGATAGCAAGTGTGAAAAATGTCTGATTTTGTGCATTAGATTTAAAACACTTAAGCCAATCAGAATATACAAACCCAGTGCACATGATAGCTGGAATCTAACATCTTCCTCTCCCACTAGTCTTTTCAACCCACACCCTGAGACCAGCTTCATGTTACACCAGGGGACCTCAAGCTCCCACAGTACAGACACGTTTTACAGCGATTACCTCTTGACACCCTCCTTCCCATGTGTCATTGCCCTATTCTTCATCACTAAACATTCCTGCAGGAACTATAGCAACTCCTCACACAGAATACTCACCTTAGGAAAAGAGTGTACTTCAAGCTTCTTTTTAAACAGGAAGTTTACTAGGAGGAAACAAAGAGCTGGTGCCATATGACCATCCAGCTCTCTGCAGACCACCAGCAAGTGCTCCACAGAACACTGTTTACTACATACTGCCTTACACAAGCTAAATAACCAGGCCCAGAGAAGCGCTACAGAATGGCAGTGGTCATCCACCTTTCCCTCCCTTGGGCGGGGGCTCTCCTTATTGTTCAGTGTTGTTTGTCACCAGACCTGGTACATCCAAGGCAATGGTGGTGCCAGCTTCTCCACACCAACCTGCTCCAAAAGGACCCACTCCAGCGGGAGAGAAGTTTAGTCCCTGTGTTAAATCAATGGTTGGCCATCTCTGCCAACAACAGGGCCGGCGCTTCCACTAGGCGACCTAGGCGGTCGCCTAGAGCAGCAGGATTTGGGGGGCGGAATTTTGCCACCCTCGGCGGAAATTTGGCAGCGGGGGGTCCTTCCGCTCCGTGTCTTCAGCAGAAATTCAGCGGCGGGTCCTTCACTCGCTCCAGGACCCGCTGCCAAAGTGCCCTGAAGACGCGGAGCGGAAGGACCCCCACACCGACAAATGCTCAGAGGGGGAGCTCTGTCGCCTAGGGCGGCAAAAACCATGGCACCGCTCCTGGCCAACAAGAACAGTTAGGGCCAGTTGTGGTGAGCACGAGAACACCTTTCCACTAAGACGTGAACTGAAACCCACCCCAACTAATGTCACACAGGCCACCACACAGTCAGATAGGAACAATTTAGTTACTAGTGACCTGGGCTGAATTTGAATCAAGGACCTTCCACTGAAAGGCTACATATCCTGTTACCATCCTCCTGAGCTAGCAGATAACCTTCCTCTATGGTAATCATCCCTTCAGTAGCAGAAGCATCCTTGTCCCCACAATCCAATTCCTGTGCCAAATAACAGCAGCACTTTAACCAAGATAAGTCAGACAACAGTTTCACCACTTCTCAGGAGCTTTGGTAAGAACAGAATTCAGCTCTAGCTGGGGATTGCCTAGCAGCTCCGGAGCCCAGCTGGACAGCTGGTGGTGTAGATCCTCGAGCATATTATAAATGTTGCCACTCAGCAAGAAGACAAGGATTAGCGAGATCCATAAATTAGCATAAAAATTAGTGAGCAAGACAGGAGGTCATCGATTACTGCTTAGTGTATGCAGATTAGCAGAGCGGATCGGAGAAGACCAAGAGCCCATTTAAAAGGAAGGTCTCTGGTATGGGACCAAAATGGGAAGGTGTGAAGGGAATTTGTTTTGTCTGGGGCTCCTGTGATGCAGCTGTTCTGAACAGCATCTCTCTTTTAATAACTTATGGTGCCAAGAGATGCTTTTCACCATATGGGTATGGACACTTACTATTCAGAATGGAAGGGAGCCAAATCTGGGCCAACGCAGATTGGCTAAGGGAGACAACTGTTGGACCACATTAACACACTGGCTCCTTAACGTTCAGGCTTCTCAGAGTCAATTTTTGACTGTCAGCATCAAGGGAAAATTTTCATCAGACTCAGTTTTGCTCTTGATGGCTTGATCTAGAAACAGTAGTGGCAAGCTTTTCAGCAGGGAGAAAAGGGCAGGAAACTTTGCAAATAACCCCTACACCATTCAGCAGCCACAGCCAGACCTTCCTGGAATGGAAGTAAGGTGGACAGAGATAATTAGTAGAGCCTCAGCCAGAACGTGAAGGGTGAGCATTGGTTGAATCCTAGGAGAGTTACACTCTTCAGAGTGGTGTGAAATCAACACTGATTTTCTGGCATGAATCTGAGCCAGGGATAAATTCACAGGCAAACCAAAGTTCTGCATAGTTATAAAAAAATAAAATAAACAAGAAATGTTGTCCTCTCCTCCTCTCCTCCTAGGCAAAACCACAAATCTGACCAGGGACCAATTCTTCTGATCACTGGTTCAGCATAGAGGTTTACTAGTTTCCTAACTTCACTACTGTAATTACCTTTAAAACTATACATCTCTGCCATTGGTTTTAGCACCAATCTTTCAGTCTGCTAGAGTTCAAGATTATGATGTTATGTCATTTGAAAGATGGTATTCTAGGCTTCCAGATAGTATAAAGACGGCTTCTCAGTGCTATTACTGATCACTAAAAATCCCATCATAATTCACAAAGAAAAAATGGTAAATTAGAATTTTTTTTAAAAGACCAGATTTTGCAAAGCACCAGACACCAAAGCACATCAAGAATATTTGTGTCATTCACATCTAGACCTATCACATAAACGGTAAGTGTTCCAACTGGTAAATAGTTTGGTATTTATTTCTAGCCCTGGAAGTTGACAAGATACTGAACCTCAAACTGTCAGACCTTCATTGGCCCCAGGGTCTAGCAGCATTATTTTAGCACCAGTTCAGGATTCAGTATCACAGATCTAGGATGCCAGAGTAGAAATATGTTCAGTCCCCTATTTGACCCAGGTGGAAATGCTGTTGTGCAGAGAAACATTATCACTTTTATGGCCAACTGACAGTTTTCTATTGGCAGAAATAGCTTCTTTTTTCACTCACTCAAAGGACTGGCAGTGAAGAGAGTTTTGCTTTTCTTATGATCTCATGATTTTAAGGAGAGAGGAATGTGAACAGCAATTAAAATTATCCTATCAAAGCACTAAGAATGATGTTTGGAGAAAAAAATCCTAGTCACTTCTGTTGGTGTCTCAGCGTGTCGTTCTTCTCTAGCTCTCTCTGGTTAGATAAAGGGAGAAATCTTGACCCCATTGAAGTGAATACCAAAAGTCACATTGTTTTCAGTGGAGCCAAGATTTCACGCCAAGTTCTCTAGGACAGGGACTGCATATTCTGTGTTTTATGCAGTGCCAAGCATACTGTTGGCCCTAAATAATAGTAATAAAATTAATGTGTTTTCTTGTCTCAGAGCCATCAAAGAGAAGAAGTATGTGGGAGGGACAATACATAAAGAGTAGCTATTGTCTGTAAATGCAGAATTTAATGCCATTTTTTATACTAGCTCATGAAAGCAAAATGTATAACAGCACTGACTTGTGCCAGGCATAATGGTATTCTCAACAGGCAGTTTCCATTTATGGAATTCACTCCCACTAAAATCAATAACAGGAAACCTGGGTGCTCAGCATCTCTGAAAAATCAGGCTACTTATTTAGGAGCCTTAATGCCTGACTTTAGTGACCCAAGTTTGAAAATTTTGGATCAAGTACTCAAAAGTAGGCTAGGTACTATTCAGACACAATATACATGCTCCAGACTGAGAAGCTTACAGTCCAAGGCTCTGTTCCTGCTCAGCAATCTACAAGGACCAGTTTCTCCAGCCAAATGATATCTTATCTGGCATTATTTGTTGTTAAAATGTCTACATTGGTGGCTCATGGTTCCATTACGCACTCTCAATCTCTCTCTCTATATATGTATATATCAGACATCCAGGGCCGACAAGACGGGGGGGGGGGGGGGGAAACCGGTACAAATTACCGGGGCCCGGCAGTCTGGAAGGGGGCTCGTCTTCCCTGGCTTCGTTGGCCCTGTTTAGCTGGTCCGCCCTTGCTGGGGGACCAGAAAAAAATTTTTCACCGGGGCCCAAACCCCCTCTCGGTGGCCCTGCAGACATCCATTATCCCCCAATCTGTTCTATTTATCTCCAATGTGAATTACAAGCTCCTTTGGATAGGGACAGCTTTGCTCCAGTTTATCCTGTTATGTGCACACTGATGATGTTCAAAAGGGAAAGAAAATAAGTATTTACTTCAGTAATTTTACTAGTAATTTAAGTATTTAAGATAATTGTCAGGATCCCTCCTCTTTTGAAGACCACACTCACTAGCTATTTTTGTAAAGGCCTCCTCACTTTTTATCCATACTTCTTTTTAGTTCCTAGTTCAAGATGGATTTTATATAGCAGTTCAGAAGCTCAGCAGTTTTACTGTTCTCAACCGATTTCACCCTTCCCTTTTACTAATGTTCCCATTTCTTCTCACTTGCTCCCACTATATTGTGAGAGCCCTTATTCTCCTTCACCCTTTCCACTACAATTATTGTACTTTATTCTGTAAGTTTACCTTTTCACTAGCGGTCTTGACTGTACATTCGTTTGGTCTCCGCATGTGCCCATTCTACCCTCAACGCCTTTTTTAAGTTTAAATTTCAACTTTGTGAGCAGGCCTCTGTTTGCAACTTTGTGTTCCCTGCACTCTGATTTCTATGTGCAAATCTGATCTCTTGCATCTTACTTTTGTTGTCCTTGAGGATTCTCCAGCCTTGTACACAAGTGAATGTGAGTGCTTCCACACATGGTGCCATGCTCATGAGTTTGCTCAATCCCCTACACCGGGTTGGCCAACCTGAGCCTGAGAGGGAGACAGAATTTACCAATGTACATTGCCAAAGAGCCACAGTAATACGTCAGCAGCCCCCTGTCAGCTCCCACCCTGTTCCCAGTGCCTCCCGCCCACCGGCAGCCCTGCTGATCAGTGCCTACTTCTCCCTCCCCGCACCTCCCGATCATCAGCTGTTTCGTGCTGTGCAGGAAGATCTGGGGGGGGAGGGGGGAGGGCATGGCAGGTTCAGGGGAGGGGGTGGGAAGGGGTGGAGTGGGTTCAGGGCCTGTGGCAGAGCCTGGGGTTGAGCAGTGAGTACCCCACAGCACATTGGAAAGTTAGTGCCTGTAGGTCCAGCCCCAGAGTCGGTGCCTGTACAAGGAGCCTCATATTAACTTCTGGCCACCCCTGCCCTATACTGTGCTTTCTAGAAACCAATCCCTTTGTCTGTGCCAGAAACCCCCCTATTTTTCAAGTGACACACCGATACATTGGGATGCAACAAGAAAATCTTTGGTAGTTTTAGACCCATGGGCTTTGTCCTGTTGTAGAAACTAGAGGGAGTCTGCCCAAAAGGTTTTGTTCATCATTTTAGAGGAAATAGCCATACAACCAGATGCAACTCAAGAACAGAAATTGCAGGGTACATTTAGACTTGCCGCAAGGCCAGGAAGCCGTGACTATGGTCAGGTCTGTTAATATTTTACAGGCTGCTGTGCGGTCCTCCTCCTCCCACCCTGACTGATGTGCATTTGCTATTTCCTACAAGAGCAGAGGCTTCCATGATGCAGTCATTCAGGCTTTACTCCATTTTGGAAAGTTGCCACACTGGAGGAATCTCTCTCCGATGCATATACCCAACATTGGCTTCAACAAGAGAGCATGGCATTGCTCTTGTCCCTTATCTTAATGCAAGGGGCTGGGTGAGATGAATCACTCCAGAAAACCTGCTTGGGACAGACTCTGGCCATGGCCCCAGGCTGGCATGATCTCTCTTTCCCCTAGCCTAACGGGGAGCAAGGAAAGTACATTCAACTAAGTCAGGTCACTGACCATTATTTATTCTACCCCAAAAAATACAGTCAATAATTCTGATTGATTAAATGCATCTGTGAGCTCCCTCTTCTTGAATACAGCCTGGGACAGGCCAGTTAGTATTCCCGAAACAACATCCCATGGGGGAAAAAAATCAATGGTTGTGACCTTTGTGATCTCTGGTGAGGACACTGCTTATTTGCATGCTGCATTTTAAATTTCATTTGGTAGTAAAGTTATTTGTTTAATAATATACAAAGACTAGTGGCTATTATGGGCTGGGTTTGCTTTTCTGAGTTTCCCCTGGGAAAGTTCAAGTTGGGCTGCCACATTCTTAATCATTACTCACATTCAGGCTCAATATTAATCATGTAGAGCTTTCTCTGGCTGGAGATCATATTTCTCTTTGATAATACCTTATATTTCTAGAGAGACTTAATGCTCTGTAAACTATGGAAAAAACCACCTCCTCCAGGGAAGTAATTCACTCAGAGCTCTTGGGGGCAGGGACCATCTCTTTTTTCTGTGTTTGAACAGCACCTAGCACCATGGGGTCCTGGTCTTGTGATGGTAGCACAAACAACAGCTTCCAGCTTCTTGAGTTTCTGGTTATCCTGTTGGGACTGGGGGAGGAGGATTAACTTCCTGTCTTAGAACAAGCAAGGCTGCAGCCTGAAGACAAGGGGGAATTGAGAGTGGTAGGACAGTGAAGCAAAGGAGAGTAGGTCCTCATACACCGCTGCCCCATAACTGCACAGCTTCCTCCTTCACACCCTGCTGTCATGGTCATGGTCTCCAACCACCTTGTCAGGAGCATTACACAGAACAAAGCAGGTTCCATGCAGCGTGCTGACCAGCTCAAGTGGTGTGTGGAGGATGATGCCATGAAAAGAGGTCCTCCTCCACTTCCCCTCCCTCAGCAGATCAGCTCCCCATTGAAGAGTCACAGTGTTATAAACCCACAGGAGGCTTCTGCATCTGTTCTGAACGAGTCTGGCTGCTTCTGACCCTATTAGGCATGAATAGTAGAGAAATTCAGGAATCAACACACCCAGTCACAGGAGTGACCTCTGCATTGGAACATGGCAATTATTTAACAGCTGTACAGCAACCATACAAAGTATGTTAAGGGAAAGTGAAGGAATCCTATTTCCAACTGAAGTTGCAAGAGGAATACTAAGAAGGCAGAATGCAATTACCCAGATTGAAAATCTGCCCCCAAGTCTCTCTTCCATCAGTCCATCCAAAGAGTAGAGAATTGGGTTTTCACCCTGTTAAATGCTTTCAAGTTAGAAACACTTCCCAGTTAAATATTCTGGAATGTATTGCCCAGATTGTTCTCTTGTGGAAGAGGGGCAGGGACAGAAGCACTAAACCACCAACTTTTTCCATTAGGTTTTGCAGGAGCTTCATCATGTTCTCAGGCAGTAGTAGCAGTGTTGTCGAGTGGTGAGAGCCTCTACTGCCCACAACTCAGGAAATATTAGCATGTGCTCATACATTTACACATTTTCCTAAGTCTACTGCATTGTGTGCTACATGTCAGGGAGCAGAAACCAACCTCTCTAGCCTCTTGGGCACAGAGAGTGGAAATTTCAAGATTCCCTCTTATAAAGGAGCTCAGCGTGGCAGTTTTATTACTAGGCTCATGCTGTAAGTATCCCCCCCTAAAAAAACATCCAAAAATAGAAAGGGCCTAGGAGTAGGAGCCTTTCCCTCCTAGAGAACTGGTTCCATTCTGACCCAGGGTAGAAGACTGAATAGTTCAGAGGATTAGGAAAAGGATATGGTGTCTGCCACTTTTAGGTGACTGCTTCCCTTGCCCAAGCTGGTAATAACTGAATGTTATTGACATTTGCTTGGGAGCCCCTATATGAAATGAGTTGGCAGGTCTCAGCACAGTATCTTTGAAGACAGAGGTCTATCACACAGCCACCATCGAGGTGACAGACTTCAAAAGACTGAATGAGCCATGGTGACTCAATTTCCCCTATCACCACTAGATGGGACCTCTCCGGCTCAGAGTTGAAGTACATTGACCAGGTGGTGTGAGGCACAGTGGATAACTTCTTCTACCTTTCCCCATGCTGTAACTGTTTTGACAATAACCAGAGTATGCAGATTTCCAGATGGCTCATTCTGGCATCTCTTCCCTGCATTCAAATTGCTTTAAAAAGGGAAGAGAGAACACCTCACTCCACGACAAGTTGGAATACAGAAAAGCTGCTATAGTATTTTAAAAGTTTCACGCTGTTGTTTAAGATCTACCATTTCTGTGTGGGAATTAGCATCATTTCCACTGCCTTCATTGTGGAGGTCACCTGCCTGTTATCTTTTAATTAGCAGTACCTGATTAGGAGATCTGGAAGGTCACCCTAAGGAATAGGTTATTACCAGCAATCACAACGGTTGGCAAATTGGCAGAAGACATGTGACTAAATGTCCTCTCCTACCATCCCCATCCCACAGTCACACACACCCTCCACTTCATCTGAAATTCAAGGACGTTATGTCACATAACCGATCTTCCTCAGGCCCGACTGCTAACGATGTCCCATAAAACACCGCCTTCAGATGACAGGTGTGCACAAAAGCGGCTTTCTGAAAGTAAAGCTCAGCTCCTACTGCAGACAGAGCAGTTGCCTGCAGACCCTGAGGGTCCCACTTTGAGTTTCAGATATGATAGCCTATTATTATGTTTGCACACTGCCCCAAGTCCATTCCAAGTGGTGGGCACAACATGTCAAATGCCAGTTACCCCAGGAAGACCTCTTCCTAGTCCTTCCCAGGCAGTATGATGTATTTTAAGTTTAGACTACATTTGTAGCATGTAGCACCAAATGGCCCTCTGGATCTGTAGGGAGTGGTAACTTGTTGGTGACCTTTCTAGAGCCTGTGCCATGGCTTTACTCTTCTAGAGAGCTCGCTATCCTTCACATGCTTTTTGATTGTGTTCGCGTGCACTCACACACTCACTCCAAGTCCAGTCAGATGGGCTAGTTCTCTTTACTTCCAGGGATGTTTTAAAAAGGCAGGATCCTTTCCCTACAAGACCATTATAATATCTTGCATATGGATGTACTATAAGAACACAATTCTATTATTTTCTGAAAAGGAGATGGAAAACCCCTGGCCTGGGTCTCACTTAGGGTGACCAAATAGCAAGTTGGAAAAATCAGGACGGGGTGGGGGGTAATAGGAGCCCATATAAAAAAAAGGCCAAAATATCGGCACTGTCCCTATAAAATCGGGACATCTGGTCACCGTAGTCTCACTGGACAATGACTAATATTGGAAAGTGCCATTGGTGGCCAAAGTTTAAATTGAACTGTAAGGAAACTGAGCATCGCTGTGAACAGCTCAATGAGATACTCTGCTCAGTTTACAGAAAAAAGGGGAAAAAAGCAGACAAGAGTTTAGTAAGATTATTCATAGAAGTGTCTGAAGTTTTTAGAATGAGAACATCTGTAGTTACTTTAGACAAGGTTAAAAAGATATAACTGTATATAATGCCCTGTGCATAAACTAAACAGGAGTAGGCAAGATATATTTCACAGTTATCCATTATGGATATTGTAGCTCCTTCCTCTGACATATCTCGTTCTGGTCACTGTTAGAGACCAGATACTGGATGAGGTGGACCACCAGTCTGATCCAGTGTGGCAATTCCTATATGCAAAAACTATTTGGTAACAGAGCATCCTTACATTTCTCCATGAAATATACTAGTATAGAATTCCAGGGAAACAGGGTCCGCAAAACAGTAGTCCAATGACCACAGGCTGGGTCTTTGGTCTGATTCTGGTCTCAATGGGAACTTATACCCTTTATAACAGGACTTTCACTCAGGGTCAGCTCCAGGCACCAGCTTAGCAAGCAGGTGCTTGGGGCGGCCACTCTGGAGAGGAGCGGCACATCCAGGTATTCAGTGGCAATTCGGCGGAGGGTCCCTCACTCCTGCTTAGAGCAAAGGACCTCCCGCTGAATTGCCGCAGATCGGGATCGCGATCGTGGCTTTTTTTTTTTTTGTTGGGCTGCTTGGGGTGGCAAAACCCCTGAAGCCAGCCCTGCTTTCACTCCACCTACATTGGTGGCCAGTAGGCCACTCCCAGGCCCTCCTTCTATGCTGGGTTCTAGTTCAGGAACCCTACAGCAGGTAACTAAGGTTTGC
The DNA here is from genome assembly GCF_016161935.1 of Mauremys reevesii. Lineage (NCBI taxonomy): Eukaryota > Metazoa > Chordata > Testudines > Geoemydidae > Mauremys > Mauremys reevesii. Next base: position 41,208,264 of record NC_052626.1, on the reverse strand, counting down.
TTCCTCAAACTCCTTCCCGCCTCCCTGGCCTCCTTTCTACCTCAGTCTGTCTCTAGGCCCTTTCCCCCAGGCCCTTCCTGGGCTCACTCCTCCATAGACTCTTTGCCCTATCCCAGGATCTGCCGAGTTCTGAGCAGCTGTTGTACCAAGCGGCACCTCCAAGGGCTTTCTCTTTGGAGGCCTTGCTCTTGCCTGCCTCTCCCAAGGCTCTCTGCGTGTTGTGTCTTTCCTCTAGAAACCTGACCCCCAGGCTGCCTCCCTGGGCTCTAGCCTTTCAGTCAAGGCTCATGCCAACTGTGGCTTTCCACTGTCTCTCCTGGTACTTTGCCAGCGCTCTCTTCTTAGGATCCTCTCCCTCCTCTCCCCTTGGGCCTCCCACCTCCTTCTACGGCCCTGAAATCCTTCCTTTATTAGTCATCTCGCTCCTCTCAGCTGGGACTCATCCTAAATTGGGGTTGGCCCACCCCTCTAGATGCACATGCATGCACTAATTGCTCCCTGGCTTCAGTGAACTCTTTCTACCAGTACAGTACAGGGTATACAACCCCATTGTACACTTTAATAATAATAATAATAATTAACTACTACTACACTACCACACCCAAATGAATTTAGTTCTAGTGAAGAGTATCAGACTGACAGTCCTGGTGAGCAAAGTGCCACATTTATTCACAAAAAAAATTACATTACAGCAGGAGCTGTGGAGCTTCTTCACACACGTAACTTCCTGCCATTGTACCAATCCAATCCTTGCTCTCAAGGGACCTCTGCTGGGATGAGAGTGGCCCTTCATGACTATTGCTGAAGCCACCAACCAAAGGGGCAATTAGTGCCAATCCTGGCAGGAGTCTGTGGAATGCTGACATCTGTCTCAGTAGGAATGACAGTAACATTCAAGTCATTTCAGAGGCCAAAGAACAGCCAACAGATGGTAACAATTTTCAGTCCCAATAGCCCTGGCTTTCATTTCCTTCTAGATTACAAGTCTGAAAGACTCCAATAAGCCCATTTCCCTAAGACAGATGGTCCTCTCAGACTTGCATCTTTCCAAATCTGAATAAATTGCATATTTGGAGATAGTTATTTTAGAATCCGCTTAATAAAAAAATAGAGCTAGCAAAGGAATTGGTTTAAGGATAGATTTGTGAGACGCCAAACGTCCTCAATTCCCTTCAACTTCAACAGGAGTGAGGACACTTAGCATCTCACAGGAGGAGGCTTTTGGTATAGTCCAATGGCTAGAATGAGGGTCGTACACACCCATGGAAGCTCAGTTAACATGCTGACTCAGATTTTCTAGAAGGTGCCTGCTCTTTACCAGCAGAGTTTGACAGGAATACAAGAAGACTGAGTGACTCAAAATCATGATGACTCAGCTTCAGACCTAAATCCAGATGATCTGTTGTGCCCCTGCCCCTCCCTGTGCACCACTGGTAAATCATGCTTATGTGCACACAAGTACATACACACAGAAGCACCCTATATACTACATGCTAAAACAAGTGTACTGCCTCTCAAGAATCTCCAAGTCTAGAGAACAAAATAAAGGTGCAGAACCATCTAGGATTTCCCGCAACCTACTCCTTTCCCAGCACAAGCAAATCAAACCCTGCTACCTAACAGGGTGAGAGGATGAATGAACATAGCTACCTTTCCACACAGCAATTAGCAAATGAAATCAAAACAAAGGAATCATCCCCTATTAATCTCTCCCTGCCAAAGAGCACCCGACTGCCATATAATCCACAGCAATTATCCAAATAATGGGAGCGCAAGAGATTTATCTTGAAGCAGGAATTAAGGAGGGCACGATTAATGTACTGCACATTGAGTGCGCAGACAAAAGCCGGTGATCCCTCTCTGCAGGGCTGTTTGAGGAACCTGCAAAGCTCAGTCGTGTGGAACCACTGGCCCCTGGCTATTGCTTACTCATCCAAAGATTCCCCTTGCAGAGAGTGAGCTCTCCCACCCTGCATCCTCACCTTCAGAGCACATTGGAGAAGTCACACTCTGGCAGGCAGTAGGAAGTCCCAATATTTCATACCAACAATGTCAAATATAACAAGTGTTGAGACATTCACAAATAACATGGCCTGTGGTCTTGCTGTGACCACTCCTCTTTGAATCTGTATTAATCAGAAGAGTGGAGAAAATGAACAGGCAAAGTAAAAAAAAAAACCTGAGGAGAAATAATCTGTGTTTTATTCATTAATATCATGGCACCCAAATGCCTCTGAGTATTTTAACATCATTACAAAGAGCCACCAGACTGAGCAACATGCTCAAATCAGTCAATGAGCCTGAAATAGAAGAGAAAAGGAATAAAGGTGGTTCCTCCCCCAGTGAATACCCACATTGTATCAGGGCAGACAGAATAGCCAGGAAATACAGAAACAAGAGGTCCCCAACTTGAACAATGTTAGTGAGGATATCTGGAAGGAGCATTTCAAACCTACAGACCCTTGCCAATCTGTGCTGTCTCACGCAGTTTCAAAACTATACCATGGGACGGTACCCGAGTTAAATCCCTCTGATTTTAAGAGTAATGGGATAAAGCACAGGAGATGGAACTTCAACCAGAGACCTGCTGCAGGGACATTTTGAGCTCTTATGGAATATATAAAATTGAAGTCAAGTGGAAAAGGAAGAGTCAAAAGCCTGCACATTACCACAACCAAGGTTTCAAGCTGGCATGCAGACATCTGGTCTATAATCGTCAGTTTTACCAGATGAGCAAAGAGGGAGCCTGCCCTGCCTAAACTGGTCTTACATGGATGTGGCTCATTACAAGTTATTCGGTTTGCCAGCCTGAGAATAGTGAAACTGGAAGTTGTGTAAATTCTTTCACACTGAGGCTGCTATCCAAATGGCTATGTGGTTCAGAGATCAGAACCCGACTCCTGGTAAGAAACCTAACATTACTCCATTGAGAGTGAGTTCACAGGCAGTAGTGGCTGCTGTACTCATGCATCTTGTCAATACTTGTGAGTTTTATCTGATGTCTCCTCACAGGGAAAACAGCACAAAAAGACAAATAAGCTGAACCAAAGTGAAATCACAAACCCTTACTGGGGGGGGTGGAATCTATCCAGGGTCTTTCATTTTCTACCAATTTAATTTTCTGGTTAGAAGGTCTGGGGTGGGCAGTGGTCGTTTTCACGTTCCCTCCAATCCAGTAGCCTGCCTCTAGCAGTAGTCAATACTTAATCCTTCTGAAGGGGAATGAGAAAGCACCTGGCCAACTATGCAACATGTGGGCTGGGGAGATTGTTTCCTGCCCCTGCCTGTGGTTGGCTTCTGTGCTGAAGTTTTAATAAAACGCACCAATTCATCATGAGGGAAAAACTTGAAAGATATTGTATTCCAAAATACTTTCTCCCATTACTTTTCTTTCCTTCCTTTCATCCTCACTTCCTGGCCCTTCCTTCTTATTTCCTCAAGCTACCCTCTCCCCTTTCTTTCTATCTCCAGGATGGTATGAGAATATAAATGAAGCTATTGCCCACTGGAGCTTGTCCCGCAAGCTGCACAGTAGGGGCTATACTCACTGTTAGAACTTACTGTACATCTTCTGTGTGTGCACCTGGTAGAGTGAAGAGCTGGGATGGTGAGACAGTGGCAGGAGTAAACTAAGAGTAACTGGCTAGTTACAGCTATGCACCAACTTAGCAGCTCACTATAGGAGCTCAAATTCTCCCAAGTTCCTCTGATTCAACCCCATTGATTTCATTAGGGTTGCATCCGGTGATATGAAAGGAGAACTTTGCCCTGGGTTTTACTAATCAGGATAGTTTTCCACTGAATGAGCTGCTCTAACCATTTTTACAGCTCACAGACAGTTTCCTTTTTCACCTTTCGCATGGAGTATCTCTTTCTCTTTATTTTGCAACTAATGATTTACTGCTTCAAAGAAAGCCTCAGTCCCTGATGTTTGATTCTTCCAGGGATCTGCTTTCGGTAATTAAGCAATAGGATAGAATGGAGACCCTTGTGCTGGTCTCTTATGTCCTCCACCCAGAGAAGTCCTCTACAAAGCCCCATAAAAGAACAGATCTGGTACTCCTTATTGCTCTTCAACAGTATTTGCACTGTCTTGATGTCTCAAAGATGATGTTCTTCAGTATGCACATGAAAATCCAGAATGTATCCTCATGTCACTCAATGCTGCCACCAGAAGATTGGGCTGGCAGTAGTTGTTGGGGAGCATCATAAATGGCAGTAGCATGAGTATTTGACTATGCCAAGTATATGTACGTTTTGAACAGGTACTTCCTACTTTTACGGTAGGATCTGCCTCTTCATAGCAAACTCCCATATGAAGCATCCATGGCACAGAGATCTGTACGACTCCCCAAAAGAGCCAGAAACAGAAATTCCTATTCCAAACAGGAAGCAGTATACCTACGGACTTACAACACAGCCCTCATGCCAGTGTTTATTTTGAGCAGGCTCAAAGGAGAGGAAAAGAGAATAATGTACAGCCAGTATACCCGTCCTACCACTTTACAGAAAGGAAGAAGAGGGGAAAAGACTGGAATTGAGCTGTTTAGCTATTGGTTGCATATAAAATATCCAACAAATGTAGCCATTTTTCTGTTCATGAATTATCTGCAGACTTTTTTAAAAAAGATTCACTCTATTTGTAATGTTTGAACAGCCGATGCCCATTCTCAGCCACCAGGTTGTTTGCAAACTACTCACTTTAGCCATTTGCTATGTTTGGTGCAGGACTGATCACCTGGTATTTTTGCTCCCTGAATGCTTGACTGAAACTTTTCCAACATGAGAATAGCAAGTGCCATCAGGATCTATGAATACAGGGGTTAGTTCAAACAGCCATTCTCCAAACAGCAGCTTGTTCTCAGGAATGTTTGTGAATAAAAATGGGGTATGAACATAGTAGAAGGTAGCAGTTATTTAGAATCTGACCAAACTGTTTGATCAATGCTCAGAATAGTCACCCAGCTTTAGACAGATCGATTAAGTCAACAAACCTACCACCACCCAATATGTTCTTGCTTGTCTGTAGTATGCTCCCAGGCAGTGGGAACACTTTATTAGTCACACTGGAAGAAAATAAAGAGATGCTTAAAGAGGAAACTGTGTTTCCAGATGCTCTGACCTCCTCAAAACAAAGAGCTATAGGAAGCAGCATGTTCTCATAAGGATTGACAGATGAGATTCTGCTTAGAAAACTGTGACAAATTCAGTAGTGTGTGTGTGTGTTGGCGGGGGGGGGGAATATATTTTCTTTTTAACAGAGTCAACACACAGATAGATGGATTTGTACCGAGATGGAGACAGAAGTGGGTAAACTCAAGCCAAATACGGAGACAGAGAAACTGCCTTGGAAAACATAACTGTGAGCAACTTAGCAGAGCTTGGTGTTGGGAGCTGAACTTCCAGCGCTGACAAGGCTGACTTTAAGGCGACCTTCAGTGGAGCTCCTTAACAGTGTATGCTGGGCAATCGCTGGTAAATCTTTATTAATTTTAATTGGCGGCACCCATTTATAAGAACCATTAAAAAGGATAAATTGAGCCCATCCGGCGTAATGTCTTTTGTTAATTAGTTTGTCAGCACTGTTTTAATATCCCCTAATGACTTCATATTTCAGGCCTGACATTAAAGGAGACGCTGTGAGAAAGGAAATGGTCTTATCACCGTGTACATTTTTTCTTTTTTTGAACAAAAAGTGTCCTTCCAGGGCTGACCAAGGTTAGGTGTCATTTAACTCAGAGAGGCAGGTACTGCAGAACTTTGAAGAGCCCTACCATGCTACCCAAACTTGTCCCTGCTGTTCACCAGTACGGCATCCATTTCTCCACCTTACCCAGGCTGCACTGAGACCCAAGCACCTAGAGAGAGAATTCAGTGTCATGGATTTTTTAAAAATCTCATCCTCCACTGCTTAGCATGGAGTTGTCTCCATTCACCAAGTACAATGTTGCTGCCTCTTCCTCTCTGGTAGGAAAGATGGGAAAAGCCCAAAATAAAATGGTATTACCGTTAGACATGGGTGCCTCCTACATGCAGCTTGATTAAAAGACAAAGTCCAAGGTCTAGTGCACATTCCTGCTAGCACCTCCATGCACCTCATGGAAACAAGTCTTTCACAGAAGAGAAGCCTGCAGAATGCACTTGGTCCTACTGGTCAAGCTTTGTATATGATCCTGACCTGCAGAGGAACTTGAAGTGGCATCCTTTGTGTGATGCTTGGGATAAGCAACAGGAAGAGCAGGGAGCACGTGTTTGGTTTATTTTTCCAGCTGGCTCTTGAGTTCCTCCCTCCTCCCATTTTCTACAAGGACTCTGCCTACCAAATGCAAGCTGCAAAATGGGGAAATGGAGCGTTTGGGTTCAACTGCAAGTCTTGATTGGGGGTGGGGGGACATCAGACATGGACCTGCTTCCAATAGGTACAGTATTTTGTACTCCTAGATCTCAGCTAACCCCTCAAAATATTTTACTAAGTTAATATAAGCCAAGTAAAAAAATAATTAGCACAAAATATACAACCCACCCTCCTGCATAGGAGCCCACTTTACACCAGAGTTTGCTCCAAAGGTAGAGTGGATAAAATAGAAGTCCAAAGGAAAAGTGAAGACATCCATCAAAGTAGAAAATCCATTGATTCGACTTCTGACCTACAAATTAGTGTCTGGCCACCTTAGAAACCACCTCTCTCCTAATGCGTCTACTCAACAGCTGATGTGCTTGAGCTCGAGGATCATTAGAATCATGCATCGGGGAAGGATGTTCTCATTGTAGGGGTCTCATTTTTGGAAATCATGTTCCCTCAGTCTCCTGAGAGGGGAGAGACCCCTAATATTGCTGACATTTTGTCAGTGTACATGTTTTTCTGTAGCCTGGATCTTTCTGCAGTTTTTCCATATGTGGCTGAAGATTGCAATAGGTGCACAATAAAAAGAAACCCATTGTAGATTGATTTGCTTCAGCCTCTATTGTTAGATTAGTTATCAAAAGGGAGAAGGAAAGAACCTTTCAGATAACAGGGTCTGATTCTACCCTCCATTGCAAAGTTGTGTAAATCAGGATGACTCCATTACCCTTAGTGAAGTTCCTCTTCATTTACACAGGTGTAACAGAGCAAAAATAACTGATAAATAGCATTACCTATTAATTGAAATTCCTCTGTAACCAAGTAAATCGCTTTGTTAATAATTAAACAAGTAACATATCTAGATTTCTGCTAGCATCTTCATGTGTGCTACTTTATTCTAACAGGTGCTTAGAACACCTCTGGGCATGATACAAATACATAAAGTAATAACTACAGAGTCTGAATAAATTGGAGATTATTAGTTATCTTATTGTGGTGAAAACCTGACTCCACTGATGTCAGTGGGAGTCTTGTCATTGAAATTAATAACTTGACCACTGAATCCCTTCATGTACTCATAGGGATCACAGCAGGGCCCTATCATGTCTCATCCAGCCCAAAGCAAGATTATTCCTTATTTTATATTTTGTTCAAGTTTGCACATTTTCAAGGGATTTGTAAGACTAGGCCTCATGTTAAGTATAAACAACTGTGCAAACACATGGGCTAGACTTCTCAGAGCATGCCCAGTATGAACTGGATATTTCCAAAAGGCTCAGCTGTCAATCTGAGCTATCTGCCTTTGTAGTTAAAAGAAGTGCAAGGTCTTCCCTACAACCAGTCTGTACCTTGAGGGTTTATTAACACTTCAGAATTCAGTTTATTATGCCAAAGCTTTTCATAACACCACTAGGCTAACTTGTGGCCACTCTGCATTTGAGGCTCAAAATATGAATTTTCATAATAATCTTCCATTTCTAACTCATCTTCCCTCCAAGAGACACCTAAAGCACTTTGTAACCCAATCAATTCATACACCAGTGAAATGCAGCCATGTCTGGAATGGAACCCAGCAGATGATACCACACAAGCAGAAGAGAAGAAAAATCCCATATCCAGTTGGAACTACAGTAACTCCTTGCTTAACATTGTAGTTATGTTCCTGAAAAATGTGACTTTTAAGCAAAACGATGTGAATCCAATTTCCCCATAAGAATTAATGTAAATGGGGGGGTTTAGGTTCCAGGGAAATGTTTTTCACCAGACAAAATACTATATTATATATATATATATATATATATATATATGTGTGTGTGTGTGTGTGTGTATATATATATATATATATATACACACACACACACACAATTGTGAAGCTTGATTGAGGTGGTGAAGTCAGAGGGTGGAAGAGGGCAGGATATTTCCCAGGGAATGCCTTACTGCTAAATGATGAACTAGTACTTGGCTGAGACCTCAAGGGTTAACACGTTGTTAATGTAGCCTCACACTCTACAAGGCAGCACGAATGGAGGCAGGGGAGACAGCATGGCAAACAGAGACAGAGACACACACCCTGTGTGTCTGAGAGAGAGATGCGCATTGCCCCTTTAAGTACTCTGACCCCACTCTAAGTACATTGCCTTTTTAAGTAGATCAGCAAGTTAAGATAGCAGCTGCTGCCCGCAAGCTCCCTCCGTCCTGAGCCCTGTTATGTTTCGCCCCCGCTCTGTGGAGATGGGGCAAGTGGGGGGCAGGAGCAGGGGACACCCTAACATTACCCTCCTCTTCCCCCACCACTCTGCACAGCAAGCAGGAGGCTCTCGGGAGCAGCTCCAAGGCAGAGGGCAGGAGCAGCACACAGCAGTGGGGGCAGGGACAACAGAACTGCAGGCAATTGATAGCCTTACTGCTACCCCTCCAAGCAGAACATCTTTCCCACCCTGTCACCACAGATTCAGAGGGAAGAGCATTCTCCAGCATCTCTGAAGGAGCAGCAGACACTTCAGTTATTTGGGTTTAATGCTAATCTTAAAGTAGGGCTGTCAAACGATTAAAAAAATTAATCGTGATTAATCGCTATTTTAATCGCACTGTTAAACAGTAACAGAATACCAATTTAAAATTATAAATGTTTTTGGATGTTTTTCTACATTTTAAAATATATTGATTTCAATTACAACACAGAATACAAACTACAGAGTGCTCACTTTATATTTTTTATTACAAATACATTGATTACAACCTCCATTCCTGAGCTGTTTGTAAGTCTGAGGTTCTACTGTATTTAAATGTTTTGTTTAAATAAAATACATTTTTCTTTTAAAAAATAAAGCGGTTTAAAATTAAATTTGAAATTTTGACAACCTATATTAAGGCCTAAATTTACTAAAATCATTTAAATAAATACCAAATATACTGCATCAACGAGCTCTCTGTAAATGTTAATAATAAACAGGGCCAGCTCCAGGCCCCAGCATGCCAAGCGCGTGCTTGGGGCGGCATGCCGTGGGGGACGCTCTGCCGGTCGCCGGGAAGGCGGCAGGTGGCTCCGGTGGACCTCCCGCATGTCTGCGGGAGGTCCACCGGAGCCGCGGGACCGGCGACCGGCAGAGCGCCCCCCGCGGCGTGCCGCCGTGCTTGGGGCGGCGAAATCACTAGAGCCGCCCCTGATAATAAAGCATCCTTTTACCCTTTTTAATACTTACAGAACCGGGGGGGAAAACATCTCTCTCTTTGAGGTCAACTTAAGCTTTATAAATGTCAGTGTCATGTACTGCATATCAGAGGCAGATTAATCGTTTGTGGGGCCCTGGGCCAGAGCAAGTGGGGGCCCCTCTCCACCCCTTCTGCCTGCAGTCCCCCCCTGCCTCCCCCCATGCTCCTGCCTGGGAAATGGAGTTGGAGTGTGGAGGCTTGCCCAGTTCTGCCCCTCCACCCTCAACGTTCCTGCCAGGTTGCAGGGGCTTCCACTGCTCCCCAATAGGAGTGCCGGACCGGCAGAGGGACACCCATTTTTCCAGGTGGCCCTGAGTTGGCCAGGGCCCTTGGGCATGGGCCCCGTTGGCCCAGTGGCTAATCCACCACTGACTGCATTAAGTAACCGTATTATTTTCAGTCTTTACAACGGAGCAAATATAAAAAGTGTATTCAGTTTCTGTGTGGAGAAAAGCTTTTGCCTTACTTTCTTTCGGTTTTAGCTAGCAGGTGCAAAGAGAATATTTTCTTCACTTGGACTAGTTAATTCAAAGTTGAGAAAATGATTGGGAGATGAAGAAGCAGCCTACTAATGCTAAAAACTTTAAGGACATTGGACCAAAATTCAGCACATAAAGATGCAGACAGGTGTTTAGTGGGAATTTCAGAACTCCTATTAATTTCACTTTTCAAAATGCCACTTGGCACCTATCTGCATTCTTAGGTGCTCCAATACTTTTGAAAATCTGGCCCATTGTGACCGGAAATATTCACTAATTATAATTGTAATGGACATATTTAACAAGACAGTTAATTTTAAATGCAAAACATAATTTGATAAACTTACTTTTCCCTTATGTATTCAGTACATTTAAGGTAGATTTATTTAATAAAAACAATTTTAAAATGTTGTCTTTGTGCATTTTAATGGATGGAAATTGAAATGCTGACTATACCTGGACACAAACTCCTGATTAAAAAAAAATTGTTTTTTAAACCTAGTAAATAAAAAAATGTGTCATTCACCATATTCAAACAAAAATATTAAAATTACAAATCTGAATAAGTGTGTTAAGCTATTTAACTTTAAATAAATGTGTACAGATATTGTGTATCCTCTTGATTAACAAAAAGTGGTACCAAATTTAACATAAAGGCTTTATTTGGTTGCCAATCAGCATGTATTAATGGTTATACTAACCGATAATAATAAAATCTTTCTTTAGGGAAATAACTGAAAAGCACAAATGGAAAACGTTAAAATCAATTACTTAAATCAGGGTTTCCTGCTTGCTGATTTAAATAATGAGTAAGATCAGCATTTTAAATCAATCTACTGTCATATTTGGAAATGACCCCCAATGGGATGAAAGTTCTTGTGTTTCCCAGGTCAAGTAAAGATAGGCCCATTTTTCTGCAGAATTGGCTTTGCAGCTAGAGCCCAGCATTTGCATTTGATGTGGGAAAGGCCATTTTGTGACGTTTTCATGGACAATGAAAAATTAAGGGTGTAAAAAACAGAATAAAAAGACCACATTTTATGAGTTTATGTGAGAATTGTTATTTGTTTCTTTCACACAGTTCTAAGGTCCAACCATAGCTCAGACAGTAAATTGCTCAACTCTCACGCTCAACACTTGGCATCAACAGCTGTTCAGTGTGTATCAGGGGAGAATAATATCTTGCAATTACAACAGTAGCTCTCCAAGAGCACTTTACAAAGATAAGTCAATATCATTGTCCCCAGCTTATAAGTGAGGAAATTGGGTCAAAGAGAGGGGAAGTGATTTGACCAAGGTCACAGAGTAAGTTAACTGACTTGTAAGTCTGTGTCATTTATGTTTACCTTACAAATATCAGGAATATCCAGTCTTGTCTTCCCTGTTTTTGCAGGAGAACCACAGGATTTCAGAGGGAGATTTCTGTCCTGTCAAATGAGAGTTGAGAAATGTCAAATCTCTCTCCAATGGAGCTTTGTCCCAACTGTTTATCAGCTATTTAAGTTCAAAGTGTATACAAAACCCACACACCTAGAGTATTCCAATTAAAGATCCCTTCTTTGGCTTCACTCCTGTTACTTGCGATCTCATAACACTGCTGGCTCCCTACAGAATCTTCCACTAAAAAAAAACAAAACAAAAAACAAAACAAAAAAAAACACCCCACACACAGGACTGAATTTTTGGTGTGGAAATGTTTTTTTTAAATCCTTTCATGACTTCTTTAAACACATCACAGAGCACCAAATGAAAACAAAACAAAAGAAGTCCCATTTACGTGTCACCTATAAACTATCTCACAAAAGGAAGACTATGCAAACAGTCAAATAAATAAGACAAATTTAACTTTTCTGTTTGCAAATTGTCTGCAAACAGCTTGCAATTTTCTCAACTTCATTATGTAATCAGAATCATTCACTGAATAATTAGCGTAACTACTTCTTGATCTGTAGACTGCACAAGTAGTTCATTAAATGTATTTTATAGGAATTGACATTTGTGGTTTAGAGCAGTTTTGATTGGACATAGCTATCAATTGTTGTTTCCATTTTCTCTCTGTGAGTCCAATGTAGAAGCAGGTTTATTCACATTTATGAACTCAAAAGTTCACTTTCTGTGAATATTCTCGCCTAGAATTTGCTGCTTGAGACTACTCCTGCCAGCAAATTCAGCCTCTAGCAAAGACATCCCCAAACTGTGCGGTGCACCCCCCCCCAAGGGGACATGGAGAAACATTCGGGGGGGGGCATGGCTGCAGCCCAGGCCAGCCCCCATGGGAGGCAGGAAGGGAGCACCATCCAGCTCCACTCCTGGCCCCAGCCCCATGCCCCCATTACCCCTGTCCATGTGCCCCCTCCTGGAGCCACAGTCTTGCTCCTGGCCTGGTTCTGGGGTGGGGAGTGAGGTAAAAGGTTTGGGGACCACTGCTCTAGAATATCCCTGGAAAGCAAACAAAGGCCAGATAAAAGTGAAGCAAATTCATTTAAAACTTTAGCTGAACAGTCACAAAAATTATTTTCAGTATTTGCCCAGATGTATGTACAAAAATTAGAGGGATTTATCCCTCTGTAATCATTTTTGACAAAGAAACAAGACAAGATGGAACAATTTAGTTTAGCCTAGGCTAGCTAAACTTCTAGACTGAGCAATGTGACACAAAGTGCCACTAGATGGCAGAATGAGTCCCTATTTTTAATGTTGACTGGGTAGCAGAGAAATCAGAAGCCAGCATGTTTGAATGGCCTCCTTGACAAAATGCTGCACATTGAGGGGTGTAAGTGTTCCTGCATTATGCCCTTCACTGGGAAGGTTCTGCCCATGACCCTCTCCAGATTACATCATGAGGTAAACAGCAGGCCATGCTCAAGTTTCACATCAACCAGCAGGGCAGAAGGCAGGTGACCCGTAGAAAGACTAACCCCAGGTATCAGAGGAGCAGCCGTGTTAGTCTTTATCAGCAAAAAGAACAGGAGTACTTGTGGCACCTTAGAGACTAACAAATGAAAGCTTATGCTCAAATAAATTTGTTAGTCTCTAAGGTGCTGCAAGTGCTCCTGTTCTTTTAACCCCAGGTAGTTTAAGGCTTATATAGCCAATATACAGTTTTACACATGCACTTTACCAGAGATGGACCTACACTAAACCCAAGATACAAATGGCCCTAATTGTTTGAGGATGGGGACATGAGAAATCCAGCTCAGAATTCAAACTATCATCACAATTTGAAGCTCTCATAGGGTAGGATTGTGGCTTTAAGCTCTGCCTGTAGGAGGCAGGTGTAGAGACACCCTGGTGCTGCAGCAGTGCCACACTTCTACCTTTATTAGGATATAGCATACAGCCACCTGGCAATAGCCCAGTTCCACTGACTGGAGCTGGCAGAGAGGGGAGAACATGGTGTGTGTGTGTGTCTCTCTCTCTCTCTCTTACCTTCCCTTATGGGGATTCTAGTACCTTGGAAGCACAAATACCAAAACTACACCTGGTCCATGCACAGGGTGCAAGAGGACGGGCTAGCTCTTTGTGCCCTCCCACACTGGGCACCTACAGAGGACGAGGCCCAACCTAAATACATAACCCAAGCTTAGGGAATATTTTGTGCTTTAAAACGTGGTTTCTGTAAAACATGAGCCATACAGCCATGAAGAAACAATGTACAATCCCCCTCCTTTACATATTGGCTATATAAACCTTAAACTACCTAGGGCTAGTCCTTCTCGGGGTCACCTGCCTTCTGCCCTACTGGTTCTGGTGAAACTTGAAGACCCTAATTCCCCAGACTTTGCAGATGCATTTTAGTGTAGAAACTGCACCTTAGGCCTCTTGTATTTGAAATTTTGAGCTTGAAAAAACACTCAGGTAACATTTCCCTAGCTGGTCACCACTTCCTTCAACTGAATGGAACAAGGGAAGCTAGTAATCTAAACAGCCTAATAGCCTTTAACTAAGCCAGAACTCACTGATCTAAAGTGTCCTGCTGACATTTTTATTATCGTCTACCATTTTGTTAGGCACCATATTTTCTACCTGTGCATGGAGGTTAACTGTATTGAGGCTTTGCAATTCTCTGAGCTTTTACCCAGAGTGATTACCTTATCTTTACAGCCTGAGTGTTTCCTTTGAGGACAATTGTGAACTGGTGGAGAGGATCAACTTGTTCAGCTACAAAAGCTTTTGGCCAAGTGAGATTTTCATCCACAGCTTTCTTCTTGGACCACAACCGCCCAGCTTAGCAGACCTCCCAATTATTTCTAGAGTTTCCTGGGTTCCCCCTGAACACCAGATTAGGCCTCCAATCCCCACCTCAGATTTGTTACTCTCCACCCAGCCTGGAATTAACTCCTTGCTTCCTGGACACCAAGCAGGGCAGCTGACCCCTGGCATAGCTACCATGAATAAAAACTGAAGTGTGCCAATAAAAATTGTGCACATTGTCACAGCTGATATTTGTGGGGGCAGGGGGTTAGCCTCCCTGACTTGGAGCAGCTGAATATTGGGAGCTCAGAAGGAGTTTCATAGATGCATAGGTAAGACCAAGTAAACCTAGCCCATCCCTGACAAGTGTTTGTCCAACCTGTCCTTTAAAACCTCCAATTATGGGGATTCCACAATCTTCCTAGGAAGCTTGTTTCAGAGTTTAACTATCCTTATAGTTAAAGTCCCCATCCCTCCCATTATCTAACCTAAATCTCCCTTGCTGCAGATTAATCTTATTACTTCTTGTCTGACTTTCAGTGGATATGCAGAACAATAGATCATCATCCTCTTTATAACAGCCCTTAACATATTTGAAGACTGAGGTGGGCCTGATTAGTTTTGAGAAAACAGACCTTAACATGCCCAGGTTTTTTTAAAAACCTTTTCTTCACAGGTCAGATTTTCTAAACCTTGTATCATCATTTTTGTTGCTCTGCTCTGGACTCTCTCCAATTTGTCTACATCTCTCTTAAAGTGTGGTACCGAGAACTGAACACAGCACTCCAGCGGAGGAGGCCTCACCCATTGCAAGTAGAGTGGGACAATTACCACCCATGTCTTACATACAACATTCCAGTTAATATACCCCAGAGTAATATTAGCCTTTTTCGCTATGGCATCACATTGCTGACTCATTCATAACCCACCATAACCCCTAGATACTTTTCAGCCAGTTAATTTCCTCCTTTTGCAGGCATTGATTTTTCTTCTTCCTAACCGTAGTACTTTGCACTTGTCCTTATTGAATTTCATCTTTTTTATTTCAGATCAATTCTCCAATTTGTCAAGATTGTTTTGAATTCTAATCCTGTCCTACAAAATGCAAGCAACACTTCCCAGCTTGGTGTCATCTGCAAATTTTATAAGCACATTCTCAGTTCCATTATCTAAGTCATTAATGGAAATATTGACTAGTACCACAACCAAGACAGACCCCTACAGAACCCCACTACTTACATCCTGTCAGTCTGACAGGGAACCATTGATAACTCTGAATATGGCCTTTCAGCCAGTTGTGCATCCACTTTATAGTAATTTCATCTAGACCACATTTCCCTTGTTTGCTTATGAGAATGTCATGTGGGACTGTGTCAAAAGCTAAAACTTTACTAGATTATATCTTGATTTTAGTTAATCACCTCTACTGCTCCCCCTCCCCTCCACTAGGCAAGTAACCCTGTCAAAGAAGGAAATTAGGTTGATTTGACATGATTTGTTTTTGACAAATCCATGTTAGCTATTATTTATCACCCTATTATATGCTAGGTGCTTACACACCGATTGTTTAATAATTTGTTCCAGTATCTTTCCAGGTATCAAAATTAAGCTGACTGGTCTATAATCCCCCAGGTGGTCTTTGTTCCCCTTTTTAAAGATAGGGAAATGTACCTTTGTCCGGTTCTCTGCAACCTCACACATCCTCTAGGAGTTCGTGAAGATAATCACTAAAAATCCAAAATTGCTTCAACTAGTTCCTTAAGTATGCTAGAATGAATGTCATCAGGGCCTGCCAATTTGAATACATGTAACTTATCTAAATAGTCTAACCAGGGGCAGCTCTAGCTTTTTTGCTGCCCCAAGCATGGCTGTCAGGCTCCCTTCGGCGGCTTGCCTGCAGGAGGTCCCCGATCCTGTGGAATCGGCAGACCTGCCGCCAAATAGCCGCTAAATCCGCGGGACCGGCGGACCTCCTGCAGGTGCGCCACCGAAGGGAGCCTGACTCGCAGGGACTGGCAGGGCGCCCCCCGCGGCTTGCTGCCCCAGGCATGCGCTTGGAGTGCTGGTGCCTGGAGCTGCCACTGAGTCTAACCTATTCTTTTCCTATTCTGCTTTATGTTCCTTCCCCCTTTTTGTTATGTCACTGATCACAATTAACTTTTTTAGTGATGACTGGAGCAAAATGGACATTAAGCACCTTAGCCCTCTTGATGTCATCAGTTATTTAGCTCTCCTTACCCACTAAATAGAGGACTTACACTTTCCTTCATCTTTCTCTTGCTTCTAATGTACTTATAGTACCTCTTATTGCCTTTTAAGTCCCTTGCTGGATGTAACTCATTTTGTGCCTTAGCCTCTGTGATTTTGTCCCTACATATTTGTGCTATTCTTTTGTACTCCTCCTTAGCAATCCATCCGTGCTTCCACTTTTTGTACAATTCCTTTTGAATTTGCAGGTCATTAAAAAGCTCTTGATGGAATCATCTTGGCCTCTTTTTAGGCTATCCTTCCTTCACATTGGGATAGTTTGCTGTTGTACCCTTCATATAGTCTCTTTGAGAAACTGCCAACTCTCCTCTATCATTTTTCTGGTAGATTTTCTTCCCATGGGACATTACCTACCTGTTCTCTGAATTTGTTGAAATCTGCCTTTTTTTAAAAAAAAAAACAACTCCATTGTCCTTATTCTGCTTCTCTCAATCCTTCCTTTCCTTAGAATCATAAAATCTATTGTTTCATGACCACTTTCATCCAAATTGCCTTCAGATTCACAACTAATTTCCTACCTATTACTCAGAATCAAGTCTAGAATGACTATCCCCCTGGTTACTTTGGCCGCCTTCTGAATGCTTCTCTTTCCAAAATTTCTCCATAGTCATTGAGTTTTGTGCAGCTACATATGATGTGTTATGCAAGTTATTTAATTAGCTAATTGCATACTTGCAAATAGTTTGCATAGAACCATAAACTTCAATTTAATAATTTGTTCCAGTATTTTTCCAGATATCAAAGTTAAGCTGACTGGCCCTGCCTCAAGCAACATAGGGCAGTGGTGGGGGTTAGGCATGGAGCTACACAAAACATGGCAGCTATGACTTGGGTTGCCAAGCTGGGGGAGGGAAATTTATAGGAATTGGGTAGTCTCTCTTTAAATACCATTAGCAGCCCTCACTGTCTTCTATGATCCTGATGCCCCTGGAGCCCTGCTGAACAGTATTGTACACCCTGCAGCAAGGCCTTGCACCTTGCAGGGAGTTGGTAAACAAGGTTATTTGGACCCCACTGGATTCCTGTGTCTCCTTCATATTAGATGTGTTGTGTAAGAGCAGAAAGAGAGAAATAGGCAGAAGGGAGTGTGCTAGATAGATAGGTGGGTGGGTGCTGGAGGGCGTTTGGGTCAAGGTATGCTGGACACATGGTGAGTCTTGGGTCTCTCCAGTTAGCGGAGGGTGCAGAGGGGCTCTTGGCTGTCTGGGGTAGGGGTGCTGAGCACTGCCTCACAATGGTGAATTCTGTGTAACTTGAAGTCTTCACATTATAATTTGAAGACTTCAGTAACTCAGCCAGAGGTTAGGGGTCTATTGCGGGAGGGGGTGGGTGAGGTTCTGTGGCCTGCAACATGCAGGAGGTCAGACTAGATGATCATGACAGTCCCTTCCGACCTCAAAGTCTGTGAGAAAGTAGCTATGGTCTCACTGAGGGAGGCTGAGACATGCACGGAGCCTCTCACTGTCCATTCCCATCAGCCACTTACTGGTGCCTGCTCTGATACCAGCTGGAAGGGAGAGAGAGGGTAGAGGCAGCGCCTGTAGGGCAGGGGCCACTAGTCTCTGCCTTCAGCCCTGTTAAAGGGGTGACCTCTCAGCCAGGCAGCCAAATGCATGAGCCTCAGGTAAGATACTTGACAGGAAAAAAAATTCTAGGGCTGCCAGACACAGCCTTTGCTAGACTAGATAAGGCTATTTGCACTCTCTCATAGCCTAGGGCCATGTCTCTTGCAGTGGTTAAGGCCTGTTACTACAGAACACCATGCAGAGGAGGAAGGCTCTGGCATAGACAGTGGTGGTGCTTTGTAGAGGGACTGTTGCTAGATGAGCCATGACATTGGAGCTTTAAAATAGCGATGGGGCTGAGCTGCAAAACCCAGATCCAGCTCTGACATTTCCCAGAGACAGGATGTCCTGATCGGAGGTTGGTTTCAGGTCCATCTGCTTAGGGGAGTGGGGCAGGGTTGTCAATATTTCTTTGAAGTCTATTTTTCCAAACACTGAGGATGATGGCAGTAGAACAGGTGACACGGCTATTCACCCACATTGTTCAGCCCAGAGGACAGATTTCCATTCCCAGGTGTCTTGTGACGGCAGAAGTAACCTTGTAAAATGGGAGTCTGCAGCCTTCCTAGTGTTTCATCCTAAGGAAGAAGCACTAGAAGGAAAGCAAACAAGCAATGACAGAGATTCAGGTTTCCAGGTGACCCATTCTTAGAACCTCAGAGATACGAGTCATTAATAACAGATATCATCAGGTGAAAGTGTGCAAGTGAAGCCATATGCCTCAATAAAGGTGTGCATGGCTACATGACTCAACGCATGCTCCAGAGTAGAATGGGGCACTAGGCTTAGTACATCGAGAGAGACACACACCCTAGCATCCAGCTCAGAGAGCTGGAGTCTGCTATTTACCAACACTTAACAAAGCTAATCCCTCAACTCAAGTGACAAGGTTTATGTTACTTGGTGCTGAAGGTCCTGGGTTCCAGCCCTGCTGATGACTTGTTCTAGGTTTGTTACAGATCCCCTTCCTCACCCCACCCAAAAGGTTTATTAAGACTAAAATGGGCCAAGCTTATTCACCAATGAGCCTGCTGAGATAATAGCACTGCACTAGGGCTGAGTTTATCACTCAACATGCCTTTTTTCTTACTTGAGTAAAACAAAATCAAAGCCAAGCCATCTAATGCAATAGCACTTGGTGACTATTGTTGCAGTGTATTTTAATCAGCTGATGGAAGAGACAATGATCTTATGTGCAACAAAAAGGTTCTTCCTTCTGTCCAAGCTGCTAAAGATTCAAAGTTCTACTTCCCTCACAAGTACAAACTGCAAGCTATTCCAGGAGCAAGTTACAGGCAAGATTAGAAAACACTACAGTTCTGCAGTTTCAGTCCATGCACAGCATGGACGAGGCAAGTCTACCATTGCTTATACAGCACAACAACATTAGTGATGCTATCCAGCAGCTAGTAAGCTGAAGCAGGAACTTAAGTTATCCAAATGTTTTGTGGATGTTTTTCTGGCACGTAAGCCTGATGAACAGCTTTCAAATGAACAAGTGGTCTGGTATAATGCCACTCCAACCCATCAGACTGAAATAGCCAAAATGAAAACCTCAGAATATTATCCCAAAGCAGGTGATTGTAGTAGAAGTCAGCTACTTTTGTGTCTCACTTGGTGCAGTTTGTCCTTTGGTTGACAGATGAAGAAGCATCTAATTTGGCCAGCAGCAAGTATCATCCTTCAGAAGACAGTCAAAGAAGGTGCCTCTCAATTGTGGAGTACATAGTATTTAACAGTTCCAGAACTGTCTCACCACTGTATGTAAGCTCTGCTGCATAGCTACACCATGAATGTGGGTTTTGCAATTTAATTGACATACTACATCTTCGTGGATTCTGTATCAGTTATGCTGAGCTGAGGCGGCTAACTACTAGTGCTGCAAAGACTGAAGTAGAAAGACTTCAGGGAGGTGTATTCATTCCAAATGGAATTGTATTCATGAAGGAGATAATACACAGACATGATTTTGTAGCAGCTGATGGAAAGAATACCTTCTATTCAATGGCTTGAAGAGGTATTTCAGGAACAGACTGCAGATAGTTCAGCATCACAAGATGTATCACTGAAGTGTGTGTGTGTGGGGGGGGGAAGTCACATGCTCCCCAGGCAGTCTCTTACGCAGTGTGCAAGATTTGAAATGCCTAGAACACACCCAGAACTGACTTGCCATGAAAGAGTCAATAAGAAAAATCAACAGTCTGTAGTCAGAACCTTCCCTGCACTATGTACACGTGTCAAGGCAAAGATGACTGTGGTAACCCACACACTGTTGTCAGAGCTCACAGAAATGAATGGAAATATTTCAAAGATCATTTTAATGTGATGATGGTGTCATTGTTTCTTTGTATCTATGGTAACAGCACATCAAACCTCATCTTAAAGTAGACATAATAAGCTTTCAAATGATGCATTATGTGAGTGTGTGTAGAAAGGGTACATTAAGTCAACCAAAATCAGTAGTCTGCTGCTTGCCTAGAGGGGAAGGATGGAAGTGTGGGGTGGGGGAAACCTCAGAACTCCAGGAGATTCATAGAGAACTAACCTCCCCCACCCTCAATAAAACAGAGCTAGAGAAGCGAAGTCACTCATACAGCAAGGGTGGCTGCTTCTTTATGCCAGAGACCATCACTCAAAGCTACAAAGGAGATTTTAGTGTATAAGAATTAATACAAAGGCAGGGACCTGGGCAAGGAAGCTTATTCTGCTGCTCTGACCAGACCAGGTTAAATGTATAAATTGATAGGGTTTGCATGCTTTCCCTTGGAGAGACAAATCCTCAGCTTCATTGATCTCACCTCTAGAAAGTGAGTTAGCTTAAACCAGCCTGAATTATTCCACTCAGACTGCATCCATGCTGGGCACTTAGGAACCTACCCTTTGATGTCCAACTGCTGCTCATTCACATGGAAGATAAAAACCACTCCATTCTCCCCCAACTTCCTACACTGCAGATTAGATTCTTAGAAAGTCAATTTGCTGATAGGGTCTGGGATCTCACCCCAGTTCATGCAGGACAAGCAACACAAAAAGAGACAGGGAAGCTGGAGATCACATGCAAAACTTTCAGACCTCACTGGGATGCAGTAATGTGACAACTCACTCTGCTTGTGAATTCACTCACAGCTAGATCTGGTTGAATAATACAACTAAAGTTGTTCACAATTTATTCAGACAGCTGATGTGAAACACAACTTCCAATAAGTGATTTAATTGGTACCGTTCATATGGCTTCTGGAGCTCCTCCAGCTATGTGAAATATTAATCAAATAATGTATGGACCAAGCAAACAGTCATATTCATTGAACAATATTCACTGAACACTTGATTCAATCTGCTCTAATGACAAAACACACTTTGCATTCTGGAGGCTCTTTGGCACCAAAACTTTACCCAGAACCAGCAGAGCAGTGACTGGAATTGCTTTGTAAATTTAAACTCCATCTAATTACACTGAAGCACTTAGCTACAGTTCATCCAATACATTAATTATTGATCTGCTTGTAAGAACAAGTGATCAACTCTTACTTGTTTTTCTGTAAGAAACTGTGTTCCAGGTGGCTGGACTGCTACAAAACTGTCAACTTAGATTCCAAGATACAGTTCTATTACTTTTAATAGAAGCTACTGCCCATGTGCAGATGGATAGGAGAATAGCAACAAGAAGCATTTGCTAATACATTATTCCACCAAACCCGCATTCAACTATCCTGTATTGTTCCATATTTTTGCATCCTCAGTGATGTTACTCAAGATAATTGTGCATAAGCAGAAGCCTCCAGCAATGCCACAGTTCACTGTTTACAGCATATCTTCCATATACCTACTCAGGCAGGCAGAATATATATGTGGGAATATAGAAAACTGGTTAAGTTAATTGTCTGGAAGTTGCAATAAAATCCATCCAGCCATTTTTAGTTTACCAGAGATATTAAGAATTGCATATTTTGCTGGTTAGGAAGACATTATGAGCTAACCAAACAAAGCCTCAGAAACAGTTTATGTTTGAAATGTCAAGCTTGAATTATGCCAGTGCAGAATTCTGCTTGGGTGTGGGGAGGAAAAACATAAGAGAAAGGAAGTTAATGGATAAAAATAATGTCCCATACAGCTGCAGAATGTTATTTCCCTTGCTCATTTACAGTAAGGGGAAAAAAAAAAGTTAAACAGCCAAGTGTTCAGCTGTCCCTAGTCTACAAAACTATTGCTTGATCATTTGTGCCCTTACTCGTGTACTCTTAAGCAGGGCCGTCCGGGGGGGGGGGGGGCAAGTGGGGCAATTTGCCCCAGGCCCTGGGCCCCACAGGGGCCCCCACGAGTTTTTCAGGGGCCCTGGAGCAGGGTCCTTCACTCGCTTTGGGGGCCCCGGAAAACTCTCATGCAGCAATTCGGCGGCGAGCAGTCCTTTCGCCCGGGGACCCGCCGCTGAAGACCCCAGACCCCTTGAATCCTCTGGGCAGCCCTGCTCTTAAGAGTCACATCAAAGTGCAGCAATAGTAGAGGGGACAGCAGCAAACTGAAGATGCTGGGAGACAGTATGTCATTAGCTAAGGTGTTTTCACTCTTGCCAGCATTCTCAGCAACGTGAAAAAGTGAAGCAGAGTGAGCCAGACACCCAATTATCACTAACGTTTTTACTAACCACACAGGCTATGTCTACACTGCACGCCTTCTTGGGCAGCATGTACAGTCTGCTCAGGTAGTCCCCCTAGCATAGGTTTAAGTACCTGTATAGACAGAGAGGCATGTCTTAGGGGAGTACAGTACAAGCACATCTGAAGGATGTGGGTATGTACCAGAGTATATACATACCCTTCACGGGTCTCTATATGCTCAAGCTGTGCCTTCCAGTCAACACTGCTAGTTTTAGCTGTATAGCTACTAGAATCTCTCTCCACTGCAGGAAAAGACTCCAGCAGCGAGGAAAGGCTCTGGTGGGGTGGGCGGGGGAGGCAGAGGGAAAAGTCTCTAGCAGTTCCCCACTGCTGGAGCCCTTCCTCTCTGCAGGGGAAGACTCTGGCAGCAGGGAAGTAGACTGGCAGGTTGAACTTTTCCCTGCTACCTCCCCCTGCCAGAGCCTTTCACTGACATGTGTAGCTACATACTACAATATGGACACAGCTTACTTTTCACTGTGCCATGTAGGTTCACATATTCTACAAGCTGCCGATTGTGGATTGGAGTGTAAACATAGCCATGTACAACCACATATGCAGTTGTCATCTGTCTTCATGGGGTCATTTCTGAGAGTCTCTCATCCATTCAATATGCATTCTCTTTTTAGTACATAGATAATTGGAGTTCCAGCAACATAAGTGGGGAGGCGAATGAAATTGGACAGTGCGTCTGTAAAAACTCTTCCTCCTGGATGACCTTCGCAGCAGACGAAGTAGAGAAGACAGTGGAGGTGGAGAGTTATCAATAGGGCTGTCAAGCAACTAAAAAAAATTAAATCACACTGTTAAACAATAGAATATCATTTATTTAAATATTTTTGGATGTTTTCTACATTTTCAAATAGATTTCAACTATAACACAGAATACAAAGTGTACAGTGCTCACTTTATATTTGATTACAAATATTGGCCCTGTAAAAAAGAAAGTGTTTTTCAGTTCACCTAATAAAGAGATTGCACTACAATACTTGTATCATGAAAGCTGAACTTGTATATGTATAATTATTTAAAAAAAAAAAAACTTCATTCAAAAATAAAACACTGTAAAACTTTAGAGCCTACAAGCCCACTCAGTCCTAATTCTTGTTCAGGCAATCGCTCAGACAAACAAGTTTGTTTACATTTGCAGGAAATAATGCTGCCTGCTTCTTGTTTACAATGTCATCTGAAAATGAGAACATTTATTAAATTTGTGACTGAACTCCTTGGGGGAGAACTGTATGTCCCCTGCTCTGTTTTATCCGCATTCTGCCATATATTTCGTGTTATGACAGTCTTGGATGATGACCCAGCACATGTTCGTTTTAAGAACACTTTCATTGCAGATTTGACAAAACACAAAGAAGGTACGAATGTGAGATTTCTAAAGATAGCTACAGCACTCGGCCCAAGGTTTAAGAATCTGAAGTGCCTTCAAAAAATCTGAGAGGGATGAGGTGTGGAGCATGCTTTCAGAAGTCTTAAAAGAGCAAAATTCCAGTCCAGAAATTACAGAACCCAAACCACCAAAAAAGAAAATCAACCTTCTGCTGGTGGCATCTAACTCAGATAATGAAAATGAACATGGGTTGGTTGGCACTACTTTGGTTGGTTATCAAGCAGACTGTCATCAGCATGAATGCATGGTCTTCTGGAATGGTGGTTGAAGCATGAAGGGACATATGAGTCTTTAGCGCATCTGGCACATAAATATCTTGCAACACCAGCTACAACAGTGCCACATGAACACCCGTTCTCACTTTCAGGTGACATTGTAAACAAGAAGTGGGCAGCATTATCTCCTGTAAATGTAAACAAAACTTCTTTGTCTTAGTGATTGGCTAAACTCTCAGTCCTACTTCTTGTACTTGTAGGCTCTAAAGTTTTACGTTGTTTTGTTTCTGAATGCAACTTACAGATTTTTTTGTTACATAACTGCAATTTCACAATAAAGAGATTGCACTACAGTACTTGTATGAGGTTAATTGAGAAATTCTATTTCTTTTTTGCTCATTTTTTCAGTGAAAATACTTGTAATCAAAAATATAAAGTAAGCACTGCACACTTTGAATTCTGTATTATAACTGAAATCAGCATATTTGAAAATGTAGAAAGACATCCAAAAATATTAAATACATTTCAGTTGGTATTCTGCTTAACAATGGAGAGTGGCAGGGAGGGACAGATAGCTCAGTGGTTTGAGCATTGGCCTACTAAACCCAGGGTTGGGAGTTCAATCCTTGAGGGGGCCACTTAGGGATCTGGAGCAAAAAATCAGTACTTGGTCCTGCGAGTGAAAGCCAGGGGGTTGGACTCAATGACCTTTCAAGGTCCCTTCCAGTTCTAGGAGATGGGTATATCTCCAATTATTTATTATTATACTGAGATTAAAAAAAATTAATCAATCATGTCAGTTAACTGCAATTAATCCACAGCCCTAATTATAAGGTAATTTGAGGATAAGCCTCCTAACCTCTTTAAAAAGTACTCTGGAGCTTCTTCCAGAGTGGGTGGGTTGGAGGGTCCAATTTGGGTTTCAGTGAGACTAACTAGCATTAACTCAAGTGCCATTGATATGGTATACAAGTATCAGCAAAGCTGCAGTAAACCAATGCTCTAGCACGGGGATCCCCCAGCCTGGACCACACATTAATAGAGGATTGCCTCATGAACATCTCCCTTCCATTCACCATCCCAAAAACATCCCTTAGGCAGCCACTGCTCCTCCAGTCTGCAAACACAATCTGCATTGAGTCCCATGAGCCAAGGAGCTGAACAAAGCAAGGACAAGATACCTGTGCTCTCTGGTGCATAGAGGCAGCATATTGTCAGGGAGCAGCATGCCCTGTCTAAAGAAGAGAGACACCCACCTTTGTCATTAGGAAGTGAAGTTTCTCCACACGCTCAGCTGTGGAAATCTCCCTCCAGACTCCAAGAAGGGCAGTGACATTTGAATCAAGACTTAAGGCTGCACTGTGGGAGGTAGCTCCTTTCAGAGGTACTTGGGGGGGTGGATGGGAATTGTTTGCCAGACTGTTTAGCTGCTTCACTTTAGCTGTTTTCAGGAATTCCTAGAAGACATTTCTACAAATAATCACTCAGCACGGACCGCAAATGGCCAGCCTGACCAGGGAGGAGATTCAGTTGAGGCCACAAGAGTTACAGACAGAGCTAGACTTTGAACTGCTATGTACAGAGGTGAACTCGTTGGAGACTGATCAAGGAGCTCTATGAGGGGTGCTCATCTATTCAACACCATCTGTGAAGAGACAAAGCTCATTTACATCTCATTGTTGGGAGAGGCATTAGACATTCAAAGGGCCTGATCCTGCTCTTGCTTACACCAATAACTGCAGTACACTTACACCTGATTCACACCAGCATTAGTGAAAGCAGGATCAGACTTCTAGAAACTAGAGATGACAAAACCCTGTTTGGTCCATTCAAATCACCACTTCCCCCCCTCGACCCATGGTCCTGGCCCCAGGACTGTGCCCTGTCAGTTTCTCAGAAGCTTTGTCCTTCCAGTTTTAAGTGACTAAATTATGGGACTTTCACTATTACCCTCAGGACCTCAAGACATCTCTGAATAGATGCTGATTGGGGTTTGGCAAGTGGCAGGCCACCTACAGCTCAGAAGCCAGGGGATCAAAATGACGGATACAACCAAAATCAGCAGCAAGATAAGGGAGCCGGATATGATGTGTGGATTCATATCTTCATTAAAACCAGTGTCTCTGCTCTATTGCAGTCAATGGCGAAATTCACATCCACCTCAGTGGGAACACAACGGGACCTGAAGAGTTCTATAACTCTGTCACAGTCAGGGATGACCTTCCCTTGGGCTGTTGCCCCAGTGCAGTGCTACTTATCACATTACACCAGCACAGCCTGGTTCGCACAAGCTCCCTGTTGGTTTCTAGATGCAGTTTAAGGTGCTGGTTTAGACCTATAAAGCCCACTGGACAGGCTGCTTCTCTGTAGGATACAGCTGCAGTTGTGGACAATGGAGATATGGTACCTCCAGCTTGGGCGATTTCAAAGGGAGGGGGATCTCCTCATCTGAAACTCACCTTCCCCCCTTTTGTTCTAAAGCAGATTGAATCTATTGACCTTTAAGGTACACTGTAAACCCACTGTACTTATTTGCTGGGAATTTTGGGGAGAAGGAAGATGGATGATAGAGTAGGGTCTAAGTTTACTTGGTTCTGCTTCAACATGGGGCAGGGGAGGATTCGGAAGATGGACCAGATGCCACCTCAAGGTCCCTTCCAGCCCTACATTTCTAGCCCCCCCCCCACTTTTTTTTTTCTCTTCCCAAAGATAGTGAGCTTTGGCTTGCAGGTGAAGATATGCATCTGGAGGTATTTTACATGGAGCGTGATTTTACAGGTATTTAGTACAGGGGATAGGCACATTTTATTTGTGAAGATCAGTGAAAACAAATATCCCCCTACATTCCAGATCAACAATGGTGATGACAATAGTGCTCCAGCTGGCTTACAATATGAATATGCTTATCCTCCAGTGAAAAAATCTCCAGCCTGCAGCGGAAGCCAGAAGACTGTCAGCACAAACACAAGTCCTAAGAAAAAACAACAAGGAGTCCTTGTGGCACCTTAGAGACTAACAAATGTATTTGGGCATAAGCTTTCATGGGCTAAAACCCACTTCATCAGGAATGATGCCTCGTTGTTTTTGCTGATACAAACTAACACGGCTACTACTCTGAAACAAATTCTAAGAGGTAGCTGGAAACCCGAGACTGGTAAGAGAGCCTTATCTGGGGGATTTAAGGAAGATTGTGGTGAGGATGTTCTGTTTTAAGCTGTGTATACTTGATGTCAACCTCATTTAAACTTTTGATGCTCCTTTTAAAGCCTAGGGAATCCTCAGACAAAAAGTTTTGGTTAAGAGTTAAGGTTATGTAACAGACAAAAACAAAACAAAACACAGTCAAATGGACAGTGCCTGAATGTAATTGTATTGGGAGTGGCATAGCTACTTTATTCACTCAGACTGCTCTATCTTGTGACCCACAACAGATAAATACACAACTTGTTTATCTGCCCTCGGCACTGCTGGTGTGGGACTCAGGTCTGTGTCTGCATGGAGTGTGTGTGTTTTACAGAAGTGTTGAGGAATTCCACAATAGGAATTGGACCATTGCTGGAAACAAGTTGTCACAGATCCCAGTTGAGCACCCCTTCTTGGCCACTGGTTAGTCTGCTGTGAGACAAGCGAGATCCTGGGTCCCTGGATGTTTTAAGCTTCCCTGGATTTTTAGCAGACAACAGCTCTGTTTTCTTCCTTAGCCTCTCTGGCATATTTTCTGTGCACCAACACGGTCTGCCAACCCCTCAGGGAAATGGAGTCCCTCAACCCATCTGCCTTAGGCCTCCAGGACTAATGGTAAACCCCCAAATACCCTAATAATTTAAACACGCTGTTGGGGTATGTCCTTACCTTTAGGTTGTCTCCCTGTACCTGAACACAGCACCAGAGGGGACTTTGCCTCTTGCATCCACACTGGTGGCCACTTTCCCAGCCACAGTAACCACTCCTAGCTAGTGTCTTTTCCAGACTCCTTCCCCAGGTCTTCTGTGGCTCAGCCCTCTAGGCAAGTCTCACAACAGTTTAGTCCACTTCCTGGGCTCAGCTTCACAAACAAAAGGTCCTTTGCCCTTCCTGGGCTCAGCTTCAATTCTTTCCTCCTTGGCAGGGTACCAACTCCACTAGGCTTTTCCCCACTTGGAGTTCAAATACACTTAAACTAGCCTTTTTCCTCACATAGACCTCTATCTCATTTTCTGGTCCTTGTGGATCCTAGCTCAGGGCTCCTCTCTACTGTAAGCCCCCAGGCGTTAACCCTACTCCTGTAGGGCTGCTCCCTAGCCACTCTAAACTACTGACCCTTCCTAATGGGGAATTCTCCCTAACTCCTCTCTAGTGAAGGCACAGCTTTATTTAAGTAACAGCTGGGGTCAGACTTTCTAATTAAGCCCCACTACATACAGCTGATGTTGCCAGCTCATCAGTGAGACTGAGGGATAGCTGCTAAGTCATGGGCAAGGCTGAGCCCAGCATGCCTCAAAGAACAATCACATTGTTCTGATAAAAGAGTGGCCAACTTCCCAGACTCAGCCAGAGCCTCAGGCTTAATGGAGAAGATCTTTACTTTAAAATCTCATGGTCTGATTCTCATCTCACACCAATTTTACACTGGTAAAACTTCATTGTTGTTAGAGACACTCCTGATTTACAGCACCGAGAGAGGAGGAGAAGGCCCTATACCTTCTTTTGTGGCTCCTGGAGCTGGGTGAATAATTTGCTACCCTTGTATTTGGCAAATGTAACCATTCTCCCCCATGGAAAAATAAACTGCTTTAACGAGTGCTTGCTTTTCAAAAGCAGTTAAAAAGACTCAAAACCCCTCTGACATTAACTAAAAAGCATCTATAAAATCAATCGGGGGGGGGGAGGCTTAACTCTGCTAATGTGTTAAAAAAAATAATCACAGTGCTACAAAAGAGATGGCCATTAATCTACTTCACAGGCCCTCCTCCTGTGAACCTGACTCACACAACTGATATCTCATGCAATCTGTAATCGGTTTAAATGGGACTGTTTATGTGAGTATGGATGACTCATGAGAGACTGAGGTTAGCATATTGGGACATTTGGGGACTGATCCAGCACCCACTGAAGTCAATTGAAAAACTCCCATTGACTTTAGTTAGCAGTGGATCAGGCCCTTAATGTTGAAAACAAGGTTACATTCATGTATATGCACATGTAAACACTGTGCATTTTATGTTCCTGAAATAACAATTTACGTAACAAAATTACTGTTCTTAGAAAATCCACAACTTAAAAAACAAGCTACAAGTCTTCAGTTAAAATGTTATTTCCACCTTCACATATGGTTGTCAAAGCTGGAAATCCATCAAAGATACAGATAGCTGTCTAAATGCCTTAAAAAGCTAATGCCTCAGGAAAAATACTAGGTATTAAATTGAATGAATGTATAACAAATGCCAAGATTAATCAAGAGTTCATCTATTCCTCATCTCCAAAGTTATAAAGGCAAGACGATGGAAATACCTGGGATACGTTAAAAATGAACCCAGAATGTCTACCATGGCATGCGTGCCATCAGGCAGCTAAAGGAATATTTAAAAGGGCTGAGTGAAAGAATCCTTCCACCTTTGAGACAGAGAATTTATGGGAGTTAACAACATAGAGGACATGCAAAGAGCAGCCAAGGATAGGAGCCTTGTTCATTCCCTAACGTCTGCCAGCACAGGAAGGATTCAGAATAAGAGAATATATACAAAGTAACATTGTTGATATATAACTGTGTCATAAACATAGAGATATGGGTAACATAAAATCCCTCCTGGGAAGCTGTTTTAAATCACTTTACCTGCAAGGGGTTAAGAAATTCAAATAACCTAGTTGGTACCTGACCAGAAGGGCCAATGAGGAAAGAAGATACTTTCAAATCTCAGGGGGGAAGGGGTTGTTTGTGCTCTTTTTGTTTGTTCCCTCTCCAGACGGAGGGAGAGACCAGGCAGGTAAAACAGCTCCTAAAAACATATTGGAATGATCCATCTAAGATTGCAAAAATTGTAAAGTAAGGGCAAGGAAATGCGTTAGATTATCTTTTGTTTTAGCTTGTGAATTTCCCCTATGCTAAGAGGGAGTTTTATTCCTGTTTTGTAACTGTAAAGTTGAGTCCAGAGGGGAGTCCTCTGTGTTTTAAATCTTTTTATTACCCTGTAAAGTTACCTTCCATCCTGATTTTGCAGGTGTAATTCTTTTACCTTTTTCTTTATAATAAAGTTCTTCCTTTAAGAACCTGATTAATTTCAGTGTCCTAAAGACAAAGGGTCTGGTCGGTATTCACATTATTCTCAAGCCTCCCCAGGAAAGGGGGTGAAGGGGCTTGGGGGAATATTTTGGGGGAATAGGGACTCCAAGTGACCCTTTTCCTAAATTTTTGTTTAAATCACTTGGTGGTGCCAGCAATACCATCCAAGGACAAGGAGAGGAATTGTACCTTGGGGAAGTTTTAACCTAAGCTGGTAGAATATAAGTTTAGGGGGTCTTTCATGCGGGTCCTCACATCTGTACCCCAGAGTTCAGAGTGGGGAGGGAACCCTGACAAACTGACATGCAGAAGTATAAACCTCTTCTACTTGTTTCAATTGTTAACTCTTACGGAGGTTAAAAAAAGACAGGTCTGTGATGTTGCACTCCATAATGTTTTATGGAAATATGCTTATGAGTGTGACTATGATGTAACTGGAATATGCTTTATGAAAAAGGTCTCTTATTCAGTAGGTTATAACCTTTGTTATGATACCTTACATATATGTATGTATCATTCTTGTATCTGAATCTAGAAATATAAAGTATAAGTATGAGGTCCTATTGTAATTATGCAAAGTGTAGGCTATTAATGGGTGGCTTAGAACAGGGGTGGCCAACCTGAGCCTAAGGAGCCAGAATTTACCAATGTACATTGCCAGAGAGCCACAGTAATATGTCAGCAGCCCCCCCATCAGCTCCCCGTCCCCTGCTCCCAGAACCTCCTGCCCACTGGCAGCCCGCTGATCAGCGCCTCTCCCCTCCCCCTGATCAGCTGTTTTGTGGTGTGCAGGAGGCTCTGGGGGGGTGTGTGTGAGGTGGAGGAGCGAGGGCACGGCAGGCTCAGGGGAGGGGATGGGAAGGGGTGGAGTGGGGGCAGGACCTATGGCAAAGCCAGGGGTTGAGCAGTGAGTACCCCCAGCACATTGGAAAGTTGACACCTGTAGCTCCAGCCCCAGAGTCTGCGCCTATACAAGTAGCCACATATTAACTTCTGAAGAGCTGCATGTGGCTCCAGAGCCATAGGCTGGCCACCCCTGGCTTAGAAGCTTGATGGCTCCCATTGACTAGGACCATTGGTCGTGAATGGGTTTATTTACCTGCAAGCCTTCCTAATGTCAACAAACATCAGGTGCCCAGGCACACAGGTGAGTGTTGCCTGCTCCCGGGTAACCCAGGGAAGAAAGGGGGGTTACAGAACTAATTTGTTCTTAATATTAATTCATGTAGTAACCATTATAAACAATCTGTAGAAATTAAAAGAAGCAACATTCATCAAGATGTAAATGGAATTAAGAAATTGCTACATGAGTCCATTATTTACTTTTGCACACATTTAAAAAGATGCAGAGTGAAATCCTGGCTCTCTTTGAATCAATGGCAAAACTCCCATTGATTTCAATGGAGCTAGGCTTTCATCCATAAGGTCAGAGTTAAGGGTTTTCTTTTTATTCTGAATGATCTTTATAGAATTTTAATTCAGATAAGAGATTTTGTTTTGTATCCTAACAAACCATATTATTTATTTTAATGAGTTTTGTTTGGTTGATTTTTGGTCACCATTTTATTAATTTTACCTCTTCTATTCTTTGATTAATGGCTTAGTAACCTT
The DNA here is from genome assembly GCF_016161935.1 of Mauremys reevesii. Classification (NCBI taxonomy): domain Eukaryota; kingdom Metazoa; phylum Chordata; order Testudines; family Geoemydidae; genus Mauremys; species Mauremys reevesii. The sequence goes on along the minus strand of NC_052626.1, from coordinate 41,176,063 downwards.
ACCTATAAGGTAACAATGCTCCCCCCACATACAGTTTTTAATTCATTAGTGGGTGAAATTCACCTTCATGCAGAAGGACAGCACAAGCCTTAGCATCACTTAAGTCCTGCTTAAGTCTTATTTTGAGGACTTAAGCAGTGCATAGACTTTCTGCAGAACCACTGCACAGATGCGACTTTCGCCCTACTTCCAGACACTCTCCATGTGTTTGAGGGAAGGTACTTGGTAAATGCAAAGCATTATTTTTCTATAATTGCACAAAACAGAATGCTCTTTCAGTATCTCATTGTCTTACCACTGGATTTCTGAGGAGTTCAGCTGCTGCCAGAATGCTGAAGTCAATACTCCACTTCCGTTATGAACAACCTGCACGATGCATAACAATGCTCAGGCATAGGAAAATACATTTTGTGCAGACTAAGTAGCAATATACATTATGGTCCTTTGCTATTGCACCTTCTTCAGCCCATGCTGCTGCAAGTGACTGGCACACTCAGTGCAATGTGCTTCACTTCCACCAGCATGCAAAGTACTATGCTTGGATCATCATCTTAAAACTCTGAATCCCCGCTGTTCCAAAATGAAGAAGTCATGGGCATAAGGGACAGGCACTGGGTAGCAGTTAACTAGTACCAAGTGGTCAAAAAGCTCCCCAGAAATCCTGTCCTGATGCTTTCTAGTGATATTCTGGTTACATTTACTTTGGGTGAGATTTAAGAATTTTTTTGAAAGCATTAAAAATTCAGGGATTGCATTTCACTTTTAGGCTAACACATTATCCTGATGTTTATTTAATAACCATTCTTACCAATTCACAAACATTAATTAAGCCTCACAATATTCCTGGCTGTGGGTCAGCATTATTATGATCATCACCCTCATTTTACAGATGGAGGCTCAAACGGTGAACTGAATTACCCGAGACTACAGAGGGAGTCAATGACAGAGCTGGAATTAGAAACCTAAAGTCCTGACTTCCAGATCTGTGTTCATTCCTTTTGCCCACGCTGCCACTGTTTAATGAAGAAATGTAAGAAACTGGCTTCTGCTGAAATGCCTGTGGTTTTTAGTAAAAAACAAACAAACCCAAGCCAGGCAGCAGACCCTAAATCAAGCGCAACTCAGCTTTGTGCAGGGGCCCGAATCAGGAAAACATCCCTACGCAGGTCAGCATTAAGCACATGCTTAAGTCTTAGTGGAGTCAAACATAGATGTAGGCAGCACAGCATAAACTCAGCAGATTGGAAAATCTAGCTCAGAGTATTGCAGCCTGTGACCCACAGGCTGCACCCTGCACTAAACTTGAGGGAGGAGCTGGTATGCACTGCATGCTCTCTATTCTGGTCTGCTGCAGTGGCCCAACGAGGGCTGTTGCAGGCCCCTATAACTGCCCCCTGAAGTTGATCTAACTTGTACCAAGGGCCATAGCACCCCCTATCCACCTCCAGAATCCAGGAGCTGCAAAGCAGAATAAAGCCATATTGCCTCCCCATCCCCATGCCAAGCTCCGCTCAGCCATGCTGCAGAATCGGGGCCATTTTTTTGGCATCTGTTAAACATTTCCCCAATAGCCACTAGATGGCCACATAGCCAGCTGTGAGTGCCATGTTTTTCAGTTAACATCACAAGGTAATAGTGATTCAGAAGCAGGATTTATGGTTTCCAGCCCAAGGTTTTAATACTTTAGCCAAAACAGACAATGCATCAGTAGTGGGGACACTCTTTCTGAATGGTCACGGACTACATGAACCTGAACAAGATCCTGACACTTCAATCACTATTGTTTGGAATCTGGTATTGCATTTCAGTCTACATACACCTCTTGCATTGTCTTAATAGGAAGAATATTAAAAGTTTCCCATTTAACACTAATTTTAGACTATATCAGTGCTGGGTTTAGATGGTTTAAAACTTATTGATTCATTGGGATGATGGAACGATTGTCATTCTGCATGCTGCACCTCTAGTGAGCATCTGTTTCTGTCATTATATAAATTCTCTTTTACACCTCATCAATCTAGGTTTTAGTGTAATTCCAGTGAGAAAGCTCAGGGATTTTTTTGGCAATGCATTAAAGTTACAGTCATCCTGGGATGTATTAAATAGTCTCTAGGACGATCAGTCAATCAGAGGCACAACATTAATTTAAAATATTTGAATAAAAATAATTTTGCTACAATTCAAGCTCACAGGACATCCCATCCCACTGTTTTCACTGGCAAATCAAATTGCACATTAAGGGACCCATTTCCAAAGGGGGTCCCAGCCTTGACACAAAATTGGCTTCTGCCATTTCATATGCACAAACCATTTGTACCTACCAGAGACAAACCGTGTGTGAAAGCAACATTTGGAAATGCAGCAGGTTATCAAGTTTTGTCTCATATGCACGAAACGACAGGTGTGAATTCAGAGAGAGTAGGTGAGCGTTTTACAAAGTGTGGGGATCCCCCCACCATCACCAAGGACCAGCCAGGAGGAAGGAGGCACAGACAATGTCTCAGTTAAGATGCGGAGGCCTTTAAGACCACATGGTAGGGATGACTGTGGGAGTGGGACATGACTGGTTTAATTTTCCTGAAGGGAATTCAGTGTTCAAAAGTTTGGGTTAGACAGATTAGAAAGATGAGACAGATACCGCTTTTGAACATTTTGCCCAAAGTGTTGGCTGTGGCATAATCTCAAACAAATGGCTTCACAGACTGAAATGTCACCCTGGCCCTAATTCTTCTTGGAGCCCTTTCTGCTTTGCATGAGGGTCACACACAATTCCCAGTGGCACAGCACATTCCCTCTTTTAACCCACCGCAATCAGCTCCATGACTCATTTCCCTCAGTCTCCCACTTCCCCCACTGAGGCTAAACAAGGGCCCTTTGTAAAGGGTGTAAAATGTAGGAATTTTATGATGTCCTTTTGGGATGTTCATCAACAGCTTGTGTGTGTCATTTCTTTTTCTCAGTGATTAAATTACAAACCACCTTTTCTTCATATTGGAAGCTTCAAAAATGGCACTATAACTGGGCAAGGAAGAAACACAACCAGCAGTCACTGCCCAGGGCAGAAATAGCACAGGAGTTGCAGATCAGGTCACAGAGGTGCCATGACAGAGCTGTGTGAGATCAGGAACTAGCCACCACATCTATTCAATTTCACATAGATATAGTCCCACACTCCATCTGCAAACACTGCTGAATTATGAGGCATTTGAAATCAGCATCTGGATTGTCTGGTTTGGGACAATCTCTATTTTTTAAATTTATCATGACATTTAAATACCCAAATGTCCCTGTACTGATGAGGCCTCTTTCATGGCAATAAGGGTGACCATTGTGCTCTTCCTGTAGTGGCATCCTGTTTTTTGCATCCTAACATTTAGAAACCAGCTCCTTTCCACAGAAGTCCAGGGAAAACAAAAGCTCAGGCTATCAGCGCTTACCAAGGTTCAGCAGTACATAAAGACAAACCAGGGAGACTCAACCTTAGAACATAACTGCATAGAAACAGGTCAGTTACTTCCTTGTGGGAGTTCCTCCCTCCATTATTTTATTAGCACTTTTTTAGTGTTACCGTCCTCCTATATTATAAAAGACAATAAATTGGAGCATCCCATTTATTGTTTTCTCTAACTCTATTATTTCCTATTTGTATAGATTCCCAGGCCGGAAGGGACCATTGTGATCAGGGCCGTCCCTAGCCATTTGGGTGTCCGATGCAGCCCTCCCATGGGGGGGCTGTGTGGGGCCCCAGGCCTCCCCCCAGGGTCTGGGAGGCAGGAGCTGTGGGGAGGCACTTTTGGGGGCCCCACAGGCCCAGAGTGGCCTAGTGGCCTAGCGGGGGGCTGGGAGAAGACCGCTCTGCTTCCCTTGCCCTGGCTCCAGCCACGTCGCTTGGGGGAGGAGGCTTGGGGGAAGGTATTTCCCTTCCCCTTGCACTAACTGGCAGCAGCGGGAAGTGAAGCAGCCCTGCCCCAGCCAGCTCTACTCTACCAGCTCCCAGCCATGGCGCTCCGCTTCCCGCAGCCGGTGAGTGCTGAGGGGGAGGGGGGGGAGGGGGAGAACCTTTTCCTAACCCACCCCCGAGCGACACGGCTAGGGCTGAAACAAGGGAATCTGAGAGGGCTGGGGCTGTGTCACTCCGATTCCTGCCACTGGTGACTCGAGGGGGGGGGGGGGAAGACCTTTTCCTAACCTCCCTCCCCTGAGCAACATGGCTGGTGCTGGGGCCGCGTTGCTCCGCTTCCCGCCACCGGTGAGTGTGGGGGGCGAACCTTTCCCCAACCTCCCCGCACTTACCAGTGGCGGGAAATGGAGCGACATGACTGGGAGCTGGCAGAGTAGAGTGGGCTGGGGCAGGGTTGCTCCGCTTCCCGCCGCTGAGTGTGAGGTCGCTGGGGGAAGAGGTGGAATGGAGGCGGGCCGGGGGGAAGGGTAAGAGGCAGGGCGGACAGAGTTGACCGGGGCCCCACACCCCCTAAGGACAGCCCTGTCCCTTGCGGGGGCCGGGGCCGAGTGATAGGGCTTGTGCTGCTGCGTATGCAGCACGCAGCTGCCTAGAGCACCATGAAATGTAGGGAAATTTGGTGCCCCAAATTTCATGGTGCCCTACGCAGCTGCGTATGCCTAAGGACGGCCCTGATTGTGATCATCTGGTTTGACCTCCTACATAACACAGGCCATAGCACTTCTCCAAATAATTCCTAGAGCACATAATTAACAAAAAAAAAATCCAATCTTGATTTTAATTTTAAAACTTGTATTAGTCTACTCTATAAAATAAACAGTCCCATTCTCTTCAATTGCTTCTTATATGGAAATTTTTATTACCCATCTCTTAAATCCCTTGTGTTTCTCCTTTTTGAGACAGAGGGCCAAGAACTGAGCACAATATCCCAAGTGAAGGTGTAGACTGTGTGCATATAATAAATAATAATAATAATAATGTTTAATGTTTAGTGTTATTTTTCATACCATTCCTCCTACAGCCTAATGTTTTAAAACTTTTTCTGAACAGAGGCTTTCATTGACTTGTTCCCAGTTACACCCAAGTCTTTCCCTCTAGTGGTTGCCATTCACTCAGAACCCAGCAATAGCTCATTTTGTTTCTTCAGTGCATATTACCTTGCATTTCTCCACACAGAATTTCATTTGCCATCAAGCTACTCATTTACCCAGCTTTGTTAAACTGCTAACACTCTTAACAGCCACCTCTAGCCTTGAGTTACTGAAATAAATATATCTGCAAGTTAGCCACATCACCATCAGAATAATAAACAACACAGTATGAGTCCTTGTGGCACCCCACAGTTTATCAACAAGGCACAAGGTTTTTAAACATTTACCATTTGTTTTCTGTCTTTTAGCCAGTTTCTAATCCATGACAGAATTTTATCTCTCAGGCTGTGACTGATTAGTTTCCTTACTAGCCTCTTGTGAGACAATTTGACAAAGGCTATTTGAAAAGCCAAACAAATTACATCAACCAGTTCTCCTTTATGCATTATTTTGCTAACTCACTTGAATACTTGTAGATGAGAGGCAGTTTTCCTTTAGATGAGGTATACTATTTTCTGAATATCACTGCATGATCATCTAGCTCTTTATAATTCTATTTTAATTATAGTTTCAATTAATTTATCAGGGACTGAACAAAGGGTCATTGATCTGTGATTGCCAGGATCACCTCTAGCATTTTGGGAGAATAAAAAGCAGGGGAAGGGAAGGGGTTACACCATTTGCTCCAGGCCTCCAGCAAAGCACCTGATTTTAAATGAGAGCATGTATTTTTGTTAGCAGCTCAGCCATGCCATTCTCAAATTCCTGCATATAGAATCATAAAAATGTAGGGCTGGGAGGGACCTCAAGAGATCATTTCGTTCATCTCCCCATGCTTGGGCAGAATTAAGTAAACTGAGACCATCCTGGCAGTTGTCTAACTTATTCTTAAAAACCTCCAAAGACTGGGAGTCCACAACTTCCCTCAGCAACCTGTTTCCAAGGCCAGTTCTAGGGACAGGTGAGAAGGGTGGTCATCCCAGGTGCCAACTTCCAGGGAGTGCTGGACCGTTGCACCACTTGGCTTTTTTTCTTTCTCAGCCGATGACTGGCTGGCAGGTTGTTGTGGTCCCCCCCCATACACTGATTGGCTGATCTTGTTTGTTTCATTTTTGCACTGGTCTAGGGGTGAACCAACAAAAAACATTTTCTGCCCTGGTTGGCAAAATGGTTAGGGCTAGTCCTGCCTGTTGCTAGGCTTAACTATCTTTGTAGTTAAAAAGTCTGTGTCTAACCTAGATCTCCCTTACTGTAGACTAGGCCGATGACTTCTTGTCCTAGTGGATCTGGCGGAACAATAGATCACGCTCCTCTTTGTACCAACCCTGAACATATTGCAGACTGTTAGCTGGTCCCCGGCAGCTTTCTCTGCCCTAGACTAAACCTGCCCAGGTCTTCCCACCTTCCCCCACAGGCGATGTCACCATGGAAAGCTTCAGTTATTGAAAACCTCTGTTCAATGGCAACTTTGCAAGCATCAATGATCCCGACATATATTTGATGAAAATACTCTTTGGGGTCACTGAAGGTGTGAGGGAAGCTTCCATGGTGGTCGAGCCATCTTGGTGGCTTGTATTTCTTGGGAGTGTAGGATCATCTAAATAAATATTTCTTGCCTTCTCTACTGTTGTTTCCCAGAAGTGATTGTATGATGAGTCGGTGCACATCCCACTCAACACCTCTTGCAACAGGCCAACTTTCTTCATAATGCTTGCCAATGACATGTTTGGGCTTTGAATTTTTGCATTTGCTTCTTCTACAGAACCCATGGCTTTCACAAGAATTGTTAGGTAAAGTACACTGAAAAAGACTGAAGCTGCTTTGAGAATCCGCTACATTTTGAGCCAAATTCATTGGAAGAGTAACTAAAAGTTCATCTAGGCAGTTCATCATGGCCTTGTAGTTGTGGAGAAGTGATTTAATGCTACTGATCCTTAGTGTCCATCTTGTTGGGCACAATGGTTGTAAAGAAGGTTCCCCTTCACTCTGAAATTCTCTGAATGCTGTCATACGTTTTGGTGACTCACTGCCAGCACTGATGAGATCTTTCACCATCAAAAACATATCATGACATTCTTGAATATTATGCAGGGCATCCTGTGTGGCAAGGTTAAGGGAATGTGCAGCACAGTGCACAAATTCCACTCTCGGCTCTCAATCCTTCACTCTGGCTTGGACCCCAGTAAATTTGCCAGACACATTACTGGCTCCATCGTAACACTGCCCCGCCGGCAATCAGAAAAGGGCAAATCACACCTGAAAAGTATATCTTCCACAATTTTGAAAAGAGAAGCAGCATCCATTGCGTCAGTTTGGTAAAACCCAATAAACTCCTCATAAATCTCCCAGTCATCACTAGAAAAGAACCTTAAAGAAAAACTTCCTTGTTCTTTTCTTGACAAAATCAGTAGTCTCATTCATTACAATGGCATAAAACTTAGAAGCCTTTATCTTTTGCAGTTTGTCTTAGCACCATCATTGCCATCATTTTGATTATTTCGTTAATAATCTCATGTGACAGCCACTTGTATTTTGTGTGATTAAGCCACTGTCTCAGTTCCTCTGAATCTGTACTGCGTAGCAACAAGAACTGCGTCAAATTTGAATCACTCTCATTACGTCCACTTAATGCTATTCCTGGTTGAGCTAGGTACCGAACACCAGTCAAAATGTTGTGCAGTGCAATCCTAGCTGATTGTGATTCTTTTCTGTAATTGGCCGACATTAGTGCAGAAACATTTACCTGTGATTGACAGAGGCGGCAGGTTTGTATAATTTTTGGTGGTGCCCAGAACAGGTCCAAGTCCCGCCCCCCGACACCTGCCTTGTAAGCCAATATACAGTAACTCCTCACTTAAAGTCATCCCAGTTAACGTTGTTTTGTTATGTTGCTGATCAATTAAACACTGGTTTTCAAAAACTTTTTTTTTTCCATGGACCACTTGAAAATTGCTGAGGATCTCAGTGGACCACTGAATGATCTTTCCAAATGTTGTTTGTACTGTTAGCTAACTATTGTAAAGCGCTTTGGATAAAAGTGCTATATAAAAAAACCCCTTCATCATAAACATGTTTTTGTTCTACACATAAAAGCACACAACTCATATTTTAATATCAGTAGTCAACCTTTCTAATGTGATGGATATGCCCTCTCTCCCCCAACATGGCATCCCCCAAGCTGGGATTGGGAAGAAGGGTGGGGTGTCTTTCCTTCTCACCCCCCCCCAACCACAGCAGCCCCTGAACTGGGGCTGGGATGGAAGGGGGGGTCCCTCCCCTGCCACAGCAGCCACAGAGCTGAGGCTGGGAAGGAGGGCCATCTCTCCCCGACAGCTGCGGCTCTGGAGCTGAGGAGTTGCCTCTTTCTCTGGCTGCCACAGCCCTGCACCTCCCAAATTCCCCCCACTCCCTCTTCTCCCACCACTGTCCCTCCCACCCTATTCCCCCCAAGGCCACCACCTGAGCTTACGTGTGCATGTTCTCAAGGGTCCAGGCACCTAATTAGTGGAGCCACAGCTGCGCGGCTCCACTAATTAGGTGTGTGGCCCTTCATTCTCTCATGTGGGGCTGCACAGGCATGCACCTTAGAGGGAACTATCCACAGACCATCTGAATGGAGCTTGCGGACCACTGGTGGTCCATGGACCACAGTTTGAGAAACTCTGAGATAGAGAACATGCTTGTTTAAAGTTGCGCAAAAGACGGTTACTCACCGTAGTAACTGGTGTTCTTCTTTGAGTGATTGCTCCTATGCATTCCATGTAGGTGTGCGCGCCGCGCGTGCACGGCTTCTCCGGAACATTTTTACCCTAGCAACTCCGGCGGGCCGGCTGGCGCCCCCTGGAGTGGCGCCGCTATGGCGGCTGTTATATACCCCAGCCGGCCCGTCCGCTCCTCAGTTCCTTCTTGCCGGCTATTCCGACAGTGGGGAAGGAGGGCGGGTCTGGAATGGATAGGAGCAACACATCTCGAAGAACACCAGTTACTACGGTGAGTAACCGTCTTTTCTTCTTCGAGTGATTGCTCCTATGCATTCCATGTAGGTGATTCCCAAGCCTTACCTAGGCGGTGGGGTCGGAATGAGACGTGGCGGAGTGCAATACCGCGGAGCCGAAGGCTGCGTCGTCTCGAGACTGCTGCACCAACGCGTAGTGGGAAGCGAAGGTGTGGACTGAAGACCAGGTGGCCGCTCTACAGATGTCCTGGATGGGAACATGGGCCAGGAAGGCGGCCGATGAGGCGTGCGCCCTCGTCGAGTGTGCGGTGAGTCGGCACGGGGGGACGCGAGCAAGCTCGTAGCACGTTCGTATGCAGGACGTCACCCAGGATGAAATCCGCTGCGAGGAGACCGGCTCGCCTTTCATGCGGTCGGCAATTGCCACAAAGAGCTGGGCGGAACGCCGGAAGGGCTTTGTCCGGCTGATGTAAAAAGCGAGGGCCCTGCGGACGTCCAGAGTGTGGAGCTGCTGCTCACGAGGTGAGGCGTGCGGCTTCGGAAAGAAGACCGGGAGGAAAATCTCTTGGTTGAGATGGAAGGTCGACACCACCTTGGGGAGGAAGGCCGGGTGTGGTCGAAGCTGCACTTTGTCCCCGTGGAAGACGGTATACGGGGGACCCGCCGTCAGGGCGCGGAGTTCCGAGACTCGTCTGGCGGATGTGATTGCCACGAGGAAGGCCGTCTTCCAGGTGAGATGGAGCAGAGAGCACGTGGCCAGGGGCTCGAAGGGTGGGCCCATCATCTGGGCGAGAACCAGGTTCAGATCCCAAGTCGGAGCAGGAGGACGCACCTGAGGGTAGAGACGGTCTAACCCTTTAAGGAAGCGGGCAACCATTGGGTTGGAGAAGACGGAGCGACCTCCTATAGCGGGTCGAAAGGCTGACAGAGCCGCCAGGTGCACCTTCAGGGACGAGATCGCGAGACCTTGACCTTTCAGGTACCAGAGGTAGTCGAGGACGGTCTGGATGGGGGCCGAGAACGGGTTAAGACCTCGCTGGTCGCACCAGAGCGCAAAGCGTTTCCACTTCGCGAGGTAGGTAGAGCGCGTCGAAGGCTTCCTGCTTTCCAGCAGAACTTGTTGCACCGCCGCCGAACAACCCCTCTCTGCGTCGGTCAACCACTCAGGAACCAAGCTGTAAGATGCAGCGACTGCAGGTTCGGGTGACAAAGCCTGCCGAGGTCCTGAGTGATGAGGTCCGGCCATAACGGAAGGGGTATGGGATCCCGAACTGACAGCTCGAGCAGCAGGGTGTACCAGTGCTGTCTCGGCCAGGCCGGAGCGACGAGTATTACGCGGGCCCTGTCCCTCCGAAGCTTGAGTAACACTCGGTGGACGAGCGGAAACGGGGGGAACGCGTAGAGGAGGGAATCCGTCCATGGCAGGAGGAACGCATCCGAGAGGGAGCCCGGAGCTTGACCCTGGTAGGAGCAGAACCTGTGGCATTTCCTGTTGGCCCGGGAGGCAAAGAGGTCTATCTGGGGAAACCCCCACCTCTGGAAGATTGTGTAAGCCACATCTGGGCGAAGGGACCACTCGTGGGAGGCGAAGGACCTGCTCAGATGGTCGGCCAACGTGTTCTGCACCCCTGGCAGAAAAAACGATTTGAGGCGAATCGAGTGGGTCACGCAAAGATCCCATAGGAGCATCGCCTCCTTGCAAAGCGGGGAGGATCGGGCTCCGCCCTGCTTGTTGACATAGAACATTGCTGTGGTGTTGTCCGTGTACACCGCTACACAGCGGTCCTGAAGGTGGGTCTGAAAGGCGAGACACGCCAAACGGATAGCTCTCAGCTCCCGGACGTTGATGTGGAGGGAGAGCTCCTGGGCTGACCAGAGACCCTGGGTGTGCAGGTCTCCTATGTGAGCCCCCCATCCAAGCGCCGAGGCGTCTGTGGTCAGGGTGATCGACGGGCAAGGAGGGCGGAACGGAACCCCTGCGCAGACTATCTCCGGATCCAGCCACCAGGTGAGCGTCTGGAGAGTGGGTCTCGCAACCGCCACCACCATGTCCATGGGGTCGCGATGGGGGCGGTACACCGATGCCAGCCACATTTGGAACGGGCGAAGTCGCAGCCTTGCGTGCGCAGTCACAAACGTGCACGCTGCCATGTGACCCAGGAGACGTAGGCAGGATCGCACCGTTGTCGTAGGAAAGGCCTGCAGTGTCCGTATAAGGGAGGCCAACATCTCGTGTCGAGCACGAGGGAGGCAGGCTCTGGCCAGATTGGAGTCGAGGACGGCCCCTATGAATTCCACTCTTTGCGCCAGAACTAAGTGGGACTTTTCGGCGTTGATAAGTAGGCCGAGAGACCAGAACAGATGCAGTATCTTGGACACCTGAGCCGCCACCAGCTCTTGGGAGCGACCACGAATCAGCCAGTCGTCGAGATATGGGTACACATGGATTCGACGACGACGGAGGGCTGCGGCCACGACCGCCATGCACTTGGTGAATACTCTCGGTGCGGTGGAGAGGCCGAAGGGTAACACCGCAAACTGGTAGTGGGCTTCGTTGACCATGAAGCGCAGGTAGCATCTGTGGGGGGGGTAAATTGCTACATGAAAGTAAGCATCCCTCATGTCGAGGGCGGCAAACCAGTCTCCCGGATCCAAGGAAGGGATAATGGTCCCCAAGGTTACCATCTGAAACTTGAGCTTGCACAGGTACCTGTTGAGCTCCCGGAGGTCTAAGATGGGACGAAGGCCTCCTTTCGCCTTGGGGATGAGAAAGTATCTGGAGTAGAATCCCCTGCCCCGCCTGCTGGGAGGCACCTCCTCGATGGCACCCACGCTCAACAGAGTCTGGACCTCCTGTAAGAGGACTTGCTCGTGAGAGGGGTCCCTGAAGAGGGACGGGGAAGGTGGGAGGGAGGGGGCAAAATAAACTGTAGGCGGTAGCCGTGCTGGACGGTGTTGAGGACCCAGCTGTCCGATGTTATAGAACACCACGCCCGGAGGAAGCGGGAAAGGCGACTTGAAAACAAAAGGGATGGATCCTGGGGGGAGAGTGGTGGGCCGTCCTCGGGCGTCCCATCAAAAGGCCGGCTTTGGACCTTGAGGAGCCTTGGACGAGCCCTGGGTCTGGTTACGCCACCCCCCCCGACGGTCTGCGGCGGAAGGGGGCCGCCCTTCGATTATTAAATGGCCGAGACCTGGCCTGCGGGACGGGTCGGTAGGGTTGCTGCCGGAACGATCGCCTCTGTGTGGCCGGCGTGTGCATGCCCAAAGTACGGATGGCCACCCGCCCGTCCTTTAGGGTCTGAATTCTCGCGTCTGTCTTTTCGGAGAATAGACCCTGCATCTCAAAGGGGAGGTCCTGGAGGGTGTATTGCACCTCCGGCGGCAAAGTGGAAGATTGCAGCCACGCAATGCGCCGCATGGTTACTCCGGAAGCCACAGTTCTGGCCCCCGAGTCCGCTGAGTCCACAGCCGCTTTGATTAAGGTCCTGGAGGCCATCTTGCCCTCTTCCAGGAGCGCCGAGAATTCTCGGCGGGAGTCCTGTGGGGTCAGCTCTGCGAATTTTCCCAGGCACCCCAAGATGTTGAACGTATATCGGGACAGTAGGGCCATTTGATTCGCAATGCGGAGCTGGAGACCGCCCGCTGAATAAATCTTGCGCCCCAACAAGTCCATGCGCCGGGACTCCTTGGACTTCGGCGCAGCGGCAGGCTGTCCGTGACGTTCCCAGTCATTCACGGACTGGACAACCAGAGAGTCCGGGGTTGGGTGCACATAGAGATATTCGTACCCCTTGGGCGGGACGGAATATTTTCTCTCCACTCCGCGCGCCGTGGGAGGGACGGAGGAAGGCGACTGCCAGATGGCGGCATTGTTCCGCTGGATTGTGCGGATGAATGGCAGCGCCACTCTCACGGGGGCCTCCGCTCCCACGACATCTGTGATCGGGTCATCGACCTCTTGGACCTCCTCGATGGGCAGGTTAATGGCTTTCGCTACCCTTCGGAGAAGGTCCTGATGCGCCTTGAGGTCAATAGGCGGGGGTTCTGATGGTGACGCCCCTGCCACCGCCTCGTCGGGAGAGGAGGACGAGGAGTGACCTGGCAGCATCTCTTCCGGTGCCTGCTCTACCTCTGGGCGATCAGGTGCCAGTGTCTCATGCCCCAACGGTGGGCCGTGAGCGGCAGTCTGTGCCGTTGGAGACGGGGGGCGGCCTGCTGATAGTGGCCTCCGGCACCGAACGCGCCGAGCCTGGCTGCCTCAGTGGAAGGGGAGGCCCTTGCTCATGTTGGGCCCAGGGTACCCAAAATCCCCAGTGCTGGGGTCCATGGTCCCGCGGAAGAGACCCCGCCCAGAAGTCTACCGCACTGCCCTCAGGGGAAGCAACGGAGGGTTCCCTCGGAGGAGCCATGGCAGTCCCCGGGCGGACGGCCGGTGCCGGTGTCAAATGTCTCTCCGGTGCCGAAGGTCGGTGCCGGTCGTCATGCGACCTAAGTGGCGAGCGGGACTTGCGCGCGGCGCGGTACCGGGAGCTCGACCGGCGGCGCCGGGAGCTCGACCGGCGGTGCCGGGAGCCGGATCTCGAGCGCGAGCGGCGGCGCCTTGAGTGGCTGCGTGAGTCTCGGTGCTGCACGCGATGCCTGGAACCGGACCTGCTGCGGTGCCGGTGACTCGGCGACCGGGACCTGGAGCGTCGCCGGGAGTGCGACCGGTACCGCGATTGAGAGCGGTGCCGGAACTGTGACCGGTGCCGAGACGGGGAGCGGCGTCTCGACGTTGACCGTCTCATGGATCGGGCCCGGTGTGTCGGCGACCGTAGCCTTGAGCGAGACCGGGATCGAGACCGGATCCTGGGGCCCCGATCGTCTCAGTCGCCCGGGGAAGGAGGGCGCATCATCAGCGGTTTCCCAATCGACTTGAGTGTCCGCACTGGCAGTGCCGGTAGCTGATGGCTCGTAGCAGTCGTGAGGTCGATCAGCTCTCTCGCCGTCGCAAATGCCTCAGGCGTGGACGGGATCCTCAGCTCTTCCTCGGTAGGCACCGGGGAGCTGGGCGGTGCCGGACTCGACAGCCCTTGCGGCGCCGGAGTCGACGGCCCGGTGCACTTCTTGTGCACTGCCTCAGCCTGTACCGTTTGTGTCGGAGGCGGCTGGGCTAACGGCTTCTGCTGCTGCTTCGCAGAGGCCGTCTTCGGCACCTTGTGCTTCTTCCCCGGAGAGAGGGAGCGGTGCCGGGTCTTCGGTGCCGGGTGGCCTCGGCACCGGAGCGGCTCGGTGCTGCCGGTGCGCTGCTCGCCGAGGTGGGCTTCGGCGCCGATGGAGCTGGCGCTGGAGGTTGGAGAGCAGACTCCATGAGCAGTTGCTTCAGGCGAGAGTCCCGCTCCTTCCTCGTACGAGGCTTGAAGGCCACGCAAATCGGGCACTTATCTGATCTGTGCGACTCTCCGAGGCAGCGGAGGCAGGAGTCGTGCAGGTCACTCACCGGCATGGGCCGCTGGCAAGCCACGCAGGGCTTGAATCCCGGTGCTCCGGGCATAAGCCCGCACCGGGGCGGAAGAAGAGGGCTAACCCCTCTAATTCCCTAACTACTACATTATACAACTATAACAAGAAACTTAACTAATTACTAACAACTATATACACTAAAACTATGGAGAACGCTAGGGCTGTGGAGTTAAGGGAGCACTCCACTGTTCCTACTGGCCGTCACGGGTGAGAAGAAGGAACTGAGGAGCGGACGGGCCGGCTGGGGTATATAACAGCCGCCATAGCGGCGCCACTCCAGGGGGCGCCAGCCGGCCCGCCGGAGTTGCTAGGGTAAAAATGCTCCCTTATAACATTGTTTGGCAGCCACCTGCTTTGTCCACTGCTTGCAGAAGGAGCAGTCCATTAGAGCTAGTGGTGGGGGCTTGGAACCAGGGTGGACCAGCAGCCCCCCCCCCCCCATGAGCTCCCTTAAGTTCCCTGTGCGGCAGCCACCTAGCAGACTATCAATTGCTGGGCAGTTCAGGTGTCCCTGCCCCCACTGCCATGTGCTACTCCTGCCCTCTGCCTTGGAGCTGCTCCCATGAACCTCCTGCTTGCTGTGCGGGGGGTGGGGGAGAAGAGGGGGAGGAAGAAGGGTGCTGTCAGGGTGTCTCCTCCCCATCTCCACAGAGCAGGGGGGTGACACAGGACAGGGCTCGGGACGGAGGGAGCTTGCTGGCAGCAGCTGCTGTCTCAACTTGCTGATCTGCTTAAAAAGGCAATGCATTTAGAGTGCGGTCAGCGTACTTTAAAGGGGCAATGCACATCTCTCTCTCACACACAGGGCATGTGTCTCTGTCTCTCTCTCTGCCATGCTGTCTCCCCTCCCTCCATTCCTGCTACCTTGTAGAGTGTGAGGCTACATTAGCAACAATGTGTTAACCCTTGAGGGCTCAGCCAAGTGATAGTTCATCATTTAGCAGTAAGGCATTCCCTGGGAAACATCCCACCCTCTGACTCCACCACCTCAACCAAGCTTCACAATCATCAATACTGTGTACAGTATTAAACTGTTTAAAATTTATACTGTGTATATATATATATATATATATATATATATAAAATATATAGTCTTTTGTCTGGCAAAAAAAATAAATCCCTGGAACCTAACCCCCCAGACCCTCCTATTTACATTAATTCTTACGGGGAAATTGGATTCGCTTAACATCACTTTGCTTAAAGTACAGTGTAGCATTTTTCAGGAACATAACTACAACGTTAAGTAAGGAGCTATTGTATATTTTTTTAAAAAATGTAAAAATGTGAGGATGGGGCTAGTGATGAGGTGTTTGGGGTGTGGGAGGGGGATCAGGCAGAGGGTTGGTGTGCAGGGGTGAGGGCTGTGGGGTGGGGATGAGGGGTTTGGGGTGTGGGAGAGAGCTCAGGGGTAGGGCAGAGGGTTGGGGTGCAGGGGTGAGGGCTCTGGAGTGGGGCAAGGCTGGGGATGAGGCGTTTGGGGTGCAGGCAGGCCAAAGAGGAGGACTCCCCCCAGCCCTCTCCCCACAGGCAGCAGCAAGCTCCGGGGGAGGGGCCTCCCACCTCCCCTCTGCACCACACTCACCTCGCACCACTGTCAGTACACGTGTTCCTAGGGCCCCTCTCTGGTCCAGGAAGCCCCCTCACCTCCCTTGTGGTGGGTGCTGGGGGGGGGGCTGCATCTCCTGCTGCTGCCTCTCACTGTAGCCTCACTGGCCATGGGGCTACCCCTTGTCCAGCGTGGGGCAGGAGCAGTGACTGTGGGTGGGGGGCCCGCCTGTGCTGGTGGAGGGTCCCCCCGGAAACTGCAAAGCAACATATTTCATTACCGCTTCCTTGTCACAAGAGGATTTTTTGAGTGATGTAAAACCATGCAATGCATGTCTCCAATCTTGAAATCCGGATGAAATAAACATTGGTTCGGCCTTTGTAGAAAATATAAAGATCTTTTTAGAACAGTTTTTGCAGACTGAACAAAAAACTCTAATTTGCTATTGTACTCCAACCACTTAAATCTTGATAGCCAAGACTGCTGAAAACTCCATTTCTTATCTTGTAGATTTGCTGCATCTTTCTTTTGTATAACTTCAATTTGAAAGCTGGATGTTGAACTCAGGCTGTCACTTGATGAATTACCTTTTTCTGCGGGTAACTTTATTAAGAATGTATCCATTGTTGATTATTACTGGTCCTACAAATCAAGAATTTGTTGCTGGGATAAAATGAAGCTACAATGCCCCGGTGCCACAAGATTACAAGGGCCAGTTAAAAGTGGAAAGTCAGAAGCAGGACTCGCCTGCTTCAACTGATTATATACTTTAAAGGATGTAAAATAATCAAGTATTGTGCTAAACACGATCATACTCCAAACTGACTGCCAAATTTAAGTTGCATGTTTTTCCCCTCAGGTGAGGGCTCTGGGGTGGGGCTGGGGATGAGGGGTTCACAGTGCAGGAGGGGGCTTACGGCTGGGGCTGAGGGTTGGGGTGCTGGGGGCAAAGGCTCTAGGGTAGGGCAGAGCCAGGGGTGAGGCACTTGGGGTGCAGTCAGGCTGCCCCAGGGCTAGGGCCAGAGAGGACTCCCTCCATTGGCAGCAGCGAGTTCTGGGGGAGGGACCCCCCCGGGCAGCACACTCACTCTGCACCACTGTCACTGCATATGCTCCTAGGGCCCCTCTCAGGTCCAGGAAGCCCACTCACCTCCCCTATGGTGGGTGGGTGTGTGGGGGGCATCACATGTGGCCTCCTCTCCTGCTGCTGCCCCTCACCATAGCTTCACTGGGAATGGTGGGGGTAGGGAATGGGCAGAAGTGGTGGCTGCACGGGGGAAGGGTGTCATAACACTCACCCAAGCCCCACCTGCTCAGGTCCAGGAAGCTTCCCCTGTGGTGGGTGGGAGGGGACTGCCATCACATGTGGCGTCCTTCCTCCCCTGCTACAGCCTGCCGCCCCTCACCAGAGCCTCATGGGGGATGGGGCTGCCCCTGGCCCAGCACGGAGCAGGATCGAGGACTGCAGGCTCAGGGGCGGAGCACAGGGTCTGACACTCACCGAAGCCCCACCAGCTGCTCAGGTGAGTGAGGGCTACTCCAGACGCCTCCCGCCGGAGGCCCCATCGGTGTCTCCTCCTGGTGGGTGCCGGGGAGGGGAGGGCGGCCAATCATGTGCGTGCCTCCTCCCCTCTTCCCGTGCAGCAGCAGTAGCCGGCTGCCTCAGCGCTGCTCTTGTGCTGTAGTCGCTTAAGCAGCAGCGGCGGCAGCAGCAGCGCGGTCGGTCAGGCGGGCGAACCCCGCGTCGCTCTCAGGCAGGCAGGGACGCTCCGCTCCAGGCAGGGCCGGGGAAGAGACTCTCCTTTCCTACCTCACAGGTCCGCTGCGCCCGCCCCCAATGAGCCCGGGGGCTCAGGCTGCCCGGCTGGGGGCTCTCTTGTCCCTTTAACCGGGCGGGGCCGCCTAGGGGTGGGGCGCATGCGCGGGGAGCGTCTCTCTGACTCCGGGCATGGAGCGGAGCCGGCGGCAGCGTTGGATGCAGCCCGCGGGCGTGTGAGCCCAGCGCGCGGCGGACGCTCCCGTCGCGGCATCTGCGGTCTCGGGACGGCCTCAGACGGGGGCTTTGTTACTCCGCATGCAGCTGCTGCCGCAGCCCACTGTCCAGCCGGGTCTCCTCGCCTCGGCAGCCAGGGGTCGCCGGGCCTTTGTCTCCTGCCCCCCGGCCTCTGCAGCCTCCTGCCCGGCAGCCTCACCAAGAGCCACCCCCAGGACTGCGCTTCCTCCGCTCTCCGGCTCCAGCAGCTGGCAGCAGCTTCCTCCTACCCCGGCAGGGGGGCCGGAGCCTGGCCGGCCCTGGTCGCCGACCCCTGTTGCATTGTAACCCTTCCTGAGCTCAGCAGGCGCAAGCAGGAGCTTGGACTGAAAGCGGAGATGGCATTTGAGGCGGGTATCCAGAACTGCCCCGGGGCCGGCTTGTTCCTGGAGCGAACAAAGCCTAGGGAGCTGATTGCCTTAGTTTGTGGCCATTCGCTTTTGTTTGGGTCTAATGGTCTTATTGTCTAAGGGTGGCTGCAGTTTCCCCGGTGTCTGGCAGGTAGTGTCTCTAGCAGGTTAATTTTCCTGCACGGAGACAAATACTTGGAGGTGGTATGAGCCTGTCGTCACTCAGGTGTGTGCTCTGCCCCAACCCCTTAGCTCTGCTTGGGTGTTCATCGATCTGCTCCTACTGATTGTAACGGGCAATCTCTTGCTAGGTCAGTAGAGCCTTTTTTTTTTTGGCCTTTTTTTTTTGTGTGGGGGTGGCCTGATCTGAATATACAGCCCCCTGCTGTCCTTGCTGTTTTATAACGACCTTTTCATTGTTCTGCGCCTATCCGGGTCTGCCTGCTCCATCGAGGGTGACTTTTTTTCTTTAAAAAAAAAAGTCTAATCTATGGTACATCTCCAGGCCACTTCGTTTGTTTTATCGGGGCCCTGCCTTGGCTCTTTCTTCTGGTTGGACGTGAGGAAACAACCTCCTGTTGGGTAAAATATACCTTGATATTGCACTGTTCTTATGTGAATGGGCCACACCCTTTTTTCCTTAAAGGGCCTCTGCACTAGGCTGCCATGTGCTGCTCTGTCTCTGGCAGGCTGAGTGGGTCGGTGGGCATAGGGTTGTAATCCACCAATTTCCCAAGTGCAGACTGGGATGCCGGGGGGGAGAACGGGGGGCAGAGGCGCTGCTGCCACCAAGCGCTTTGAGGCCAGCGAAGAGGCAACTCAGAGAGAGGAGGAGCAGGAAGATGATGGTGATGAAGATCTGCGAGACGGTGGAGTTCCTTTCTTTGTGAACCGAGGAGGGCTACCCATTGATGAGCCCACCTGGGAGAGAATGTGGAGACACGTGGCCAAGATCCACCCTGAGGGAGAAACGGTGGCTCAAAGGATTCGAGGAGCCACAGACCTACCCAAGGTGAGAATTCCTGAAAGAACTGATACTAATAAATCAAATGACAGGGCTTTAGACTGTCCACTCAGAGAATGGTAGAGAAGCTGGGATTGTGTTATATAACATTGAACCCCAGATCAATAATCCTGAAGTGGGGGTTTCACTCAACAGAAACACAGTCATAAGGGTGTAAAGTATTGGGATTCCATATCAGGAGGAGAGTGTCTGACCTGTGCTGCTCAGGATTTTTGCTTTGATGTAATAGAATTTTTCCATTTAATTGCTCTGATACTATTTGTGGTGATGCAAAAAGACACATGTCCAGTAACCTTAGAGCAAATGGGGAAAAGCCAGAATTCTGAGACAAAGTACAGAATTGGGATTTAGCTTTTGAGGCAGCCTGCCTGGCCTGAAAGAGGAGGTGACAGTGCTCCAGCTGCATTCTGGAGCGCTGTGTATTGATCTGAACACTTTGTTCTTAGAAGATTGTAATTAAAAATAATCCAGAAGGGCAACCTGCTAAAAGTACAAGGTGATGGGACCTGTTCGGTGAATAAGGAAACTTAATATCTGCATCCCAAGAAACGGAAAGTAAAGATGGGATTTATGACTGGTTAAATACTTGAGATGGGGGAAAGCTGGAGGAGTGGGAGTCGAGTAATTATAACCAGGAACAAGCTATAGGCTATAAAAGGAAATACTTAGGTTGGACATGAGGGACAGTCTTCCCCTCAACAAGGGGAATTTTTGCACTGGAATGGTTCCTGCCTATAAAGGTGGCTCTGACAGAGTTAAGAGCATATTAGAGAACACTTGTAGAATTTGTGTAGAGGAAACTTGTTGCTGACAAGGAATCAGACTAGATGATCTCACATCTTGTCTTTTCTGGCTGTACTGCTGAGAATCCTATGAAAAGGGGAACCCAAGATCATGCAGCTTAATATTGATGCTGCATTGAGTCGTTTGCATTTGGGCCTCGTGTGTCTTTGTAGATGTTGCCATTTTTGTATATGCATAGCTTCTGGTGGTAATTCTAGGGTATATTTAGATCCTCAGATTGAAAGTGCTCTGCAAATATTCAGTCTCATAACTGTCCTTTGAAATAGATATCTTTATTCCCATTTTTACAAATAGAGACAACTGAGTCAAAAAAGATTAAGTTTCCGGGGTAGCCATGTTAGTCTGTATCCACAAAAACAGCAAGGAGTCCGGTGGCACCTTAAAGACTAACAGATTCATTTGGGCATAAGCTTTTGTGGGTTAAAAAAAAAAACCCACTTCTTCAGATGCAGTAACTTGCCTAGGTTCTCACAGCAAGTCTGTGGCAGAGCCAGTAAGGAAATATTGGAATTCAGGGGTCCAGTCCCCTGTTTGAATCACGAGACTTACCCACGAAAGCTTATGCTCAAATAAATTTGTTAGTCTCTAAGGTGCCACAAGTATTCGTTCTTTTTGCTGATACAGACTAACACGGCTGCTACTCTGAAACTCCAAACCTTGTTTCTCTTTTGTGGCTCTTAAGCATGGTCTGGATCAGCACTGAGGGTGTTTCTTTGACCGAAATTTAGCGAAGCATCTATTTTTGGTACCTGCAGCACTATTGTGTAGTAGCCTGGTTTGTGTACTGTATTCAGTGAGGCTGGTGCAGAACACATTCTGCCATCTGGGCTCACTGCTTATCAGTCTCAGCATCTTACAGGGGATACAGAGGGGTGAATGTGGTAGGAAGGATTGGGGCAAGGGAATGAGAAGAGCCCATATTTGCCTGTAGCGATGTTTCCATGTCTCTGAGCACCATTTGTACTGAAATGTACAGAAGTGGGTCGAGTTGCTTTGAAGAACTGATGCAACAGATTAGAATCCTGGCAATAATATATTCCAGGGGAAAATATATTTTGTAAATTTACTCTGCAGGGCTGGCTCCCGTGAGAGGCTGATGATGCCCATTAGGTTCCTGAGGCTAAATGGGCCTAGGGAGGAATGCAGGAGTTGCTATAGCAGGATCAGCCCAGTTAATCCAAAATCCTATTTTGGATGAGGGTCAGTACAGGATGCTTAGGGGTTGAATTGGGGAAGATAACAAAATAAGCTCCACCCCGTGAGACACTACAATGAGATGTAATCACAGTATGTTGTACAGGTGTTTAAAAACATCATCACATGTAATCTTCTGGGGCATCTCTCCCACAGTGGCATGCTGAGCTCTGCTAGGTTTGTTAGCCTTGCCTCCCTGATTGGGGGAAGGAGAAAATGGTGTTACACTCTCAGGTAAATGAGCAGTCACTCACTGTAGGCTGTGTAGATTTTCATAATGATTCCCCTTTTCCTGTCTTACATGACTTGATCAGTAGTGACCTAGTTAACAGTGACACTTACCCAGTGTTGATCATTTATCTGAGTTAACATCTCAGTGAGATGAAGAGAGCAGTGTTCTCTCAGCAGACTCAGGCAGACCAAAAAAAAAAAAGGAAAAAAAAGAAAAAGATGAGATTCTAGATCACAAGATGGCAGCTTGAAAGGCAGTGGCAGGATGCCATACTGTTCCTGTATGAATCCTGTAGATACATGGACAAAGGTATGGGGGCACGAAAGGAATAACCTGCCAATGGAAAGTTTCCTAATAACCCCTAATAATACATGCATCCGACAAAGTGGGTATTCACCCACGAAAGCTCATGCTCCAATACGTCTGTTAGTCTATAAGGTGCCACAGGACTCTTTGGTGCTTTTACAGATCCAGACTAACACGGCTACCCCTCTGATACTAATAACCCCTGTCACTTTGCATTTGGCTTGAGCCCTGAAGTCCTGTATGACCTCATTATCCATATAAATATCTAGATGTTGACTCCTGTTAAGTTCATGTTAACATGGCAGGGGAGGCTGTTCCATCACTGGCCAGCATTATCACCCAATACAAAATACAGAAAGCAGAGTTGTCTCCTGCTCACTGGTGCTGCACATCCTGGTAAGTAGTCTGGCATTGTCTACAGGAGGTTGCCTAAACTCTTGCTTCATGCTGCTGTTTCCCAGGTCTGTGCCAGACTGTCACCTGCATGCAAGGGCCCTTTTTGATCCTAGTTGGAGTGTTGGACTAGTAGAGAAATGGAAATGAACTAGTCCAGTTTTGCTATCCCAAGTGGAGTGAAATGCTGTAGTGAAAAGGGTTTGTGACTGCATGCGGTGACAAACTAGGACAGCATTTTTGTGACTTTTCTGGTGACAGGGCCCTCTTCAAGCCAGGAAGCAGGGCTCTTCTAGCTGCAGTAGATCAATAGCATTTCCCACAAGGTAACCTTAGTAATTTGCTTGCAGTTTGATTTGAGGTGAGACTGTGGCCTTAGCTGAGCATTGTGATGTGGAAGTCACAACAGGGCATCATCTCTGTGGCCTTGCTTCTCCTAGCCCCTCTGTTGCAGGCAGTGTTGGGAGCAAGTGCTGAAACATCTCTTACTTCCCTTAGAAGCCTATTGTTTATCCCATTTGTGCTCGTGTGGCAAAGTGAGTGAGGCCTCAGAACTCATTAGTTAATAACGCTTTCATAGCTCGCTATGTGTACATCTCAAAGTGCTTTATGAAGGAAATAAAGTATAATTATCCCCATTTTACAGATGGGGGAACTAATGAGTGTTGACACCGTGACCGCTTGGTCCAACAGGCAGAGGAGGTGCATAGGGTTTGCAGGGATCCCCATGGTCAGATATATGCATAATAGTTCACCTGTGGGTGGCATGTGAGGTCTCTACTGAGAGCCGAGAGCCCATCAGTCACCATAAAATATATGTACAGATAATATTTAACAAGTTATGTATCTGTACTGAAAATGATGTTCTTAAGCACTTGGAGGTAAGGCAGGTCGCCAGGAGGTGACATACTCTCCTGCCTGAAAGGAACACATCCAAGGCAACAGACGCTTATCTCTGTGTCTGGTCATATATGTATTGTCCACCTCACAATGGAGGTCTATTGCACACTGAGCCAGATGCTAGTAGAAAGGTTGCAAGAGCTATAAGAAAAAACAAAACCGCATGGTGGGTGTCCTGTTTATGAATGAAGACCAAGGATGGGACCTGTATATCTTGGGAAGCAAAGTAACACTCTGGATCCTTCATGTAGGAGACAAGCTCACAGTGTTGGTCTCCTGGAAGAGGGATCACAGCCAAACAGCTGTAAAAGGCTGTTTGGACTTTGGGTGAACATTGTTTAACGAGACATAAATATCTAGTTTTAAGTCTGTTCTAGAATGTGTTATGATTTAATTTTATATGTAACCATTTGTTTCCAATACTTGCTATTACTTGAATATCTATGCTGGTGTGTAAATACATTTTATATTTAATTTCACTAAACATATCTAAATGCTGTGTGTTAAGCAGAGCAGTGATCTGAGGTGGAACTGGTAAGCTGAGATGTACTGTTTCTCTGGAGCCAACAAATCTGTGCATACTGTGAGTGCTCAATAAATCAGGGGCTGAACACTCCAGGAAGATGGTGTTTTTGGGGGTGGGGGGGTGCGGGCGGGCGCTGGGATTGGAGTGTGCCTATTGCTAACCTGTGGAGGGAGGTGGGGCTACATAGGTCTAAAGCAGAATGCTTGTGTTGCCAGTACTGTTGGGGAACCGACCCCCAGCAGGTGCAGACAAAGCTTTCTCACACTAACGGCAGGTGCTAGTGAGGTGTCTTACAACCCTGGGAACCACCAAGAAGCATCACATTGCAGCACAGAGCTGAAGTGACTTGCCCAAGGTGCCAACAGCAGGTCAGAAGCAGAGCTAGGAAAAGGGCCCAGATCTCTTGACTTTCAATGCACTTTCCTACCTCCTGGATTGTCCTGCGTTTTAGCATATCCTTCCTACCTTCCCTCACTCTGTAGGGCAGGACAGCCTTTCAGAATAACCCACTGGCTGTCCAGTTATTCCAGAGGCAATGGGCATTAGTGCCACTCCATTCAGTTGCCATCAGCTTCCAAAGGCTGAGTTGATGATAGCACTGTTGGCAGTTGCTGGCTTTGCTGCTTTTGGTAGAAGAGGTGGTGGTGTCTGTCTGCAGAGCTGATGTAACATCAGTGGCTCCATGAGTGGTATGGCAGGGAGCAGGTCTGTCTATGCATTTGTAAAAGTTTTGCATTCTAAATGGCAGAGATATAAAGGTGGAAACAAGCAGATTTGTAGCTCGTCAGTGACAGTGGGGGGAGACCCCCCACAAAAGAAGCTGGATTTTAGCATACCTGAACGATAGGCTGGGATATGCATGCTTGAGCTTTAGTTATGGTGTGTGGGGGGTTAATATATACATCTGCTGTCTGAATAACGTCAGTACTCTGTTGGAAGCAGCAGCATTTGAGTAGCTAGAGCTCTGATACTACAATGATGATAGGACCATATAAGTACTTTGAGAGAGACAGCTTTTTTTTAAAGTTACATTATCAAACGCCTCCTCCCTCAGGGAGCGGGAACTCTGTTTGTGCCTCTCTTCCATCTGGCTTGCTTTCATTCTGCTTGGCTCATTTTAAGCATGGAAATCTGATCTTCGCCAGGCTCCCTTCCGAAGATGGGCTGTACTGATGGGGTTGGGACTCAGCTGTGTCAGGCAGGAGTTCAGTGCAATATCCAAGTGTTTACAAGTCTGGGAGTGCTGGGATGTAACCCAGCCATACAAGTATGGGGAGACAAGAATGGCTAAGGCAGCCAGTCTTGCAGGGGCATGTATTCCAGTGACTGGAGCAACAGGGCCCAGGAAACCTGCGTTGCTATCCCACCAAATTGCTGGTGACCATGGGTAAGGTAATTCACCTCTACGTTCCCTTATGTGTTTAAAATAAATTTCCATCCACCTCCTTGAGGACTGTGAAGATACCTGTTTGTACTCTGAGATCTGTGGATGGAGGATGCTGGAGAAAGCCAAAACGTTATCATTCCTCCATTCAGCACAGGGATGAGAGGGACAGATTCCTTATCCCTTCTCTCACTCCTCCCCATCTTTTCCCCAGGCAACATACTGGAGACCTGCCACCAAGGAAACCATAGCCCAGTCTGGGCTGCATGGCCAGATCTGAGAGCCAGAGTACAGCTTAATTACTTAAGGTGCTACTTCTACATTAACTAGTCCCCCAGTGAAGTGGTTTCCATTACACTGTCTCAGGGTATTGCATGTTCCCTGGAGGGAAAGGGGATCTGACAGCAAGGAGCGGTTTCCAGCAGCAGAGAGGAGTAACTAAAAGGAACCAGTAACTTGTGCTGATAATGTGTATCTAACCGGAACCCAGGGAGTTAATTTTAGCTGTTTGTCTCTTCACAAACATTGCACAGAAGTCACCCACTGAAGAAATGAATTAAGGCTAAATGCTGAGCCTGCCCTGGTTTTACCACTTTCATTGGTCCTGCTTCGGAATAATTTCCTGTGACTCAGTATGTTATCTCATAGCTTCTAAACCAACTTAGCATACATTGGTTTCAGAGATGGCCAAATTCCCTGCATCTTTCTTGAGGGGGCTTCCTGTTCCCCTGGGGATAGGAGCTCAAACTGTTGGGGATCTTGTATCTCTCCTTCCTCTCCCATGTAGTGCCTCCTGCTGGGAGAGGTTGCGATAGAAGGAGCTCCTATTTCTGCACGTCCCCAGCAGGGGACTGAAGTGAGGTATTTGCTCACAGAGGTTACTAGAGACAACAGCTGTCACACTTTGTTGGTTCTGTCTAGTCACAGCTCGTCTCCCTGAGAGGTGCTGGAAAATGGACACCAGTCACAAAATGCATCTTCATCAAACTGACTTATGGGGAAAATCTTAAGACAATAAGAAAGATCAAAATACTCAAGAGAAAATCAAGACATAGAACTTCTTACAGCTGCCTGCTGTTGTGTAAATACTGCTGTGCTTGGAGTTGCACAAAACAAACAGCCTCTCTCCTGAGATGTTTCCATCTAAATAGGCAGACACCACCAAATACAATGAAAGGACCAGAGGGAGGTGTCTGTCTTTGTTTAACTTTGTTATACAAGGGGTGGGTTACTGCATGTTCCCTGAAGAACAGAAATGACAAAACCACACTGACACTGAGAGTTGTGGCTCTGGTGTTGGATCCATGTGCAGAGGGCATTAACCTTCCTTAATAGGCTTGGGGAAGTTCTAGCGCAAAGTTCTCTCTGTCATGGTCACACCAAATCTGTTTTTCCATTGTCTTTCATTGACCAAGTGTCTCCTTGGCCCTGTTTGTGAGTCCAGCCTTATTTTTTGTTTTGGCTGGGCAATAGTCCAGGTAATAGCCACAGCTGTGTAACTGAAAGTCATAAAAGTTAGAGATGGAAAAACCCTATTGCCTTATCCAGTCCATCTTCCTGCCAATGCAAATTCATTCCCAATTCATTTCTAGTTTTCACAGTGCCAACAGGTGGGGCTTTCACCCCTTCCCTTGTGAGTCTGTTCCATGCCCTGATACTTCTTGCTGTTGCAGAATTCTTACTGAACTTGGCTACACTTTCATTCCATGCCTCCATCTTAGACCCATGTACCGTCCTGAGCTCCTCTTTCTCCTTTGTATTTATGCTCTTTAGATGTTTGTAGACTATTTTGTGTCCCTCCTTGGTTGCCACTTAACTACATTCTACAGACTTTTTCTTTTAGTTTTTCATTTAAAAAACCAGTCCTTCCATCTCCCTGATAACTGTGTCACTCTTCTCTAAATCCCCTCCAGTTTGTCAACTTGAGGATAGAAGAATGAAGTGACTGTCAACTCAAGGAATATCTTGGGTGGACAGCAAAAAGGGATTAGCTCCTTGGGTTACAGAGGAATGCAATTCCTGTGGTGATGTGCCAGAGCATTCAGCAAAGGGACTAGCAGGTTCAGGAGATGTCTGCTCTCTGACTCGCTCTGCCTTCCCCTGTTCAGATTCCCATACCAAGTGTGCCTGCGCTCCAGCCGTCCACCCCCATTCCTGAGCGCCTGGAAGCCATACAGCGCTACATCAAGGAGCTTCAGTATCCTTTACTATTATCAAAGACACCAAGGAATGATGATCCAGGAAGGGGAAGCAAGGAGACCTTCTAATAGCTGACCATAAGAGAACAGCTGACTCTGCTTCAGCCAGAAGGGGAAATGAAACTTGTTCCCTAAAAGCAGGAAACTGAAGTTGTGACAGTGAGTGGTTTTGCTGTTTTATTCTAATCCTGCCCAATTGTGTCTCCTGTGGTTACCCCTTCGTCACAGCAGCATGTGTGTCAGCAGGGCCAAGCTAATGTGTGGTAGGTTTTCTTTAAGCCAGACTCCTTGAATTCAAGTGGTTGTTCCTTTTAAAACATCCTAATTGAAGGCCCTTGTAGCTGTTGTGCTTGCCTAACCCTGCAGGGAGGGCCCAGGACAGATTAAAACCTGGGATTAAAAGATGCTAATCTCCCCTGCCAAGGTTGGCTGTGCTGGTGGTGGGGAATTTGAGCTTCATGCTGAGTCATTTTACTGGGTGCTTTCTGCTCGCTAGGTGGCCAGAACACATAGTCACTCCTGCTTCTGAGAGGCAGGTGGATATGACCAACTCCCAACCATGTATAGCTGCCTGTATGTTTATGGCCTGGGAACAAGACTCCTACATACCCTTGCGCTCTGTGTCCTGGGATGGAGTGAGGATGAGGGCATGTGCAACACAAGTGCATTTTTATCTTGCAGATGGGATATGGACAGGGGTGTCCCTACCCATACACAAAGTACGCAGCTGCATGCTGCTCCAGCCCCTGCTCTGCCTCTTCCCACCCCTGCTCCACCCCAGCCCCGCCCGCACTCCACCCCTTCCCCTGAGGACTTGCAGCAGGGGACGAGCCTGCACCCGCGGTGAGTGGAGCAACCTGGCGGTGAGTGGAGCAACCTGGCCCTAGCCTGCTCCACACTGCCAGCTCCTAGCCATGCCACTGGTGAATGCTGAGGGGTAGTTCCCCCGCTGCACCCCAAGGCTGGGAGCCAGGGGAGCAGAGCAGGCTGGGGCCAGGTCACTCCCCTTCCTGCCACCCGGTGAGTGGCGTTAGGCCCGCTCTGCACTTACCAGGCAGCAGGAAGTGGAGTGACCCAGCCCCAACCCGCTCTGCCAGCTCATGCTGGGGGGTGGTTCCCCTCTGCACCCCAAGCCTGCCCCTCCCCCCCACAGAGGCCTGGGGCCAAACCCCTCCCCCCCACACACACACATGGGGGGGGGCTGTGTAGGGCACCAAAATGGCTAGGGATGGCCCTGGATATGGAGATGACTCAAGGGGGGAAGGGAGTCTGCCAGCACCTTTTTGCTAATCCTGGGGTTGTGCTGTTTTAGGGATAGATACCAGCCAGCATGAAAGCAAGGTAGTTTTGGCATCATTAGACTGGTCATGATCCCTTGCAGGCAGCAGCAAGAGAGGACTTATTTCAACCCTGTTCGGGTCTGGGAGCCTGTGCTGCTGGAGAGAAGGCTGACCAGAAAATGTGCTGTCAGCAGGAATAGGGAGGGAAATAGATTGCCACTCTGTTTCCTTCCTCCCCCAAGCCAAAGAATGCAAGTGGGAGGAGTAGCCAAATGGAAATGCCCACTTTCTCTTTGCTGGTATTTTGCTTGCTGGATCCTGATGTTCCCTGTGAGAATGGTAACTGATACCTTGATGGTACAAAGAGATTCCTCCAGCAGATTGCAGTATGTGGGCAACTCTGGCTTCTCAGCTCTCTTCCAGTCTGCATGGCCCCTTAACCTTTTTCCTCCAGGTACAATCATACTGGGACGCAGTTCTTTGAAATTAAGAAGAGCAGACCTCTGACCGGGTAAGTGCTGTCAGCCTTTCCCATGCTCCTGCCTTTCTGTTTGAGGAACTTGCCACATTTGATGCCTGCTACATCTGTACTGAGTCTGGCCAAGAGTACAGGCTGGACTATGGGGATTTTGTTCAGTCTCACAGTTCTGCTCTTCCTAAGGAGGTTGGACTCTGCTCGGGGTGCAGTTGGTCAGAGCCATAATTTAGCCTTATTCAAGCATGAGGGCTGGATTTGTTGCCAAGAGTCAGTAAACTATCTGTTAGCCAGAGGTGCCCAGTCTCTGAGCACATCTAATTTATAATCTAGATCATGGGCTTCTGGGGCATTTTGTGTAAAGTAAAACAAGCTCCCCAAAGGCCAAACGTCTCTGCAATTCTTGCTGCCCAGTGTCCTGGAGTGCGTTTGGTGCAGAATGTGGACTTGCTAGACTTTTTTTTTGGTGACTGAAACTTTATAAAGGAAAAAGAAATGTGTGGGGAAGAAAGGAGGTGGTGATGGTGGTGGACACCCCCACACTGCTGTGCCTTGTAAACCCCCAGGTATGTACACAGGCTGAAGTCAATCATCTTCGTGCACCTGGGTTCCACAGATACAGCTAGGGACCTCTTAGTCTGCTAACCAAACCATTGTGCCAACATTAATACTGCTGGCCCAAGCCATCAGGTATGGGTGGATATTTGGGCATTCCAAACATTTTATGATGTAACCAGGGCAGAATCTGCTGCAGGCCCCTTCCCTGCCCTCAGATGTGGGAAAGCAAGTGTCTCTGGAACTCGGCCTCCTGCCTGAGGCTTCTTATCTTGGTTAGATGGGTATAAATCCAGAGGAACTGGATTGAGACGAAAGGGAATGACTCCAGACTTGCTGAGAGTAGTGTCTGGCATAGAGGGTAGAGCCTGTTTGGCTCAGTGAGGGGAAACTCCACAGCAGCAGTGTTGGAGGGGAATGGCAAAAGACTGAGTTTGAATTTAATTTATTCCTAAAGGGTTTTCTCCTCTCCTTTCTGCCTTAATAGTCTTCCTCTCTCCTTGCAACCTGCCCTGCATATATGCCGCCCAGTGACTGAATTCACCAGTCCTGCTCAATGCAAACCCCTTTAATTCTCCTCCTCCATCCCTCCCCCTTGTGCTGTCTAACAGGCTAATGGACCTGGCCAAAGAAATGACCAAAGAGGCCCTGCCAATCAAATGCCTGGAAGCTGTGATCCTGGGAATGTATCCTTTCCTCTTAGAAACATGCATGTGTGCCTACCCTAATGCGTTCTCCCCCGTAGAGCCCTGCAGATCTGGGGATATCCACTTTATATCCGATGCGGAGCTCTGTTGAGCATGTTTGCGGATCATGGATTGGCTGCAGATACAAACTTTGTATCTGCTCAGGGCTCTGCTCCCTTATGACCCTCTCATGCTGCTGGTGCATTGCAAGGTGCCAAGCAGAGAACCCAAGTAGCAGAGTTAGTTCTTCATGGTCAATTCTCTCCCCCACTTTAGGATTGAGTGTTTATTCCTTTTGAACATAATGGGGAGAGGGAGAGAAGAAGGATGTGGGGATTAAACAGGAAGGAAATAGCATCAGGTCAGAAATCCCGTTGCATAGTGGGTATGTTTCACTCACTATATGTCACCTTGCACTTTCTTTGCAGTGCAGGGAGACATGGAAGGGAACCTGTCAGACTCTCCCTTGGATAATGCTTGCTTTTAGTCCCAGATTTGTGCCAGCCCCTCCGTGTACACACGTCCTGGGAAGCACATCTCCTCTGGGACCTGCCAGGCTGAGTCCAACATTTCTTTATTTATTGGAGTTGCCTCAGTGATGGGGAAGTATTTGAAAGCTAGGTTAATTGGCCTGTGTATTTTGGAAAGTTAGTTGTCTTCAGAGGCAGTGCTTTTATGAAATGCCAGTCTGGGGATCTCGATGGCTCAGGAGAATGGGTTACATTTTACCTGTAGGGCACCAGGTCCAATTTCTCCTAGGCTGATAGTTAGTTAAATTGACTATCACTTACCTGGTGGCCTCTGTGTGAAATGAGATGGTGGCCCTGGTCCTCCCAGCTCCTAGCAGGACGGGTGTACACACCACAAAACTGCCATTATAACTGGCTTCCCTTTGTGGGCAGTCTTGTTGGAGAAGGTCAAGACTGAGCATCCCTCTGATCCCAGGGCAGGGTAGACTTGTCTCATGGGGGGCTGGAGCTGTACCTGCTCTGGGGATAGACAGGATTTGGTCTCCAGGGATGTCAATCAGGTACTTGTCATCAGCAGTGAATCTGCTTTCCATCTAGGCTGGCTGAGATGTTTTGGGGGATGGGGAGGAAGAATCTTACTCCTTTCCTTGGCATCACCAGTTATTTCCTGAATGGGATGACGTTGCCAGTTACCTCACCAACAACATGCCCACACTGGAGCGTTTCCCCATCAGCTTCAAAACTCACTTCTCAGGGAACTACTTCCGCCACATTGTGCTGGGGGTGAACTTTGGGGGCCGCTATGGGGCACTGGGCATCAGCCGGCGGGAGGAGCTCATGTACAAGGCGCCCACCTTCCGCACACTGAGTGAGCTGATCTTCAACTACGAGGAGGCATACCACCGCTGCTGGCACGTCCTCAAAAAGGTGAAGCTGGGCCATTGTGTGTCCCATGACCCACACAGTGTGGAGCAGATTGAGTGGAAGCACTCCATTTTGGACGTGGAAAAGCTGGGCCGTGAGGACTTCCGCAAGGAGCTCGAGAGACATGCCCGGGACATGAGGCTAAAGGTGAGAAGCTGGGAAGTGCTTGGGAAACCTGCCTGCTGCTCTTGGAGGCTGCAGGTGTGAATTTTGTTCTTGGTGCCAAAGCCTTGGAGTTTAATTGGATCCTGGCGCTAGTATGCTGGGAGGTACAGATTCTGCTGGGTTGGGGTGGGGGTGGGGGAAGGCAGGGAGGTGTGGAGGAAGGGGGTAAGGATTCTCCTCTCCTTTCTGCAGACCCTGACCCCAATGGGGTGCAGAACCCTCTTCTTTTGGCAGGTGTAGTTGCTGTGCATCAAGGTACAGCTCTTGCCCAAGAGCTGGGAATATGAATCCTCTCCCTTCAGGTATGCCTGCTAGGCATTAGACAGATGAGCCAAGATACGTACTTGCTCAGAAGTTTTGGGTGGAAGGGTGTGCTTGAGACTCTCTAAAGGCAGGGTACAGTATAGTAGAGCTACATAATGCTCATCACTGCCTTCTCTTTTTCGCTTTTAATTTTCTTCATTTCACTGTCATCCTTCCTAGACAACGAAGTACCTTGGGCATTGTGTTCCCCAGCCACTGCTAGCCCTGGCTTCTCTCCCACCTTGTTGTTTTCCTCTTGCAGATCGGCAAAGGAACAGGGCCACCATCTCCCACGAAGGATAGGAAGAAAGATGTGTCCTCCCCACAGCGGGGCCAGTCCAGTCCGCACCGCCACAACAGCCGTGGGGAGAGGCGGTGAGTGGGGTTGGTGGATGGCTTGTTTTGGAGGATCTTTCTCAGTCATGCTATAGGATTTCCCCTCCATCCCCTCACACACTTGGATAAAGTAGATTTCTGAGAACTCTCTTGGCACGGTCCATAACTGGGGAGATGTCTCTCAGCTGCATTGGTGTGGTGTGTCCCCACCTCCACCCCCTGCACCACAAGTCTCTCTCAGAGACGTCTGAACCTACATCATTGGTCAGTGAGAACTGGTGTGCCTTTGAGACTGCTTCCAGGCCTATCCCAAATCCATCTTCCCAGGAAAGTTATCTCAAGTGGAGGTGCTGGGCTTCCCACTCTGTATTCCATCCTCTTGTGGGAGTTAGCGGGGTGAAGAAGAGCCACCCCTGTCGCTCTAGCAGTATGGGATCTGGTGAAGGGGATGAAACTCCTCTTCTCATGTTGGCACCTCTCAATCTGTGTGGGTTACCCTGTCAGAGGAGAAATTGAGACTGCCTCTGAATATCTACTTCCCTCTTTCTTCACAGGCTGTCTGGTGAGAAGAAGCCTGCCGAATCCAAAGCCATGCCAGACCTCAATGGTTATCAAATCCGGGTGTGAAGAGAGGCACACCTTGTGTGCCTGGCTCCATCGACTCCTCGCTGGCCACACTTGAAACCAGGATCACCTGTAGCAAGCTCAACATGGGGAAGGGGAAGTGGGAGTGGAGGGCTGGTCTTCCAAGGTACTTCTATCAGGCCTATCTCTGAGCTGTATCCTGGGGCTCAGATGAGTCACCTGCCTGTCTTGGGAAGAACACTTTTTAATTCAACAAAACAAGTTTATAAGAGAACAGGTCTGCCAGTTGATGGGAAGGTGCTGCAGGATGCTTGGGAAGGCTCTTACTGTGACATGGTGAGGGGTGGAGTGAGTGAGGCCAAGCAGAGCTCAGGCTTTGCATGGAATCCTTTGGACTGACAAAGACGACAGGTGGGGCATTTTATCCACAGTGCCTCTTCCTCTTCTATGCTGAAGGTCTCAAGCTAGCACAAAGCCCCTGGGCTTGAAGGAGGGGAAGGTATTGGAATGGAAAGGCCCCTGCCTCTGGTAAAGGAAGGATTTCTGGTTTTGTAACTTCTGTGTATTTTGCTACTGTCACTCTTGTTGGGGAGGGAGTGAAATACACGATCACCTTCCCCATCCCCTGTGCCTGCAGGGAAGAGGAATAAGCCCTGGAATTTAATATTTGCATCACTAATGAAAATGCAATCTGTCAGTGGTGTTGAGAGCCTCATATGCAGTGAATCCACCACTCTAACATTCCGTCTAGTCTGCAATGTATCCCCCTATGGCTCATTGACTCTATGGGGGATGAGTGTGTCTCCTTTCCTGTGAGGTGCTGTGGATACTTCCCTTCGTGGCAGGCTGTTCAGGAAATGCCCATGCTGTTGTAATGTGGAAATGGGCTGCTGGACAGCTCTATCTGTGGGGATGGGTACTTAACCAGTAGGATGGTTGGAAACTGTGTCCCCCACTCCCTTCTCAGTGGTGGTAACTGGAAGCTGCAGGGAAAGCTTTGGCCACTGAGGTGCAAACTCCAGCAGGAAGCAAGTGACTCTGATGCACATGAGTAGCCTTCACAAGCATCTTTCTTTCCAGAAAGGAAAGAGCTTCAATTTTTCCTTGCTGGCTTGTAGCATTAGTCTCATGGGGGGGCTCTTCATTCCCATCCTGGCCACTTGCTTAACCCTGGAATATTCAAGGCACCACATCAAATTCCCACTTTAGTTCTTGTGCTTATGAAGCTACTATTGTGACACCTTGCACTTCCCCCTTACAGAGTCTGGCTTCATCTCACCCTGTGAGGAAGGGCTACTTTTCCTGGATGCTCAGAGCCACAGTGGAATTTTGGGAACCAGCCTTAAAACAGAAGGGTACAGGCTCCAGTGTAGTGCTCTGCTCAAGGGGCCAGTGTGCTGGTGAATCCTTAAGCAAAATAAGATGGTGTTTTGTGGTCATGTTGCCGTGTTCACCCCCACCCCTTGTCTACATCCACAGCTGGCCAGTGCCTGCTGGAGTGCCTCTAAATGTGAGGCATACTACCTCTAGGAACACACAGGGCACTGCCACAGCAAATCCTATGTGGTATCCCTGAGGATGCTTTCAGGAAACATGCTATTGGGGGTAGGGTGGGGACATTTTTTCTCAGATTGAAATCAGGTGAGATGCTGCACTGTTGCTGTAGGGTAATAGCTCCCAATCCTTTCATGCGCTGGTCTACCACTCCATGATCTCTCCTTCCTTTCATCTTTGGAGGTTTTGGAGCAACCATGCTCAGGCTGGGCAAGAGGGGCAGAAATAAATGAGATGTGCTGCCATATCGAGTCCGAGCCAGAAGCTCATGCCCAAGTTAAACCTCGGGTACCAGCCCAATCAAGATTGAAATGTCTGTGGGGAATCACTGTTCCAGGGTGTCCCGTTTCTCCTAACTGTTCAGTCTGGCCCATTTTGATTGCAGTGGTCGGTCTGTCCTAGGAGCAGGTAGCATAGCTGTGTGCCTATCCTCCTCATGTTTGTTCTGACAGTGTACTTAACAACACTGTTAATGAGTATCATTCTCCAGCAAGAGGGGCTGGCCCTTCCACTTGACTAAAGCCTTGGCAGCTCACAAATTTCCATTCAAAGGAGAGGCACAGCTAAGCAGTCCACATGCTGCATGTAAGAACTGAGGAGCATTGGCAGATATGCGTGTGGGGCCCAAAACTTGGCATACCAGGGGTGCTGTAGCTCATTGCAGAATTGATTCAGAAAGGAAGGTGGGAAGCAAGGAGTGAGTGGGTCAAGCCTGAGGCATGTTGACGTAGATAGGGGATGGCAAAATGTTTAACATTCGGTCCTCTTACACTACAAAAAGTGTCTAAACATTTATGAAATCTGGCTGTATCCAAATCATGTTAAACATTCTGTATTCTTTCTTGCCTGAGTGCATGTTGGAAGCATGATTCGGACTATAACTATGGTAGATAACTGGGCTTTCTGGCATAACATGGGAGGGCCACAGATATTTTGGTAGTGTTGAATGGGGCCTTACATGAAATAATATCTTCTGTCAATTGAAGCAGTATTAACCCTTAAAGCCCTGTTCCAGAGGGATGTAACTGACCCCCTTACAGGTGCCTAATCATAATCTTTCACCACCAATTAGTTATTCTGTGCTTATCACTGCAGTTTGTTAGTCCAGGCTCCTTTTTAACTGTCGGTCCTTTCTGCAGCATGTTGTGTGACAGGAAGAAAGATTGAATAGGGAGGTAGCATAAATTGCTGCTTACCCAGAATTAAGTGGGTAATCCTGAAGAATTTAACAAAAGTGACAGGTGCCAGTCTCCAGAACATAAATGATTGAAGTAGGAGGACTGGAATTGGAGTCTCCTACCTCTCTCTGCCCTAACCACTGGTCTACTGAGTCATTCCCTCTCACTCTGCCCTGTAACTGTTTTAACTATTTAGTCACAGTGGAACAGCTTCAAGAGACAAGAGTGAGGGAGCCCTACATCAGTATATCCCCTAGTGCAGAGATTAGAGCAATTCCCTGAGAAGGGGAGACCCTGTTCAAATCGCCCTCCCTGGGAGGAGGTGGAATTGAACCTGGGTCTCCCACATCCCAGGTGAGTGCTCTAATCACAGGGCAGCTCCAGCTCTTGTCATTTTGTGTGGAGTATGGCAGGTGCTTAAATCATTTCCTCAAGAAATGCCTTAGGGGCCTAAGCTGTCTGACTCCAGGCGGCTGGTTCCCATTTGTGGATCACTACGCAGAGCTAGGTACCTATCTCTGAGAGAGGCTAATCACACACCTCTAGCTTAAGTGGTTCCCAACCTAGCATGTTGGCTCTTGGGGTCCCAGAATGAAATCGACTATTTCTCCCGATTCATTGTATAGGAGCCTAGGTGCCTAACTTGGCTTTGTGTATCACAGTGGTATGCCTGTGATTTTTTTTTCTAGGTGCCTAAAAGTTAGGCACTGTGACACTCAGAGTCCCTTCATGGATTCCACCCTTGATTCTCTGTAGATGAATAGGAGAAGAATGAGAGAATTGTGCAATTGAGAAGTCAGCTGCATGTTAATGATTCTTTTGCAGAAGCAGGGCAAGGGCAAGCTCAGTGAGGCTAAAAGATCATCAGAATAGAATGGATGAAACAAAATGCTTTGTGCCACCCTGTAATTCAAGCTGTGTTCATGCAGAATGTAACTGAGGCCAGTAGTATAGAAAATTAAGTATACATTTTAAAAAATGAGTGGCAGGTAGATATTTGTAAAGGTCTCTTACTCCTCATCTTCAGTGCATTCAGCAGCTGGTGCCAGACATGAATATCGTCTTTCATGGGGTAGCTGCATGATTAAATGCATTAGGAGGGTTTAACTTATGAAGCATCTGTTGCTGACCACTTTTCAAGACTGATAAAAGAGTAGCTGTTGCATTGGTTTGTTCCTATGCAGATCCACAATGCATTTGACAGCTGTGCTGCTTGTATCTCAGTAGTAATTGCCATCCTTCCTTATTCCTCTAGTAAGTGATAGGCGCCATCAGCAGCTTCATGCATGTGGCAATAGCTGCTATTCTTAAACTGGGCCATCAGGGATAAACCCCCAGGCTGAAGCGAAAGATATCTTATACCAGTTACAAAAATCCCGTGTTAAATTCTGCACCCCTAGTCCTCTCCTGGTAACAGTGACAGAAGAGAGAGAATACTATCTACACACATTCCCCAAGGGACTGTTCTGCAGGACAGAGGTGCCTTTAATGGGTGCAGCAGTGTAACAGTTTGTGGTGATCTCGGATGGTTCAAGCCACAAAAGCTGGAATCGTACTGCAGACCATAGAGGATCACAGCAGGAGTCAAGCTCCTCCCTTGGAAAAGGGTGAATGAACTCATCAGACTGTGGCTGTATCTTCCATAAACCCATTCAGGGGAGTAACCCTAGTTGAGGACTACCTGAGACCTCTTGCATTGTTCTTCTGGTGCTCTGCCTGCATGCTGGATTTGGAACCACAACTTCTTAGTGCTCCTGTATCTCTACTCTGGGGCAGTGCTGGGAGATTGGAAATGACCTGATCATTTTTTTTTTTCCCCCTGCACTTTTTTGCTCTTGCTCTTTCTCTCTTCACTCTGTAATGGTGACTATAGCAAGACGGGAGCCAGTTCAGTATAAATCCCAACTTCCCTGCCACCTCAGACTCCACTGTAGCAGAGAGCAGGACATTGCTGCCTAGGGGCAAAAAGTATTGGTGCAGTTCAGCCACTGCCATGAGAAACCCTGGGCATATAGCCAGGGGCGGCTCTACATATTCCGCCGCCCCAAGCAGTCATGCGCGGGAGGCGCCCGGGAGCAGCGGACCTCCTGCGGGCTTGACTGGTGAGGGTCCGCTAGTCGTGCGGCTGGACCTCCCGCAGCTGCGGGCAGTTCACTGGTCCGGCGGCTGTGGTTGAGCTGCCGCAGGCATGCCTGCGGGAGGTCCAGCCGACCTGCGCCACCAGCGAACCGTCGGCAGTCACGCCTGTGGGAGGTCCGGTCGTCCCGGGGCTCCGGTGGACCTCCCGCAGGCGTGACTGCGGCAGGTCTGCCGGCCCAATCTGCTGCCCAGCACCGCCCCACGCGCATGCTTGTCGCGCTGGGGTCTGGAGCCGGCCCTGCATATAGCTTAATAACCTTAATTCACAAGTTAAGTAGCAATGCTGTCTTTCTCTCCTCTGCCCATGCTGCTTGCCCTGGTCTGTTTCCCCCAAGAGTAGTAGCCTGACTGCTAGACCCAAAGATGGGACCGTGTTGTAGCTTAAGGATGAAGTTGGTCCTTTCACTGTATCCCAAACCTCTGTAAGAAAGTGAGTTTAAAGCTATTAGGAATGAATGAAGGCAATGGGCTTGGATCAATCAATAATCCTTAATGGTTCCAGAGCAAAACATGGAACCATGTGGAGTCCAGGGCAGAAGAGTTTGTCCAGTACTAGCTTGGAGTCCTTTTAATAAGGTCTTATAAAAACATCACCAGTGGGGTTTTTATTATGTTTAAATTCCACTTCTTCAGGTTCTCCTCCTTATATGTTCCCTAGTCCATGCAGCTCTGAAACCTGGGAGGAGGAAGTATCAGAAGGGTAGCCGTGTTAGTCTGGATCTGTAAAAAGTGTGTGTGTCCTGTAGCGCCTTATAGACTAGCAGACGTATTGGAGCATGCGTCTGACGAAGTGGGTATTCACCCACGAAAGCTCATGCTCCTATGTGTCTGTTAGTCTAAAAGGTGCCACAGGACTCTTTGTCGCTTTTGTCAGGGAGGAAGTGCCTCCATACAGGAGCCAGACCATACCTGCATTGTATATGTCAGGTGTGACCAAATTGTGGCTGGTGAGCTGTGTGTGGCTCTTTAACAGTTAAAGTGCAGCTTGTGGAGTCCTCCATGCCCCCACCCCCATTCTCCACCTACTAGCTGCCTGCCCTGTGGGGAGGGGAGTCTCAGGGCTTTAGCCCTGCAGGAGGGCATTGGGGCTCAAGACGTGCCCCAGCAGGCGACACACTGGGGGGCAGGCTGTCCATGTCTTGCGGCTCTTGAACTTCTGAAGATTATCTTATGTGGCTTGGAGGGTCAGTAAGTTTTGCCAGCCCTGGTATATGTGGTCAACCAGGGCTACGGAGAGAGGGCATTAACTGAATTCCTGTTAGCAAGACCATTTTTAAATATGAATGCTAGGTTCAAACACAGCTCTTCCTAACACTTCTGTGGTGCTGGTGTAGACAGGGCCTCTTGTTCCACACCCTTCAACAACTTAATTCTACAACTGTCTTAAAATGAATGAGGCAGTGAGCAGAGACCAAGGGGTTCCTCCCTGGGGTACTCTGGCATGGTACAAATGTACCAGGCTGACAGCTGAAAAGTGGGCTCAGGTCTCCATCAGCATCTGTGCAATAGTCTAGGCTTCTGAGACTCCAGTGTTGCTCTGAAACCACTCTGCAGTGGCTTACTGCATTTCATGGTATGCACCAGCTGGGGGATCTGTAATGCTTTGTATTTAGGTGTGATTATCCTGCCCCTTGTGACACCCAGTTCGTATGTACTGCACATCTCTATAGTGTACTCTATACTTTGCCACTTAGAGTAGATGACTCCAGAGCTTTGTCTTGGATGTAGTTTGTGTTTAGCAGGAGAAGGAGAGGTAAGTTATTTGCACAGTAGCAGAAAAAGGAGTTATTTGCTGTGTTGCTGTTACCAGAGCTGTTTTATGTGAAGAATGTTGCCATTGTATTGCAGCTAAAACCCTGAACCAGACTCTTACCCCATAAGTCACCTGAAAGGCTGATTCACATGTGGTACATATAAACTGGAACATGAGTGTCCCTAAACTAGTCACTTACAAAGGCCAAGAAATCACGGGGTAGAAAAGAATCCTACATTGGTAAGGGGCAGAAGTCTGGACTAGATAGGAAGTAGTAGGCCTGATCCAACTGCAGAGGCTCTTGCTACTGATGTGGGCAGGTTGTTATTCCTTGTGATTGAAATATCCAGGGGACAGCTGTAAACTGGGCATGCTCTTTTCCCCGTGTCTGTCTTGTGAGTCTGCTTCGGTGAAACAGCACCATGTGCTCTAACAGTCTTGCACTGTTGCCCTGTATCTAATGTATAGAATCTGCATAGGAGGGAGCCTGTGATCCAACTCAGGTCAGCAGTTGTTCTTGCTTGGCTCCTGCTCTGCCAAAACAAGGTGGAGTCTGTATGCAGATATTTATTCATATCACCACCACTCACCCTCAGGGTGGTGCCTAGGCACTCACTGTCTGCTCAGGAGCAAACCAGCTTAGGCCAAGAAGGCAACTGAATCTCTCATACCTCTGCAGAGCAGAGTTTTCCCTCCAGCCTCCAGGGCAGGGCTAAGATGGTGCTAGTGGGACTTGCATAGTCTCTTCCATGCACATCAGTATTTATCCTGTTTCGGTTTACTCTATGGTGCAACAGAACCATTTACATTTTATCACTGATACAGCCCAGAACTAACCAAGAAATGAAGGGTTTCTTTCTTTATGGACTGTTTCATGTGTTTTTTGGGTTTTTTTTTTTGTAATTAACCAGTTGTGGGTCTGTTTTTCTATAGTTAACACAGAACCTTTATCTAGATTTTGTTCTAACTGCACCTGTGTATCATATCAGTATTTCCTCCTCTTTTCACATTAGAAAATAAAGTTCTTATCTGCACAGCCCTTGCCTTGTGCAGAGAACAAAATGAAAACTGCCTCTGATTTCATTGTTGTTGATCAATAAAACCAGAGCCCAGGTGCTGTTTAAACTTCTAGTCTGGCTATAGGGTGAGGCTAACTCTCTGGAGAAGACATGCATCAAAAGGGAATAAATACAGGGGGCTTTCATAGGGAAGCAGAAAGAACCCTAGACCATCCCCCCTCATTCATCTTCTGGGTTGGTCAATATGCCCATGCTAGCCAAAGCCTACTCAGAGCAGGGATGAAATACATGGTGTTCTAGCACCAGAGGAAAGGAGCTGAGAAACTAGGCTCTTTTCATACTGCTAATCAAGCTGAGGCAAACTTCAAGGTGATGTGGTGGTCCAAAGGCTGCTGTGGCCTGGAAGCAGAACTCTCCTCCTGTGGGTAAGACAGGTCTGTCTTCAGCCAGACAGCCATCCTCACGAGATCAGCAGGTACTGACCAAACGTTCTCACGGTCAAGGCTCTCTAAAGCATATGTCCTCACCAACTCAATCTCTCTGGTGATTCTTAAAGCACAGAGTAGCCTAATAAGGCAGCTGCAAAATGGTCCCTTCCCCCTGAGGGAGGAATCAACATTATTTAATATGTCTTATACAAAGTGTATTGCTTAACTACAGAGAGCTGAGTAACAGCAATACATGAGCACAAAGATGTTAATAAGAAGGCTTACAGCTGGAACATGAGTGAAAGATAGGGAGATACTGCCTGGGGTCCTCCTGCTTGGTGTCCAGCAGGACAAGATGGAACTTGAGGTGGTCCTTCTGAGCTGAAATAAGCTCTGCATCAACAAGGAAGCCTTACTACAATATTAAAAAGTAATGGTAACAGGCCCCCTGCCAAGTAATGGCTGTATCCTTCATCCCTCAGGTGCTCTTACCATAAGCCTTCTGGCCCATGCTTCTAGCCTAGGAAGGGT
This sequence comes from Mauremys reevesii, assembly GCF_016161935.1. Lineage (NCBI taxonomy): Eukaryota > Metazoa > Chordata > Testudines > Geoemydidae > Mauremys > Mauremys reevesii. The sequence goes on along the minus strand of NC_052626.1, from coordinate 41,134,281 downwards.
TTATAGCTAGAGCCCTGCATGGGTATAAAATTTATATCCACAAGCATGGTCTGTGGATATCTACATCTACGGAGTCGCAGGGCTCTGTTTATAGCAAATTCACCGGCAAACAGCACTTGCCTCTTGTGCTGAATGGAACTACTACAGCATTCCCTCTCCCCCATCGCAACTAAATTCAGGATTTGCAAGATCTTAGGAGAAAAGGCCTTTCAAAAGCAGAGCTGGAGCTGCTGTAAATGCCATCTATAGTGCCATTTCACCTCATGCTGCCAATACCCATTCCTCTTTGTGAAACACCCCCCCACCCCCAACTCACACATCTCTTTGCAGCTGTTACTAATGATACTTGAACATCAGTTAATCCTTACACCCAGCCATGCAGGATAGGTCAGGCTGAATGTTAGTTTATAGAGAAGAAAAACAAGGAAGAAGCTTGCTCAAGGCTATACAGCTGGGATTAAAACATGGGCAGTCTCAGTCCACAAGATCATACTGTCTGTCAACCACTGACCCCCTCCCAGCTCACAAGTTGCTGCTACTACTAGTTCCTAGCGTCACTACTGCAGTTCTAGGGTTCTCACTCAATTTCACACCAATGTACTTGGCCATGAAGGAAAAGCCTTTTCTGTATGGAGGAAAGGATCTGCACAGTTCTAGGGTTCTCTTCCCAGGTTACAGCAAACAAAGAACTCAAGCCAGTCAAACTAAGAGCTGATAAAATCAAGACCAGCAGCCCCCACCTCAGATAAGCCGGGGCTGCAAGCTGCCATCCCTCTCCTGCACCGCTAGAGACCTATAAACCCCTATCCCAGTAAAACAAAACTTTAAAAGGGCACTGCCAAATCCAGTAGGCACAATCACCACTTCTGAACTTCTTTAAAATGGTTTCACCTTGGTAAGAAGTTGCCTGCACCAGATTCTAAATAAGTTTATTGAAAGCATTGTTCTGTCCCCAAAATATACCTGCAGGAGAGGGAGGGTAGCGCTGAGTAATGGCTGCATGCATCTCTGGCCTCCGAGTCATCCTCTGCCTCTAGGTCCCCCTCCACATCCTTGTCCGAGATTTCCTCCTCCTGGCTCGGTCCACTCTCGACTGGCACACGAGCCAGTGAAGTAGCCACAGGGGCCTTCGTAGTGGGGTCACCACAGAGTATTGCGTCCAGCTTGCTGTAGAACTGTCAGCTTGTGGGTGCAGCACCAGAGCGTCGGTTTGCCTCCTGCACCTTGTGGTAAGCGTTCTACAGCTCCTTCACATTGACCCTACATTGCAATATGTCCCGGTCATGGCCCCTTTTTATCATGCATCATGAAATCTGTCCATTAGTAGAATTCCTATGGGTGGCGCACAGCTGGGACTGCACAGCCTTCTCTCCCCAAATGCTGATGAGGTCCAGCAGCTTGGCATTGCTCCAAGCGGGGGACCGCTTAGTGTGTGGAGCAGACATGATGACCTGGAAAGATGTGCTGAGACCACTGCACACATCACTGAGCAAATAGGAAGGGGACTTTCAAATTTGCAAAGGAATTTACAGGGTGGGGATGATGATTGGTCACCTGAGGGCAGGGCAGCAGAGTTCAAACCAATGACCAGAGAGGTGAAAGGCATTGTGGGAGACCTCCCAGAGGCCAATCGCAGTGCTGTAATCACTACACTGTCTACACTGGCACCGCAGCGCTGTATCCCCAGCGCAGAAAGCTGTATGCCTCTTGGGGTGGTTTTTTTTTTTTTTAAAGCGCTACAGTGGCACAGTTTCTGCATACTAAGTGGCTTGGCCCCTCAGGAATTACAGCACAGAAAGCTGCTTTACTGTGCAGAAACTTGCCAGGGTAGACAGGGCCTTAGTTAAACTATTTTTTTTTAAAAGGCCTTTCCTAGGGTAAAAGTAGTCAGCCACAGCAGAAATCTAGAGAAAGAGAGTCAAGGGGAACTAGAAGTAATCTGTGTTGTCTCCACTATGTCAGGAAAAGGCTATGGAGAACATGCTCTTGCAGCAGCAAGTGTGTCTGTCATGGAAACTATTACCTGTCCCAATATTTTTCATGTGTGTATGTGTCATTTCCTTTTGTTTCCAGAGTTCCTTCGCATTTGCTCACCGCTTTACATTCCTCTTTTCCTCTTGACAAAGAAATCAAGTATGGGGTTTAGAGTTGTTACAATATTTGCTTGTAGACATGGCCCTGATATCTCTGAGTACCTTAAGAGACTCTTATTATGCCAATAACCTAGGAACTTCTTATGAACCCAAAAGCAGCAAAGAGTCCTGGGGCACCTTATAGACTAACAGACGTATTGGAGCATGAGCTTTCATGGGTCAATACCCACTTCGTCGGATGCAATGGGTATGGACCCATGAAAGCTCATGCTCCAATACGTCTGTTAGTCTATAAGGTGCCACAGGACTCTTTGCTGCTTTTACAGATCCAGACTAACACGGCTACCCCTCTGATTATGAACCCAAGAACACTCCCATAATTTCTAACTGCTTAAATCCAGTTGCTGCAGAACACACCACTGTCCTGACAGGACCTGGCAGTCCTGTCAACACCTGTGAAAGCTAATGCCAGGCCAGATTCCTAAAAGAAGAGGGATAGAGAATGAAAGATCCAAGCACAAGCCAGAGCTCATTTAATAGTTCAAAATTTCTCTCCTTTTCCTTTTATATTGTCTGTCTCTCTCTTTCAAAAGTAATGTGATCGTGGCAGCTGGTTTGGAAGGCATATCATTTACTAAATGGTGAAGGGATAAGAGACTTGGGTTTTTGGGGAGGTGAAAGAATCCAGCTCTGAACATGTCCCATATTTTGATGGTAAGAGTATGCTAAAAGCTGCTGTACAATCTAAATTGTCATCTAGCAAATGCAGTCAGCCACCATAAACATGCCTCCCTGGCCATGATGGTTTCCTGCAGACGAACTAGCTCATAACAAGCAACATGCACACTCACTCAAAACTCTCTAGTCTTCAGAGATAAAAGGGCCCTGAGACTCTTCAGCACTACAGACCATCAGAGGACGACAGCAGAACTCTCTTGATCCCCTCACCATTTACTCCCTCCCTATCACTTTCAGCAAATAAAAGATATTCTTACCCTTCTACTTCCTCCCATAGTTTTGTTTCCATAGTTTGGATTCCAGGCCCATTCATAATCCAGCAAAAAACTATGCAGAGCAAGTGTTAGCGTTGCCTGGTTAAGCATTTGGGTCTGGAAGTGCTTCAGCTAAGGCCATATATGCAACCTTAATCATGTGCTGCTGCAAACTACTCATTATGATACAATCTTTAATTATCTCCCCACATGCTATTCTCAGATAATACCATATTATGCTATTCCCCCCACCCACATCTATATATGTTATGTCTTCTAGTGACATTATAGATATTTAATACATGTTTTATACACATCCAGAATCCATACTTTTTTAATTGAATTTCCAAGTTTTTCCCCACTCCCCCCTCACTTATAGGGGGTGGTGAAGAATAAAAGCCATCCAGAATCTGCTACAATTTGGCGGGGACCCCAATAGAATACTGTCCAACCTATCGTGCACACTCAGTGAGGCTCCTACAAAGTCCTCTCTCCCCTGTGTACTGTAGGTGACTCCATGTGAAAGTCAAACTCTGGGGGGGAGGGGACAGAAAATCTGCAGCTCCCTTGACACTTTAATATGCAGTGAATGAAACAGGGCTCAACCCACCTCATTCAACATACCTAATCTTCTTTCCAAGTATTGGTGATTTTTTTTAAAAAAAAGGTTCATTTGAACTGCAACTGCAAAGTGATATTTTCAGCAGAACACACAAAAGCATTTCTCAAGGAGGGTTACTTCTATGCCAAATTTCAAACTTTCTACCTTCAGCCATTTCAGCATTAGAGCTATACAAAGAAGGCTGCACAAGAACACACCTTTTTGCCTCAAAATTTAAAAAGTCCCACTTGGGTTGTGACCAGCTTTAGAAACAGTTCAGTGTGATTAATGTTTTTTTTTTAATAAAAAAGTTATAAACTGTTTAAATAGTTGCTTAGATTCTTGTATCAGTAACACTGGTTAAAATCTGGATTTCCAGAGTTCATTGAAGTCAATGGAATTACTCCAGATATATACTTGCGTAACTTAACTATTAGACTCTAAGCCAGTGTCTTTGAAGTTAAGCTCTGCAATCTTAGCTTTAGCTGTGATTACCCAATACTTTGCACTTAGTTGCATTAGTTTTGAATGCCCAAGTACCAACTTTCAGTCTTTCCCCTTTTGTGCTTCCAGCCTGTGAATATGTTAGTGCAGAGTGGGCCACTTTCAGTCTCAGGCTCACCTAGAACCTTGAGCCAATCAGGCATAGGAATAGAAGCTCACAGGCAAAGGGTTATATGGATTTGTTTGTTTGTGAATACAGAAACCCCCGTTATAAAGAAGTTAAAATACAAGTATTACAGCAATTAATGCACTCGTTAGATGGGAACTTTTGCACAATGACATTTACCCCACCAAACAATGCCACCACAAAACCAATGTAAGTTGGGGAAAGAGGTACTTTATAAACATACAAGAATGACTGAAACTATGGCCTAGACCAGTGGTTCTCAAACATTTGTAGTGGTGACCCCTTTCACACAGCAAGCCTGTGAGTGTGACCCCCTTATAACTAAAACTACTATTTTTTTTAAATATTTAACATTATAATAAATGCTGGAGGTGAAGCAGGGTTTGGGGGTGGAGGCTGACAGCTGCAACCCCCTGAGGAGTCACGACTCCCGTTTGAGAACCCCTGGCCTAGACCCACAAAGGGACTTGAGCTTCTTGCAACACTTAACTTTTAGGCACCTAGAAAATCACTGGAACAATGGGATCCACAAACCCCGAGTCAGGCACCATATACAATGAATAGGGAGTGAGACACCTAAGAATTGATCCACAAAAGCCAGCAAGCTACTGCCAGCAGCTGCCTAAGGCAGCCAATGGGAGATGCTGATGAGGAAGGTGTGTCCTAAGCACTTCCCCTCTCACAGAGTTTGGCACCTAAATCCCAGCTGCAGGGAGGCACCTAGCTCTCTCTGCCTGTAATCCACAGCTGGGAACCCCCTCTCCTGAAGTCAGGCAGCCTAGGTGCCTAAGCTGTTTCTTGTGAGAATGAGTTAAGTGAGTATCTAACTCTGCAAAAAACAGACGGGGAGGGAAAGGGAAAGAGGAGGAGGTTGGCAGCCCCAGACTCACTTGTAACTTTTAGCCCAGTGGTCAGAGTACTGACCTGGGATGTGGCAGACCCTGGTTCAATTTCCTCCTCCTGTCAGAGATCTTCCACCTCTCAGGTAAGTGCTATGGCCTCTGGACTATGGAATGCTTCTCAGTCTCTCTGGCCCAATTCATATTTAATTAAAGTGGACTGGCTTCAATCAGAGAGATTGGGATATTCTGATGTGAGTCTCTCTCATAGTTCAGCGGTTAGGACACACTTCCTCAATGTGGATTGCACTGCACTTAGGAGTGAGACTAAGGGTATGGCTACACTTGCAGCCATACAGCATTGCCGCGGGAGCGCTCCCACGGCAGCGCTTTGAAGTGCGAGTGTGGTCGTGGCACCAGCACTGGGAGAGAGCTCTCCCAGCGCTGCAGGTACTCCACCTCCCCGTGGGGATTAGCTTGCAGCGCTGGGAGCTGTGCTCCCAGCGCTGGGGCAGTGTTTACACTGGCGCGTTACAGCGCTGTAACTTGCTGCCCTCACGGGGGTGTTTTTTCACACCCCTGAGCGAGAAAGTTGCAGCGCTGTAAAGCGCCAGTGTAGCCAAGGCCAATGAGGCAGTAGTTCACATGCCCAGTGGCAGAAACAGGCACCTGGGAAACTTTTTCAATGGAAGTTTAAGCACTGAGTGTAGGCAGCAGCTGAGCGGGGGCATTATGAACTGCAGTGGTGCCTAAAACTGGGACTCAAGTGCCTAAGTCCTTTTGTGGATCTGCCCCTACAATCCTACTTCCCCACAACAGATTTTTGGACAGCACGCACACAAATGGACCATACAATCCTACTCACCCACTTCCCACATCAGGATAATAATGGGTCTAGTCACCCACAGGTAGGCAGACATCACTCCCAACAGAATGGGGTGAGAGGAAAAGGACATACAAGTACAGTTCTCTCTTACCCCACTGTAAAGATAACATGGGAGCCCAAAAACGGAGGTCTGGCTGAGCTGCTGAGACAACCTGAAGGTTGGACATAGGCTCTAGGAACCAGCAATAGCCTCTCCTACTTTCAGAAGACAGGTTCGTGGGTTGAGCTCCCTTTAGTTTTAGAAGCTGTTTTAGAACAGCCCAAATGAGCTATGCCAGAATGGCATCAGGGGTTTGGGCTTTTGGTGGCCTGTTTGATGTGAATGCCTAGTTTACACAGATTATCAGCTAGGCCTAACCTCTCCCCACTTCTTGCCATGACCCTTGCACAGCTAACACCCTACCCTACCCCACCCCTCTTCCACACAGCTAGCTAACAAAATCTCATGGTTCAACCGAAGTGTAACCAGGCCCCTAAAGGGAGAGGGTTCTGCCCTCAGGAGCCCCAGCAGCCACTTTTACATGCATTTTTTCTGAAATTATAAAATTTTATTTTTCAAATAAGATGTTTAAGAAAATAAGAATTAAAACACTGAAACCTCTCCAATGCATTATTCAAAACAATCCAGTTAAAGTTATTTCAAGCTTCTCACCCTCCTTCCCCAGAAAACCTGGCTAAGATAGTCTCAGCCCCAGAAGTGGAGTTTAAGGGTGGAGAACTCTTCTGCTAACATTCTTCTCATAACTCATTGATAAATACTGAGCACCAACAGTCAGGTCATGCTGAGGAATCTGACCTGCAGGGTCCAGCACCAAAAAAACCGCAAAAGAACTAGCAACGAGCCACTGCTGACCAAGGAATATATCAAAAACTCACATGACAATAAGGCTACAATGGGATCCAAGAACTGAAGCTTTGGCTTCAAACCACAGACAGAGGAGCAGCTCCTATCAGCTCACCTCTCTTTACAGGGTAGACTCCAGAACAGAGCAATAATATGCACACACAATAACATGTTTGGCCAGGAGGACATCTGATCTGTCTTGAGCCTTGACTACTACATTTTGCAGACCAGTGAAGTGCCTACTAAAAGGAAGAGGAAGTAGCTATTCCTCCACTTCCTCTGGCACCCTTCTCTCTTTAGCATTGTTCTGGGACAAACTATGACCACAGCCCGTCAGCACTCTCATATTCTTATCAGTCCAGATCTGTCCACTGTTCCTCTTGCATGAAACCCCTAGGAAGGGCCTTGGCAAATCCTTCTCTATCACATATAGGTGCCAAGAGAGGTACTAGGAACTGTTCTGAGATGGTCAGTAAGGCAGTGAGGGAGCCTTTCCAAGGATCTCAGATTTCTGCTGTGGCAATTCCAGGGCTTTCTATGATGGTTCTGAAGAACCAGTACCTCCATATCACGCTGATCCTTGTGTCAGACCTTATTGGTACATTGGTCTCATAACAATAGAAAGCTCCCTACAGAAAGTTACTGAAACTTCAAACTCTCACTCTGCTGATGTGTGTGCTGGGCGCAGACCTGGGTGAACAAGACAGAAACTCTCTTTAGGTATCCCTAGGTAAAGGCTACTTCAATTCCATTTCCAAGCAATCATCAAGCCCAGTCCTGTCTTAAGTTACAGGTGGCACAAGGGATGGTTGGGTGAATCCAAGGGGAATGCATTCCATACACCGTTGCTGGGAAATTAAAAAGAATCACCATTTTGGTGTGGCAGATGATGATTGGGAGCACCGCCTGCTGTTTGGCAGCAAGCAGCCAACTAAAAAAAAAAAAAAGCCCATAGGAGTCTCAAAACTGCACCTGCTCTTTCCCAGATCACTGAGGAGCGACACACAGAGACAAGTAAATAAGCGGAAGTCATGTTGATTCCTGCAGTGTAAGAACATCACAGCTATAATGTCTGCCAGATGTAGCAGAACCAAATAGGTAAGGAAGTTAATTTCCCAGGTCCCTGTAAGAGATAGTGCAGCCAGAGAACAACTGGGCATCAGCCAGTAATGGAGTCCCATGGAGTAGCAATGCAGGGAAGGTCTCAACCTCTCTGGGCCCCTCATGCTCCTGTTACATGGGGGGTGCAGGGGAAATGGAAAGGAAGTTTCCTGTGAGCCAACTGAGGCTCTGAATGCACAATTTCTGTATTCTGCATTCAGTCCAGCTCAACCCACATGATCCCCATCTCTCAGGCACTGGAGATCTCCAAGCCAAAGCTAGCCAGTAGGCAGAGGTGATCAGATGAGCAAAATGGATTGGGTAAGCCATTTGCCAACCACAGGACATCTTCGGAGAGCAGGGAGAGGCGGCCAAGCAGCTTCAGGGCTCCATCTCGATATAGCCTGCGACCTGGCAAGGCAACAGGATGGACATGTCAGATGGAGACTGGGGCTTCATGCTCAAACTCTTGCACAGACACAGGGCAGCTAGGATATGCTGCAGTCAGGGAAGCAAGGGTGTGTCCACACAGATACTCTATACAAAACAACATGTCCCTCTTCATGCCTGGATACTATAGCAACAAGCACCCTAGACTGCTACTGATATATGAATTCATGCTCTGGCACACACAGGAGCTGCAAACACACACTGCAGTCATCATGCAGCTGCTCATAGGGAAGCTCTTGCTAGTTGCACTCAAATTCCCCAAGGTGAATTTGGGCTTCTACATGAATAGACTTGTGTACCATTGGCTATGAAACTGGTGTGCCTTAACCATGTCAGCCCAATGAGCCATTGACTCAGGGGAAACAAAATTTGACTTGTGGAGACTCTTCGCACTCTACTCCCACCCCATCCCCAAAGAGCCGCTGAGCTGATCTGGGCCTCAGAGGGAGTGGGAGCTGATGCAGTTACTTGTAGAACCTCATCAACTCAATTCCTTCTTCAAACAGTGTGACTCTTGCATGGGGTATCACTGGGAGGTGAAGTGAGGTGCCTCCTACAGATGGACTATGCTGCCTCGAAGGATACAAACTACAAGGCCAGAGGAGCCCAGATCTCAATGCCAACCGCCTGGTGGGGCTGTTCCAGAGCATATGCTAGGTGAACTCACGGCAAAGTGTTGGGCAACAAGAAAGTAACATTCCATTCTACTTTGATTTTGCCTTAAAACTATGGCCAGGTCAGGCAGAACTATTGTATCTCTTCAATAGCATGAAATAGAGATTGTCACCCCAGCTGGGGAGGACAGCATTTCCCCACAGTACATCACTCAGCCCCTACTGGGCACAGATGCCTGGAAATTGCATGCTGCCACACCCAGCGGCCCACTCCTGCCATGGTGGAGACACATTGCCCACCATGATGAGCTCCATTTTGCTGTACCACACAGCTCCCTCCTAGTATGGTGGGAATAAGCTCTCAGGAGGCCCCATGTTGCCACACTCACCCCTTTCGTTCCCATTCTCAATGGGCTCTGCCGAGTAGAAGATATAATCAACTGTAGTTCCAAGGCCCATGGGCATGGTTGTGACCTCAGGGCGACCTCTCTGGGGCAAGAAGTGGCTATAGGCAGAGGTCAGATTAAGGCCATGCCGGATAACACCTGGAGACCTGCAGAGAAGAAACAGCTCCCCCATTCCCTCACATGGGAGAGGGGATGCAAAGCTCAGTGCTGGAATCTAAGCAAACTAAGCCACCTTCCTAATGCAGCTGTTTGTAGACTATTTCTACACATATTTTTCAATATATTTTAATGCTCATATAAGTGAGGGACTATTAATACCAATTCTACTAAGACGCTGAGTGGACAGGGGCTCCCTCCTCACCAACATACAGTTCTGCCAACGCACTGCATTCCTGACCTGCAGCACCAACCCTAGTGAAGCCTGGTATGGATCTGGCCAGCTGTAGACAGATTTTTCTGATTCTTTCCCATCCCTGGTGTGTTCTTTTTCTAGTCTGGGAGAAAGGACCATGGAATTATTTAAACCTTGACATTAATTTAGCTTCCTGTGCCCATTTTCCAAGCACCCCACTATGGCTACTCCAAGGAGGGGGTGCCACTAGCTTTACAGGGCCCAGCTGAAGTCTCCCTCCCTCCAGGTTACCTTGGGAAGAAGCGCTCTGGATCAGGATCATTCACTATGGTGAGATGCTTGGGCCAATGTGCAGGGCGGTCTAAAAGGAGCAGAGAGATTCCAATTTGACATGCCACTGGGCCTGGAGCAGTTTGTTCATTTTGAGTTTGAAAGTTCCTCCCAGGAAGGTCTCTTATTCCAGCCCAAGAGTCCCTCCTTATCCTAAACATGGCCGCCTGGATAGGCACCTTTAGGAGTGACAGTACATGCTGGGAAGTCAGGGCAAGGTTCCAAAGCTGAATGCAAACTGTCCTGGTCTCAGACAGGAGGCCTAGGTACAGTGGTGCTGAAAGAACAACAAGTTGATACCAGGCCAAAAACAAAGCCTAACCCCCTACCTCCCTCCCCCAAAAAAGTCAGTGGGCTGATCCTGGCACAGTGTAACCAACTTATCCAGGTCAATCAGCTCCTGTGCCTAGAGCTGTGGACATTACCACTGCCCAGAGGCTGATCCCTGTGGCCCTGTACTACAACCTCTGCTGTCAGAGAAATGCAGACAGTCAGCACTGGGATCATGAAATGGGTTGCCAGCCCAGAGGAGGTGGGGAATGAGGAGAACAGAACCAAATATGTCAAAAGGCCCAGAGATGAGGCGAGGTTCTGCTTCTCTAGTAGCAGATCTAATGCCAGCTTGTGGTCACCCACTGATGCCAACCCACATTAGCACAGGCAGCTCAGGTGCCACCATGGATTTCTTCCAGTGGAGCTGGAAGCACAGAAGGAATGGAAAAATACCTGCCCCTCTCCAAAACAAAGGGAAGACAGAAAATAGACTGAACCCTCTCTTCCATTCCTCCACACAGGGGGTAAAACACATAAATCAGCAAATCAAGACTTGCTATATAAGGAGCAGGTCAGTAGCTGAGAGCTGCTGCTGAGCCCTTATGGAATCCACTTGTGCCCACGGAAGTATGATGCAATGATGGGCTCCCACCTTCCCCAATCCTTGCCTTTTCTGGGACTCATCCAGCCAGTAACAACCCAAGACTAGTCTCCACTTATTGGCTTCAAGTCTTGCCAAAGGCAGCTCATGCGTGCAGAAAAGATGTTGAAGTAGGGAGAACTTGCTCCAGTACCTGGTTTAACATCTGTCACACCCTTCCACAGAATCAGATGTGCAGGTCGTTCACAGGCAGCATCACAGAAACGGAACTGAAGCAGGAAGTCCCGGCTGTACTTTTGTCTGTCTGCAGAACAGAGCCAGTTCAAAGGAAGGAAATAACAAAGAAGTCAGCTCTCTAGGTTTCCTTGCCAAAAATACTACCAGAGTACATGAATGATGGGCACAATATAAGAACCTGAATATAGAATAGACATGGTGATAGAAGAGGAAGAGACAGTCTAGACTGCAGCCCAGCTACTCTAATACCTATAGCTGATGCACCCATCACTCTGGTATCTGGGGGTTCCACAAATTAAGCGCTTCCCCGTCCCAAAAAATGGTCTACAGTGGCAAAATACTAGTCAATTTCTAAGCAAGACATTTGGGATATTTATGACACATATGTCTGAGGAAACCTGTGCTTGAAGAGGGGAAAAGAGATATGAACTCCCTAGAAATCAGGTTGAATCCATATCCACTGAGCTTCCACCAAGAACACCCTGGCCTGGGCTTCATATGCTGAAGCATCTCTGGAAAGCAGAGTGAGAGCCTACGTGGGCTTTACACCACACAGCGCTTCGAAGAAAAAGACGAGGCCCTTCAAGCTTACCCCAAATATGACTACGATATGTGAAGTACTGTGGGACATTCAGCTTCCAGCAAGTGCAGGAAGATGGCAGAAACCCAGGCTGAGATGAGCTGTGGGGCATACAAGTGATACAGTTCAAATCAGGTACTCTGAGAGGAGAGAATCCTTGTCAAGGAGAGTGCCTGGTGCAGCACATTCCCCAGTTCAGCCCTGGAGGTTGTGCCAATGTCCTGCCAAGAGTGGAGACTGCAAATCAATGAGAGGGAGCAAGACCCACACAATAATCATCTTTGTTGAGCCCACATACACACCACAGCTCACCTGATTTCTTTGTCTGGCAAAGAGAGACATATTGACAGTTGTCCGTTATACCCAGACTGCTGTGCCAGAGTGGGGTCTGCAGCTTCCACTGGTGCAGCTGATGGGAGAAGTCTTCCTGTCCAGAAACCTGCATAAAGGCAGCAGGGTAGAGGTCAGGGGAACAAAGCACCAGGAGGAAATGGTTAAAGCAAGGCCAGCAACATGCACAGGCACAACACACTCAGAGAGAATACATAGCACCCACACAGAACCAAGCCCCAGCAAAACCACTTGCACAGAATAAGTATCATGTAAATCTGTGATGCAACTACTAGCTGGGGAACATGTAGTAAAAAAAGAGGGAGGGGGGGGAGAAGAGGGAAAAAAATCTGTTTGAAATATTTCGTTCAAACCATTTTGAAAGCCAATGCTTGAGAGCAAGCTTGGTACGTGTGTTTGGGTGCACAGCCACAGAGAGTATGTGTAAAGGAGCAGTGCTTGCATGGGTGTATATTTCAGGAACAGAACTAGCTTTAGGCCCAACATTTAGATAATATTTCCATGAATATGGATTTGCACCTCCCCCTACAGTTACTATCACCCAAGTACAACAGCAATGGATGAGTGAAGGAGAATGAGGAACTGACCAGTCCAATTTCACCATCTGAGCTAACACCACAAACAAGCAACATCAGTGGTGAAAAAGAAAAAGACGGTTACTCACCGTTGTAACGGTTGTTCTTCGAGATGTGTTGCTCCTATCCATTCCAGTTAGGTGTGTGCGCGCCGCGTGCACGTTCGTCAGAAGATTTTTACCCTAGCAACACTCGGTGGGTCGGCTGGGCGCCCCCTGGAGTGGCGCCGCTATGGCGCAGGATATATACCCCTGCCAACCCATCCGCCCCTCAGTTCCTTCTTGCCGGCTACTCCGACAGTGGGGAAGGAGGGCGGGTCTGGAATGGATAGGAGCAACACATCTCGAAGAACAACAGTTACAACGGTGAGTAACCGTCTTTTCTTCTTCGAGTGATTGCTCCTATGCATTCCAGTTAGGTGATTCCCAAGCCTTACGTAGGCGGTGGGGTCGGAGTTAGATGTTGCAGAATGCAAAACTGCTGAGCCAAAGGCTGCATCAGCTCTGGACTCTTGGACCAATGAGGCAAAGATGTGGACCGAGGACCAGGTAGTTGCACGACACAACCCCTGAAAGGTATGTGAGCCAGGAAGGCAGCAGAGAAGCCTGAGCCCTGGTGGAATGTGCAGTAAGGTGGTTCTATGGAACATGGGCCAAAACACAGGAGGTGCAGATGCACAACGACATTGAAGATGAAATCCTCTAGGAGGAGACAGGTATGCCCTTCGTCCGGTATGCCGGTACAACGAAGGTTTGGGGGCGTTACAAAAGGGCTTTGTCCGCTCGATATAGATTGCGGACGCCCTATGGACGTCTAGGGAGGGCAATTGTTGCTCTCCTTGCGATGAGTGTGGCTTCAGAAAGAAGACCGGAAGGAATGATATCCTGGTTGATATGGGAGGCCGACACCACCTTAGGGGGGAAGGTCGGATGTGGTAACAACTGCCCTTGTCTTTGAGGAACACAGTATACCGTGGGTCCATCGTGAGAGCCTGAAGCTCGGAGACTCGTCTGGCCGATAGAAAGGCTACAAGGAAAACTGTCTTCCAGGACAGGTGTCAGCGAGCATGTTGTCAGTGGCTCGAATGGGGCAATCATAAAACTGGTTAGAACCAGGTTGAAGACCCAGGTTTTGGCGGGGGCCAACTGGGGGGTATAACGCTCCAAACCCTTGAGGAACCTATAAACCACAAGGTGTAAGACTACGGAGTGGCCACTCTCCGCTAGGTGGAAGGGAGAGATGGCTGCCAAGTGTACCCTTAAGGAGGACCGCGCCCGGTGCTGCTGTTTGAGAGACCAGAGGTAGACCAAGACGGAATGGATCGGGACCTCGGCGGGAGAAACATTGTGCGTTACATAGCAGCAGGAGAAACGCTTCCACTTTGCCAGATACGTTAACCGAGTGGAAGATTTCCTACCACCCAGGAGAATCCTGTAGAACCGAGGCAGAACAATGTAACTCGGATCGGTTCAGCCACACAGCAGCCATGCTGTGAGGTGCAGGGATTACAAGTCTGGGTGGTGAAGCTTACCGTGATCCCGCGCTATGGCGTCTTGGCAAAGAGTTAGGGAAATAGGGTTGGCTACCGACAGGGGTAGCAACCTGGTGTACCAGTGCTGTCTGGGCCACGCTGGAGCTATCATGATCAGGTGCGCTCTGTCCCTGCAGAGTTTCAGCCGGAGCCTGTGAACCAGCCGGAACAGCGGAAAAACGTACAGCCGATGACTCATCCACAGCATCAGAAAACACCTCCAAGATCGAGCCCGGGGAGAGGCCTTGGAATGAAGAGAACTTCTCTCTCTTTTCGTTCTTGCGAGAGCGAAGAGGGCTATGCGGGGAAAGTCCCACTTCCGAAAAACGGAATGGATAATGTCTGGAGGAAACGACCACTTGTGAGACAGGAAGGATCTGCTGAGGCGATCCGCCAGCTGAAACGCCTGGTATACAAGGCAGACTGCTCTCAGTTCTCGGACATCGGTGTGCAAGGCCAGCTCTTGAGCCGACCGAAGGCCGTGAGTGCGAAACTGACCCAGGTGAGCACCCAGCCGAGAGATGGGGTGTCTGTCACGAGGGACCCCTAGGGGTGAATGGAACAGCATCCCTGGATACACCAGGGAGGGCACTGACTCCCGGTCGAGGGAGCCTAGGATGCTCAGGGGGAACGAGACGACCATGAGTATGCTATCTCTGCCCGGGTGGTACACCAAAGTGAGCCACGATTGAAGTGGACGGAAGCGAAGCCTGGCATGTTTGGAAACAAACGTGCAGACAGCCATGTGACTCAGGAAACCTAGGCAAGTGCGAGCCAAAGTTGTCGGGAAGGTCCGTAGACCTTGTACAATTGTTACCATCGCCTGAAACCGAGGCTGAGGTAAGCAGGCTCTGGCGAGACTGGAGTCCAGGATGGTCCCAATGAATTCTATTCCCTGTGTGGGAATCAGAGTGGATTATTCTATTGATTATCAGGCCTAGACACAGGAATAGGTCCGTGTCGATGCCCACATGACTGGTAACTTGGGCCCGGTGGTCCCTCGAATGAGCCAATCGTCTAGATACGGAGAACGTGTATCCGACGGTGGCGAAGAGAGGCGGCGACTACAGCCCTGCACTTTGAATACACTTGGGCTGTATAGAGGCCAACCGGGAGGGCCGTATACTGGAAACGACGGTAGGCCCCAACCGGGGGTACCTTCTGTGTGGAAGAGAAATGGCGACGTGAAAATACGCGCCCTTCATATCGAGGGCGGCATTCCAGTCTTCGGGACATCGTGAACTTGTTGGGGTCCCGCAGGTCTAGGATAGGTCTGAGACCTCCCTTCGCCTAGGGGATTAGGTTTCGTCCTTAGATACCTCCTGTATAGCTCCGATGAAGAGGAGCGTCCGCACCTCTTGCAAGAGGAATCGCTCGTGAGAGGGGTCCCTAAGAGGGACGAGGATGGGTAGGCTTTTATCCCATTGTGGTTAGAAGAACCGCAATTTTGGCTCCTTTGGGGTCCTGATTGACGCCTACGACCGCGTAAGTGACGCCTGCTGGCAAAGTCCTGTCTTTGTCTAGTCGCAGGGTAAGAGCGGTGAGGCTGGGGACGGAAAGGTCGGCGCTGAAGCACCGGCGTGTGCATGCCGAGAGAGAGCGCAAAGTGACCCTGCTGCCCTTTAGGCTTTGCAGCCTAGGGCCAGTTTTTTCAGAGAACAGGCCTTTGCCATTGAAGGGCAAGTCCTGTATAGTGTGCAGCAGCTGCGAGGGAAGGCTCGATAACTGGAGTCATGAAATGCGCCTCGTGGCAACACCCGAGGCCAGAGTCGTGGCAGCGGAGTCAGCTGCATCCAACGAGGCCTGGAGGGAAGCCCTCACCAGCTTTTCTTTCGTTCCAGGGCATCGAACTCTTGACGGGAGTTCTGAAGAACCGACTCTGTAAATTTGCCCACCGCCACCCATAGTAGCGGCTAAGCAGGGCTTGCTAGTTTGCTACACAAAGTTGCAGGGCTCCCACCGAGTACATCGTACGGCCCAGTAAGACCATTCGCCTAGCCTCCTTGGATTTAGGGGCTGGTGCCTGTTGGCCATGGCGTTCCGTCCCATTAAGGGACTGGATGACAAGGGAGCGGGGGGGGGGAGATGTACATATAGGTACTCGTACCCCCTGGAGGATACCATGTACTTGCATTTCGATCAGAGGAGGGCCCGAGGAGTATGTTCCTGCCCCCGCCTCATCTGGGGAGGAGGAAGAAGAAAGGCCCGGTACAAGCGGGTCCTTTGTGGGCTCGCGCTCCTGGACGACCTCCTGATCCGGTGGGATCTGGGAGCCCGGTGGCTGAACCGGGGCTTGCTCTGTACCGGTCGGAGGGGAACGACTAATTGTCGCCTCTGACACCCAGAGCTCCGACGGAACGGAGCGAGATGGGACCACCGGTACGCCTCTGGCGTGGTAGTACGCCCAAGGTGACTAGAATGACCACTGATAGGTCTCCTGGAAGACTCTGGAGGGCACATCGGAAAACCGAGTACTGCGCATATGAAGTGTCCGCACGGGGCAACACTGATGCGTGGCTGGATGGCCCTGGAGGAGCTGAAAAGCCCTTGGTAGAGTCTCCCTCTCTAACTGACGTCGCTCGACGCGGCACCGACAATAGGTACCGGGAGACATACCGGTACCGAGAATGGGACCTGCCACCGGAGCTGTGCCGGGCGGTCGACCGAGAGCGCGAGGCTCAATGATCAGGAGTGGCTATGGGAGTCCCGGTGCCTGGGGCGGTGCCGGGAGCTGGATCGGCACGGAGTGTACCGGGCCGGCGAACGGGACGCTGACCGGTGCCGCGAGTACTACTGGTACCGAAATGGAGAACGGTGCCGAGACTGCGAGCGGCATCGGGACCTCGATCGGTGATGGGACCGAGAACGTCTGCGGGACCGCGATCGTGAACGGTGCCGCTCTGCGGTGCCGATGCTGGGTGGCGTGAGCAAGACAGGCTCGCCGATAGACAATATAACCCGCACCGACGGTGCTGGGGGTTAAAGCCGCGCAGGCTCTGCCCTTGCCATCAACTCCCTCGCTGTGGAAATGTTTCCGGCGTGGAGGGAATAGTGAGCTCGACCACAGCTCGCACCGGGGAGTGTTCAGGTGCTGGACTCGACGGCTCTTGTGTGGCCGGAGTCTACGGTGCTGATACTGTTGGTGCCGCAGCAGGTACCGGTGCCGGGCAGTGTGACGTAGTAGAGCGCTCGGGCTGCGGAGCAGGCAGCTCGGCCGCAGCTTAATAGCGAGCTCGACCACGGTTCGTACCGGGGAGCATTCCAGCACCGGACTCGACGGCTCTTGCCTGGCCGGAGTTAATGGTGCGGATATTGTCGGTGCCACGGCGGACATTGGTGCCGGGCGATCCGACTGAGCATAGCGCTTGGCTGCGGAGCAGGCGGCTCGGACGCAGCAAGGATATTGTGCCTCTTCATCCTCCAGGAGAGGGATCCATGCCGAGTGGAAGCCAGCGACGGCCGGTGCCGAGAGGCCTTGGCGGTACCGGCGATCCGGTGTCGAGGGAGCGCTCCTTGAAGACTAACCAGCACTCGGCGCCGAGAGCGGAGGAGCAAGAACTGCCTCCCTCAGGAGCTGTTGGAGATGAAAGTCCCGCTCCCCTTTGTTCTCGGATTAAAGGCCTCACAAATGCGGCACTTATCTGTGAGGTGAGATCCCTCGAGGCACTTAGGAGAGGATCTCTTGTCGGCATTGGCTTGTGGCCGGCCGAGCATTATAAAACCCTGTGGACCGGGCATCGGACCCAGCACCGGGTGAGGGGAAGGGGATAAACCCCGAACCCCTGAAAATAAATACACTATACTATACTATACTACAAACAAATAAAGTTAACTACAGCTATAAACATCTGAACTATATACTTAACGAGAGAAACTACGAGTAGCTAGGGAAGTGGAGGTCAGCTAAGCCGCGCTCCACTGTTCCAACGACCGACACGGGCGGTAAGAAGGAACTGAGGGGCGGATGGGGCGGCAGGGGTATATATCCTGCGCCATAGCGGCGCCACTCCAGAGGGCGCCCAGCTGACCCACCGAGTGTTGCTAGGGTAAAAATCTTCTGACGAACGTGCACGCGGCGCGCACACACCTAACTGGAACGTATAGGAGCAATCACTCGAAGAAGAACAAGATTTTAATAATTCTCTCTGCTTCAGTAACCTCCACTGTTGTTAGGAACACAGAACACGATTTACTGTATGTCTATGAATTTGATGCTGAGTGGGGCTCATTCTTTGTATGAGGAAGTAGCCTTATAATAGTGATCAGAAACACAACTACATAAATACTCCACTCCCTGCAATCCAAAGAGCTGCTCCATGCCATTCCCCATCTACACCTACCTTCCAGGCTGGCATCCCATGGTAGGAGAGCTGACCATTCCGGATGAACTTGTACAATGGAGAATCAGGCACAGCGTTCAGGTCTCCACACAAGATGACAGGATAGTAGCTGCCATCAACGGTTTTCGCAACCTTGTCAACCTCTGCTAGGAGCAAGGCCATCTGTACAAGTTTGATATCTCCTCGGCGGGGATTATACAGCACATGAGTGTTAGCCACACACAGGGGGCTTGTTGCTTTCTGTCCTACACCCTCTGGGAGTAGAGGTTGCAGCAGCAGCACCAGACCCACATTGTCTCTGTTTAGGATGTCCAGGCCAGGCCGGAAGTATTCTACAGGGCTGGCACTGATCAGCTGGAACCTGCTGTGCTTGTAGCAAACTGCGCAGCCATCTGTCTTTTTTCCTGTTCTCCGTTTGTATAAGCACACAAAGCCTGAAAAGAAACCACCACCCATCAGGAGAGCCCAAATGACCAGAAGCCTCGGCTCCTCTTTAGTGAGATGTAGAAAAACAGGAAATCTGTTTTGCAGGGTTTAAATAGCACAACCTCCCACTACTCCCCTTGGTAGACTGTTCTGTAGTCCAGCAGACCTCACTGGCAGGAAGATTTTCCTAATACCCAGTTTGAATTTTCCTCTTGCTCGTTTTCAGCCCATATTTCTAGTTATGCCCTCAGGGATGCTCTAATCAATCTCTCTTCCTCTGGCTCACGCCCTTGTAGGCAGCACTGTCCTGTTAGCCATCATGTACCATCAAGTGTCTTTTGTTCTCTTATATAAACCAGGCCCCTGATGAGTTTTGTTGCTTTCATCTGCCAATCTGGGGAAGAATCAGTCACAACAGGAACAGGACAACAATTGAAGAGGTGCGGATAGCTTCAGAAATGTGGCCAAAAAAAACTGGGGTGGGGACTACTTCTGTAAACAGCTCTGGAGATATTGACATGGAGTTTTCTCAGTAAGTCTCAACCAAACCTGTAGAAAAGAGAGGGACATACCCATCATCCTGAATGTTGGCTCCAGCTGTTCCCAGTAGTGATTCTCCTGCACTTCCTGGAGACACAGAACCTGCAAGGAAGGCAGAGATCTAGCTCACTCCACCACTGTTTGGCTTTTGGGGGGGGGGGGGGAGGAGCTTGGACAGTGAGGGAAGAGAGGGAAAAACAGTTTCCCACACTTAACTCCTTCACCGAGAAATGCTATCTAAGCAACTTTTCCTCCAGCTAGAGTACTGGAAAGGTTGAGAGCCAGACTACTGTACCCCTTTCAGGAGTCTGATTTGTCTTGCATACCCCAAGTTTCACGTCACTTAAAAACTACTTGCTTACAAAATCAGTCATAAAAAATGCAAAAAAGTGTTATAGCACACTATTACTAAAAAATTGCTGACTTTCTCATTTTTACCATATAATTATAAAATAAATCAATTAGAATGTAAATATTGTACTTACATTTCAGTGTATAGTATACAGAGCAATATAAACAAATCACTGTCTATGAAATTTTAGTTTGTACTGACTTTGCTAGTGCTTTTTATGTAGCCTGTTGTAAAACTAGGAAAATATCTAGATGAGTTAATGTACCCCCTGGAAGTCCTCTGCTACCACCAGGGGTACACATACCCTTGGTTAAGAACCACTAAGACAGAGCATGCTCTACGACTTCTGAAGCGCATACTTCTCCTTCAGTTACCCAGTGGGAAAGCAAGAGTGAAATAAAATTCACTTCTCGTCCTTAGTGGTGAGCACACTTCTTCCTCAGCATGCTAAGCTAGTCTAAGGTCTGGTCTACACTACGGGGAGGGAGGGAAGAGTGGGGAACTAACCAGACGCGACTTCAGCTACGCAAATAGCGTAGCTGAAGTCGAACTACCTTAGTTCGACTGGCTTACCCGTCCTGACGCCGCGGGATCGAAGTCCGCGGCTCCAAGGTCGACTCCGCCACCGCCATTCGCGGTGGTGGAGTTCCGGAGTCAACCGGCGCGCGTGGGGAGTTCGAACTATCGCGTCTTGATTAGACGCGATAGTTCGAATTCCGAGAAGTCGAACTCACCGCATTGACCCGCGCAGTAAGTATGGACCTACCCTAAGGAATACAGAAGTAAGCAAGGAACAGGAAGTCCATCCCCATGTAGGCCTCATCTCTGGGCTTGTTCCAGATTGCTCTATAGGCTCTGCCTCCTCCCCAAGGACTGCAGCAGGCTGTCCTGCTCCTATTTCTATTAGGAAAAGTTGAGCCCCTCCAATCAAAGAATAGATCCTAGTTACGTTATAGGAGCCAGTGAGCACATAACCAAGGACCCTAATAACCCCAGAGGCACTGGCTTCAAACCCCAAAAACTCTGGTGATAGTTGACATGAAAGGGCCTGGGTAGTACTCACATCAGGGTCCCAGTGCTGGATCTCCTGCAAGAGGTTTGGGAGACGATAGCTCCAGTCCAGGATATCTGGTTGGCAATGCAGGTAGAGATCAGGGCTCTGCTCCACCAGGTCCTGGGCCAGAATGTTGTAAGACATGACTCGGAATTCAAACAGAGGCCCATTCTCTGAGCCCAGCTCTGGAACAGCAAGTTGGATACAGAGATCCTCCCAGTCCCTCCATAAAATCTCTATAAGAGAGAGGAAGACAGGTCAGATGTATGCTGGGTAGCCTTCCCTGTCCTATTTCCTGGAATGCTCCTGCTAGCTGGGACATAGGGATTAGCTGTTCTCTTGTTCCCTGAATCTGGGCATCTTGAACTCTAAATGGGCCCTTGGATTTTCTTTGATTAAACCTGAATAGCTGTCACCAGGGATGGAATGGCAAGGTCGGTCCTAGTGGGAAAAAATGTTTTGGAAAAACTCAACCATTCTTTGGAGGCCATCTCCAGTATGAAGTGGGCACCTATGTTAACTTCACAGGAATTGTGATTAGCAACACTAGCCAGCCCAATAATGCCAGAAGCCTTGGCCTTTCCATCAGGAAAGATTACTTTTATCATTTTCATTACCAGATGCAATCATCCTGGCATGGAAAGATGCAGCCTATGCCTAACAGCCAGCAAGTGCAGACATACTAAGCTCACCCACGATTTAGCATCCACATGCAGGGAGATCAGAAACTTTTGTTATACTACCTCATCTCAATTTAGCACCACACACTCAGAATCAAACAAGGCTGTATTACTACTGACCATGGTAAGAACTCTCTGCTGGAAAAGGCTGGAATTGTCCTGTATCATAAACAGGCCAGGCTGTGACCTCCTCTGGCACTATCTCTGTGTCATGCACTAAGCTCCAGCCCAGCACAGCAGTATCTTCATCCTCCCTTTCCAGGGCTGAAGGGGTGCAGCCACTAATCTGGTGATCGGTCTGCGTCCTTACAGCTGACCATGCTGCAATGCCCACCATAGCCACACTTTCCTCTTCTGGTAATTTTGCCAGTGTGACTGCAACATGTTCCTTTGGTCCTAGAGACATTAAGGTATGTAGCTCATCATGTTGCTGATCACTGCACCATGTGACCTCTGATGCCACATTCAGATTGCTGAGGCTGGTCATCAATAATTCCGAGCCTTCCAGCCAGTCACTAGTCAGTGTGGCTGACACCTTCCCCACTGCTAGAGCACTCTCAGAGCTGTGTAGCCCACCAGCTTCCTCCTCCAGCTGCTGCTGCAGCAGGGCTTCCTCCTCTTCTGGGACTGACCTCCTGCTGGGCACAGAAGAGATGCCCCCTACCTGGGCAGTCGGGCTCTTCGCCAGAAGCACGTTCTTTCGACACGTAAAGAAAGCATCTGTCAAAAATTCAATACAAAACTATGGTTAAAATCTATGGCTCTCTTCACTTATTCGCTCATTTAGGCTAGAGAAATTAGTTACTATTTGGTGCAACAGAACCATTTGAATGCATCAACAGCACGGAGTAGCTTCTCAAAAAAGGTGCATAGTTATAGTTCTGAGTAATTAAGGCTGCCTCTTGGACCATATTCTGACTTTGGTTATGTCGGGACAATGCCATTGACTTCAGTGAGGTGGTGCTGGTTTAACTGACAGTAAAATTTAGGCTGGTTTTATATTATTATGTATACAGTGCAATAAGTGGTCAGCAGAGCAGAATCTAAGCTATCGTACTGGCCCTTCTTTGGCATCTTCTGCTTCATGGAGCAGCTGGTACGGGAACCCACAAGGGGAGAAGGCAACTCTAGATTTAGTCCTGAGTGGAGCGCAGGAGCTGGCCCAAGAGGTAACTATAACAGGACTGCTTGGAAATAGTGACCATAATACAATAGCATTCAACATCCCTGTGGTGGGAAGAACATCTCAACAGCTCAACACTGTGGCATTTAATTTCAAAAGGGGGAACTATGCAACAATGAGGGGGTTAGTTAAACAGAAGTTAAAAAGTACAGTAACTAAAGTGAAATCCCTGCAAGCTGCATGGGTGCTTTTTAAAGACACCATAATAGAAGCCCAACTTCAATGTATACCCCAAATTAAGAAACACAGTAAAAGAACTAAAAAAGAGCCACGGTGGCTTAACAACCATGTAAAAGAAGCAGTGAGAGATAAAAAGACTTCCTTTAAAAAGTGGAAGTCAAATCCTAGCGAGGCAAATAGAAAGGAGCATAAACACTGCCAAATTAAGTGCAAGAATGTAAAAGCCAAAGAGGAGTTTGAAGAACGGCTAGCCAAAAACTCCAAAGGTAATAACAAAATGTTTTTTAAGTACATCAGGAGCAGGAAGCCTGCTAAACAACTAGTGGGGCCCCTTGATGATCGAGATACAAAAGGAGCGCTTAAAGACAATAAAGTCATTGCAGAGAAACTAAATGGATTCTTTGCTTCAGTCTTCATGGCTGAGGATGTTAGGGAGATTCCCAAACCTGAGCCGGCTTTTGTAGGTGACAAATCTGAGGAACTGTCATAGTTTGAAATGTCACTAGAGGAGGTTTTGGAATTAACTGATAAACTTAACATAAACAAGGCACCAGGACCAGATGGCATTCACCCAAGAGTTCTGAAAGAACTCAAATGTGAAGTTGCGGAACTATTAACTATGGTTTGTAACCTGTCCTTTAAATCGGCTTCTGTACCCAGTGACTGGAAGTTAGCTAATGTAACATCAATATTCAAAAAGGGCTCTAGAGGTGATCCCGGCAATTACAGACCGGTAAGTCTAACGTCGGTACCGGGCAAATTAGTTGAAACAATAGTTAAGAATAAAATTGTCAGGCACATAGAAAAACAAACTGATGAGCAATAGTCAACATGGTTTCTGTAAAGGGAAATCGTGTCTTACTAATCTATTAGAGTTCTTTGAAGGGGTCAACAAACATGTGGATAAGGGGGATCCAGCGGACATAGTGTACTTAGATTTCCAGAAAGCCTTTGAAAAGATCCCTCACCAAAGGCTCTTACGTAAATTAAGCTGTCATGGGATAAAAGGGAAGGTCCTTTCATGGATTGAGAACTGGTTAAAAGACAGGGAACAAAGGATAGGAATGGTAAATTCTCAGAATGGAGAGGGGTAACTAGTGGTGTTCCCCAAGGGTCAGTCCTCGGACCAATCCTATTCAACTTATTCATAAATGATCTGGAGAAAGGGGTAAACAGTGAGGTGGCAAAGTTTGCAGATGATACTAAACTACTGAAGATAGTTAAGACCAAAGCAGACTGTGAAGAACTTCAAAAAGATCTCACAAAACTAAGTAATTGGGCAACAAAATGGCAAATGAAATTTAATGTGGATAAATGTAAAGTAATGCACATTGGCAAAAATAACCCCAACTATACATACAATATGATAGTGGCTAACTTAGCTTCAACAAGTCAGGAAAAAGATCTTGGAGTCATCGTGGATAGTTCTCTGAAGATGTCCACGCAGTGTGCAGAGGCGGTCAAAAAAGCAAACAGGATGTTAGGAATCATTAAAAAGGGGATAAAGAATAAGACTGAGAATATATTATTGCCCTTATATAAATCAATGGTATGCCCACATTTTGAATACTGCATACAGATGTGGTCTCCTCATCTCAAAAAAGATATACTGGCACTAGAAAAGGTTCAGAAAAAGGTAACTAAAATGATTAGGGGTTTGGAACGGGTCCCATATGAGGAGAGATTAAAGAGGCTAGGACTCTTCATCTTGGAAAAGAGGAGACTAAGGGGGATATGATAGAGGTATATGAAATCATGAGTGATGTGGAGAAAGTGGATAAGGAAAAGTTATTTACTTATTCCCATAATACAAGAACTAGAGGTCACCAAATGAAATTAATAGGCAGCAGCTTTAAAACAAATAAAAGGAAGTTCTTCTTCACGCAGCACACAGTCAACTTCTGGATCTCCTCACCTGAGGAGGTTGTGAAGGCTAGGACTATAACAGCGTTTAAAAGAGAACTCGATAAATTCATGGTGGTTAAGTCCATTAATGGCTATTAGCCAGGATAGGTAAGGAATGGTGTCCCCAGCCTCTGTTTGTCAGAGGATGGAGATGGATGGCAGGAGAGAGATCACTTGATCATTGCCTGTTAGGTCCACTCCCTCTGGGGTACCTGGCATTGGCCACTGTCAGTAGACAGGATACTGGGCTAGATCGACCTTTGGTCTGACCCAGTACAACTGTTCTTATGTTCCATACAAACACAGACACATTTAGCCACATGGGGCAGAGATATCAGGAAGGAGTTCTAGCAGCTGACCTTTGGAATGGGTGAATTTTCAGGAAATGAACAAGGGGTCCTCAGCTGGCAGCATGTTTAGATATCAGGAATTTCCATAATTGCAGAGACTCAGTATAGAAGACCCATTCCACATTGGATTGTCTTTTCAAATGCATATAAGAAAAGGAGTGGAGAGACCAACACAGGAAGCACAAACACAGAAGTTAAAGATGGAAAAGTTCCATTAGGGAAAACACTACCATGAAAGAAACCATGGTCTGAGAATAGGAAGACCATGATATTCATCCAGTGGGTGACTGACATCTGTAATGGGCCAAATACTTCAGTGCACGCTCAACACAAGAACATACTAGTTTCACTAGTATCTCCCCTTTATACTCTTCAAGATGATAAAAGCATTTGTGTTTTTGCTAATATCTCTGTGCAATCATATCCCCATTACTGATGAGCATATTGTGTTCTCTGCAAATCATTCATTTTCTTCTCCTGTTCCTTGCTCACTCTGTACACCCTGTAATGGAGTGTCACTCTGGATAACAGCATGCAAGAGTCAGCAATATCACTACAGGCTTTTACTGGCATTTTCTAAGTCAAAATATTTTGTATGTGTGAGAGGCAAAGCACTGACACAGAGAGACATATTCCCCACATCAGTATTTCTAATATGCTCAACACTGTCGTATCTAGGCACACCATTAGAATGTCTAGTAATAATAAGAACTAAGTATTATTATAATGAACAAGTATGTAAGTCTGATTACAGAAAGATCATTACAGTCACTGCTAAGCAGGTCATAGTGATCATTATGAACGTTAATTCATGCTGTGAGGATCTGGAAGAGCCCATCTCCCTTAGAATGCCTTCTGCAATCCTGTTTAGAAACCGAGTTATATATATATATATATTACCAGAGATGGATAGTAAAGAGGAGGCATCCATCTCTCCCACAGTTTGCTTACAAATCAACCATTATGTACCAAGCAATAAGCAGAGGGATGGGGGATTTCCCTTCAAGCTGTGAGGAACCCCACCCAGTATTTGTCAGTATTTCAGCAATCCCCGCATCCTGCTCCTCTGGCCATAGAGGGATAAATGGAGCTCTCACCATGTAAGCACCATGTAACTAAGATAGCCAGAGGAGTCATTACACAGGGAAGATGGGGCCAGAAAAGATCCCTGCTCCCCACAAATCCCCCAGAAGTGGAGAATAGCCTCATATGACATCATGATTGCACACTGGCGCATCAGCATAGCACTGAAATACTGGCAACACCCAGAAAGCTACAGAGAGGTTTTACTGTAGATACATAAAGTTCTATCTGTGAACCACCTGGGGATACTTTGGGATGAAAGGTGCTATAGAAATAGTTTTTTTAAAGTAATGATACTGATTCCCCAATCCTAGCTCAGGACTACACTGGGAGCCTTTGCATGATCTGTAAATAGGATAAACCTTGAAATCCCATTTTAAGAGGCAAAAACAGGATTGAGGGCTTAATGACCACTTACTCATCAAAAGAACTTGGCAGCCACTTGATTAGTAAGTATCTCAACACAAGACTATTACACAGGTGCTCTGATCTGCCCTGTCTATAAGTTTCCTATAAAATCATAAATGGCTAAAACCTTCCACCCAAAAGACCACCTTTACCCTATGTCATACTGCTGCAATCATGTTCAGTGGAGGCTCTGAAGTCCCCATATTACACAAGTGTTAGCAGGGCATTTAGAACTTGCTCCCCTCCCACCCTTCTTTTGAAACAGTTTGACTCTTGATCTTTAGAAGAGAGGTGACAATTAAGAAGGTGATGAGTGTGTGTGTGTGTTTTTCATTATTAGTCTATCTTTAACCTGGATATTGCTCATTGAAGATCGAGGAGTGCGAATGGTTAAGAGAAATGAATGGAACTACAAATCAGAGTTCATCTACATATAAATGCTATTCCAAAATAAGGTAGGATGTGAATTTAGAATGGATTAGGTATTTCAGAGTAATTGCATATGTAGACAAGTGCTTATAAAAATTTATTTTTAAGTATTCTCAAGGAACTTAGCTTTGGATGCATCCTATTTTATATTTTATTTTATTTTGATGGGGGAGGATGTATAAAGTGAAAGGAAAAAAATAATTAAAATATAATAATTTTCTAAAGACATTCCCCTCGAAATTATTTGCTTTAAGTACATTCCCCCAAGAAGAATGTTCTACTGCGGTGGTCTCCCAACTTTTCACCTCACATCCCCCCTCTTACACCTGTCCACACACCATCACTCCCGAGCTGGGAGCGAGGCTGTGGCTCGGGGGGAAGGGGGACACGGACACACATAAGGGGGCTGGAGCTGGAGCCACACCTGGGGGCGGGAGCGGAGCCTCAATCAGCAACTATGGCCAAGAGCGGAACCCAAGACGCAGGGCTGGCAGACAGGACCCCGGTCATGGGACCGGCAGCTGGGAGTAGATTCCCAGACGTGGGGCTGAGAGAGTGGAGCCCTGGGTGCGGAGCTGGCAGCTGATCCCCAGGCATGGGGCCAGCAGCCAGAGCCAGGAGCGGAGTGGAGCTGAGTGGCACTCTCTCCCCACCCCTTGTGGGAGCTGGCCCGAGCCCCAGGTGTGGCCCCCCAAATGTTCCCCCATGCCCCACAGATTGGGGACCTCAGCTCTATTGCTAGTAGTCAGCACTAGCCTGGAGGAGTCCGTCTCTCCAGTAGATACACTGCTGCCTGTTTTTTTTAGCAATCAGAATTGGAGTTTCCTGAGATCTGGAGGAGCTGCTCTCCTCTGTACACAGTGGTCAGTGCTGGGAGAAGGACCTAGAGATGGTCTCACCTGACCACTCCACCAAGCCTCCACTCTTTCTTTTAAACCCTCCTCTGATTAGCTATATAATTAATCTTTACTCCTTTAAAACAAACAGAGAGAGAGAGAGAAATTGAGTAACTGGTCAGCCAGCTCTAGAGCACAGCTTCAGATGCCTCTCAGCCCTGCCTCCATCTGTCTAGAACCCAAGCTCCTCAGGGCAGGGACCTTGTCTTCTGATGTGACAGCACTTAGATCACTGCTAAGCTGTGCTTAAATTACAGAGGGACTGGAGGGAGGGCTGGGCAGTGGGCCCCTTACCAGTTTTAGGGGCTACCTCACTTCCATGTAATGGCCCCCTTTAGTCTCACTACTGTTTAAATTAAAGCAAGATACATGACATCAGGGCCCCCCTACTTCCCCTCCCCGCATAATTTTAGCACTGTTGCTAGGCCTATATAAACAATAACAATCAGGCCTGGGACTATCCAAAACGGCCTGGGGGAAGTTGGTCTCCTCAGGGTTCCTCGGTCTACCCAGAGTTCCTCGGTGAGAGCTGGGGGAGGTACCCAAGAGGGTCTGGGAGAGCTGGTGTCTCCCGGATACATTGGTGAGAGCTGGGTGTCCCTTGAGAAGACACGTCACCCCAGGCCTGGGAGCTGAGGGGGGTCACCCAGGGAGAGGCGAGGCCTGTTATCCCAGGAGCTGAGGTGGGTGAGCCCCAGGGGAGTAGGGGAGGCCTATCACCCCAGGCCTGGGAGCTGAGGGGAGAGTCACCCCGGGGGGTAGGGGAGGCCTGTCACCTGAGGCCCAGGCGCTGAGGGGGGTCGCCCCCGGGGGCTGTCACCTCGGGCCCGAGGTGCTCTAGTTGCTCCACGACCCGCCGGTCAGGGCGGGCTGCAGGAGTGTCCGCAGGGCCCGTGCTCCGGGCTGCACTTCTGGGCGCATGCAGTAGCCTGCCGCAGTCCGCACGGCGGGGCCAGGGCCGTGGGCGGGGTCCGGGGAGAGGGGCTGTTACCTCGGAGGGCGCGGAGGAGCCGCGCCGCGGGCAGCAGCAGGTAGCAGAGCACGGTGCCGATCATGCCGCCCTGCCCGATCCTCTCCCGGCCTCTGGCCACGCGCCAGCCCGGCTCCGTCTCAACAACAACTTTATTGGGAGCCGCCGGCGGCCCGGCCCGGCCCCTGGCCCTGGCCCAGCGCTGCCTCGCACCCCCTGCATGAACTCAGCCCGCCCGTCCTGGAGACTGAGCGCGGTGAGGAGCAGAGCTGGGGGAATGAGGCCTGTAAACTTCCCCAGGAGCTCTCCCAGCCCCGCAGGCCCCGCGTCCCCACCCTGTGTGTATGAGTCTGCGTTGTGAAGCAGTGCTGTGTGTGATCCCGTTTGGGTATCCGCCCAGCTCACACCTAGCAGGGTTACCATTCAAGTTCCTAAACAGAGCACGCTGCACCAGCGGGACGGGGGGGGACAGTTGGGGGGTGCGGGAGGGGTGTGTGTACTGGGAGGGATATTTGGAGGGATGTGTGTACTGGAGGGGCGGTATTTGGGAGGCACTGGAGGGTATGTGTACAGGAAGGGTATTGGGGGTAATGGAGGGTGCATTTGGGGGGTGCTGGCATCTTCACTTTCGAGGTGGTGGCAGTGTCATGCTCCTTGTCACAATGGTAAGGTGATTGGCGCAGGCCTGGGACACAGCACCAGCCTTCAGTCAGCACCTCCTTGCAGGCCTATCCCCCTCCCTGAGGGGGGGGGGCCTGGCCCTGTCACCATCACCCCTCCTAGCTGGGCTCTGAGGCCCCACAGCAGGGCATTTAGCCCGGTGGAGAGATGCTCGGTGGCTCCACTTATTTGGCAAGCCAGGATCTGACAGCTGAGGTTGCAGGGGCGGGACCAATCGGGGCATGGAGATGGCTCTTTCTGAGTTGCAATATCAGATCCACAAGGAAAAAGCCCGGACATTTCTTCTTATTTGAAAAATCTGCCTGGACAGAGATTGGTGGACCAAAAAAGAGGCCACGTCTGGGAAAACCTGGACGTATGGTAACCCTAATCATACCTGCTCAGACCTGTGTGTGGTGTCCCATAGAGGAAATCAATCCGGAGCAGCGTATATTACACTCATCTGGGCTGTATTGTACATTGCCTTAATAGTGCTGGATGTTTATCAAAACTGGGCCTAAACAAGAATTCCATCAATTCCAAATGGGCCCTGAATTCACATACCTAACCACCTTTTCGACTCACATTGGCCAATGCATTACAGAAGATTGTAGTATCTGCTGCATCTAATCCATCCTGTAAGGTGTGTGCAGAACAAGACATCAAGACCATGATGATGCACTAAAGAAAATCCTAGAATGCTCCCATATCAAACAGGGACAAGATCAATTTTTAAAAAATCTACTTAAAAGTCTTTGGACATGTATTTTCAAACAAGAGTAATCTCATATCCTTCGAAAGTCTAAACAATAAAGCAAATAGTCTTACTGAACAATTGCAGATATCAAGTCATTTTAGGCATGAATAGTTATTGATCATGCTGCCTTCCTAACTTTGCAAGTGTAATTGCTTCTCTTCGGGATCTTATAAAATATTATACAAAATCTGTGTGGACAAAAGCACAGTCTGAAGCAGGTGATGCCATCATATGTAGCCTTGATGAACATATAAGCATGTTGTCCTTCAACCCTTCCTTTAATAGAAGACTGATTGAAGCCCTCAGAGCTATATAGAATCAAACAGACCCAGCTAGTCATGATCAGATTGTAGCCCATGGAAGTTGAAGCCTGTCACATATTGAAACCTGATAGTTTCATCTGGAAGAGAAGAGTTTGAACATTTTGCTATATTCATCATTATGACCGTGTTAAAAATCTGAAACCAAACTCAGATAAAATTGAGTACCAATATGCCCTGTTACTCCAAGTATACTCTTGATGTCTTATACACAAGTAGTAATATACAGAACTGGAAAGACTAAATCTGCTGACTGTATCTCCAAACATCCCTTAAAACCAAACCCATCACCTGCTGATGAGCACATTAATCATATCTCCATCAAAAACAACTCAAACCTCTAGCCAAAATGGACATTGCTGACATGTTGTTAACAGAACCTGCACTGACTGCTGCAAGATGGTCCATAAAACAAAACGATTGGTGATCTGTAGAGTATTTTCAAAATAATTTTGTTTCAAAACCACAGAGCAAAATTTACCATGCATTAGTCTACCTAAGGTACTTATATGGCCCTCATTACCATCTCAACACCTCACAGTCTTTACTGTATTTATCACAACACTGCTGTGAGGACGGGACCTTACTATTATCCCTATTTTACAGGTGAGGCACAGACAAAGTGACTTGTCTAAGGTCATACAAGAAGTCTGTGACAGAGCAGATAACTGAACTGAGGTCTCATAAGTCTTAGGCTAGCATCCTAACTACTGGACTATTCCTCTTTGTTCAGCTACAGAAATGGAAGGTGATGTTACTAATAGCCCAGAGCAGCAGGCTATTGAAACAGCAAATGATAATTACTTGGGCATTTTTAAAACAAAGTTGATCTTTGAGAGAAGAGATATAGTATCCAAGAACCAACCAACATTGGGACAATCACACTGAAACATGTGAGGACTGTTAACTAGTATCACAAGGAATATTAATTAGTACCACAAGCAAACAAATGTCTGAGCTACCGGAATTGTAATGCCTGCACTAGAAAAATTATTCACAAACAAAATCAAAACATACAATGGGCCTACATTTCAAGGTCAAAACGTCCATTGGCTTATGCAACATTTTACTCTTCTGCACCAAAGTATAACCCTGTTTGAACTCTGACAACTGGAATGGTTGAGAGATTTATGTAAAATATGGGTAAACAAAACTACCAAAGTGTCTAAGATACCCAGTTCTTTGGGGCAGGGACTTTTTCTTTATATCTATATAGCACTTAGCAATTTGTGTGTGCGATATACACTGTGAAACCTCTATGAGAAACTATCTTTATTGGGCTACCTCCTGTAGAGGAAGACTGCCCCTAAATGTACTGAGTATAGTTCTCTACCTTTATCAAAAAAGCCTCCTTTGTTAAGAAAATGATTTTTGTCAGCCTTTTGAATGGTCCCCTAACACTGTAAATAAATAAATAAAAAGCACTGATCCAATTCCTTTGACAATTCAATGGAGCCTCAACTTTGGTATCAGTTAAGATTGCTTGGATAAATAATAAATACCTGGGTTTGGGGCACTTTTAGGTGTTTATATCTTTACAGAGTACATCTATGTACAGTAGGCAAGATGCAATTACTCAAGTTGGAATCTGTTCAGGACATGGGGACTAATAAACCAACTTTTGCAAAAAGTGCTGAGAGTTCTTTAAAGACTACAAATGGTCATGACTGAATTTCTCATCTGAAAATGTACCGGGCTGGGACATTGATTCACTAGTAACTCTGAGGGGTGAGCACTCCTTACCAGCTTATTAGCACCACTTTCTGAAACACTTACCCAAATGCTGACCAGTTCTGATCCTACTTAGTGGGATCTGATGCACCCAAAGACTGATGTAATATGACTGCAGGATATCTCATTGTAAGTTTCATCTATCTTGAGTCATAATGTCTAGATGAGGTCATGGAATGCTTGAGAAGAAATGAAAGAGGGGCCTTGCAAAAACTTCCTACACAACCCTGGCAGCCCCAGTGACTGGGAAATGTGACCTTCCTGTTCAGAAACAGTATAAATCAAGATTATAAATCGTATAGATGACACCCTTGCTCCTGGAGGTTCTGTAATTAGAGTCGAGTGGCTGTGACAGGGGTTTTGTGTGAGGGTGTCAGACAGAGATGACTGTAAACTACTAATTTGCAGAGGAGAAAAAGCAAAGTAACAAGCAGCACTTTCAGTGTGGTGACAAGGACACGCACCATGGAGCATGAGTTTTCTGACTCTGAGGAGGATGAAGGTGGGATTTTTAGTTAATAAATTGTTTTAAAAATAAGGAAAACCACCAGAACCCCTACAGGTGTTACCACTGCTATAAGAGGGCTCCATATAAATGTAAGACTCTCACTCCCCACCCAAACTGAGCAATTAGGCAGCCATTGGTAAAAAATCTGGAGCATGCTGAAGTAAACCGGGATATATAGTGCGTATACACTTAGGTAAAAATATAGGAGCTGCCATATTGGAGCAAACCAATGGCCTATCTAGTCTGAGATCTTGCTAACAGCTGTGGTCAAGGTCTAATCTTTCAGAGGAAAATAAAAAAAGCTCTAAAATAGGTCAGGGGAAGAGCTAGGTCTTAGGAGGTACTGAGCACCCTCAACTACCATTGACTTCAATAACTTATGTTCTTATGTAGGGTGCTCAACACCTTGCAGGATTAGGCTCTAGTTATGCAGTTGCTGTCACTGAATGTGACATGGCAGGGATGAGGGGACAAAATACTTTTCTGACCCTCCTGTTGCTTATACTCTGAAGCACTAAGGTCTGTATCCCTTTGTAGTATTATGACCCAAATTCCTAGCTGACTATAGTTGCTCATATTTAATTTCTTCAGTAAGTCTCACACTTGGATGATTTTTGGCCATAGTATAATGAAGTTTTGGCTTTATAACTTAATTATTGTAAAAATTCACTTTATTTAAAATGTACAAGTAATTGAGCTATTGTTACTATAAACCAAGATTAAATAGTTACGGAAGTGCCAAGCATTCATACTAACACACATAAACTTTCCATACAGATATTAAACAAATCTTACTCTTAAACGGTATTTGTGACCTTTAAAAGTTCAGTTTGTGTTTGGTCAGCATCTTATAATTATCTGTGTATTTATTCTGTTCAAATTCAAAAAACAGTAACTATATATTTTAAAATCGACTTGATCCTGCTGTAAGGCTGTCTGTCATTTTTTTCCATTGGAAGCATTTTACATACTTTATTTCGTATACACTAATGTTGGGGGATCTGTACTTTTCTAAAAGTGAACTATCATGCATCTGGTGCTAGTAGTAATTGTGTTATTCATAGATGCACAGATTCTAAGGCCGGAAAGGTCCACTGTGATAATCTAATCTGACCTCCTTACACAGGACATAGAAATTCCCAAAATAATTCCTGTCTCAACTAAAGCAGATCTTTTAGAAAAACAGTCACTGCTAATTTTTAAAGCAAGATTGACAGAGAATTTACCACAACCCTTGGTAAATTGTTCCAGTGTATAATTACCCTCACTGTTAAAAACTTACACCTTATTTCCAGTCTGAATTTGTCTGGTTTCAATTTCCAGCCATTGGATCTTGTTTGTCTGCTAGATTAAAGAGACCGTTATTAAATATTTGTTCTCCAGGTAGGTACTTGCAGACCACGATCAAGGCACTCCTTAGCCTTCTCTTTGTTAAGCTAAATATATTGAGTTGTTTGAATTTATCACTATATGGCATGTTTTCCAATCCTTTAATCATTCTTGGGCTCTACTCTGAACCCTCTCCAATTCATCAACATGTTTCTTGAAGTATGGACACCAAAACAGGACTCAATATTCCAGCAGTGCTGGCACCAGAGCTAAATATAGGTGTAAAATAACCTCTGTACTCCTACTTGAGATTCCAGTGTTTATGCACCCAAGGTTCAAAGGGTCCTTCCCCAAATCAATAGTCTCCTTTGGACTGTAACATAATAAAATCTGTGGTTAGCTTAACTTTAATTATTTTGAAATTTTTATTTGCTGGTTTTGTGTTCAAAACCATTACTATTATATCAAGACATTCCCACCATAACATGCAGAACGGTCCATATTCCTCCAAATCCTCTCCAGCATTTATGACTTCCTTTTTTATATATTTCCTTTAGCTTCAATGGAGTGAGATATCATTGATAAAGTATTTTGCATTAATTCTCATTAATTGTTACACAGATAGATGAAGTTCTGACCTTTCTCAGGATATTTTCCCATTGTTGCAAAGTTATATCCATTTTTAGATCTTTTCCCGTAAAGGTAGTCTTGCTTTCCAGGTCCATCAGTAACAATTCATTGTACCATACAGAGATCTGGCCCTTAGTGTTTCTATCCTCTTCTGAGATATGAGCTTCTTACATGGGCTTTGATATAATGCTCTAGTGGCAATAAGCCCAATTGTTATATTAATATTCCTCATCAGTTCTTTGATCATATTTATTTACATAGTTTTATCATTACAGAATACCCAGCCACTTTTTCCTGACATACAGTATACATTGGATTTGATAACTCTGGTTAAAATTTTGATTTGTTTCTGATGAGTATAAGCAGGAAGGGGAAGAGGCTACTTCTTATCTGTGTCAGATTCCATATCCAAGCGATGTTATATATTGTTTCCCTGTTGTGTATGCCTAAATTTTTGGGGTACAAAAAACAATGCACTACATTTATATTTAAAATCCTGTTTGAGTTCCATACAGTGTGCTAGGCTGATAGTGATTTTAATTCAGCCGTCCAATATTTTAGTAAATTTGGTACTACCAATCCCCCTTGCAGATCTGCTCTATAAAGCATTTTCTCATTTAAAGTTAGGAGTTTACTGTCCCATACAAAGTTAATAATTTTTGTTTGAATTGCCTCTAGAGTTATTTTTTGTATCCCTACTGGTAGGGCCTGAAATGGCAAATGAAGCTTTAGTAACGAATTCATTTTTACTTCTGCTTTATGGCCAAGCTAAGACAAATGTAGTTTTTTCCAATCCAGGAAATAATTTTTCAGTTTTGAATTAATATGAGGAAAATTATTTTCAATTAGCCAAGTAAGATTAAGAGAAATATTGACTCCTAAATACTTTATTTGTTTGGATCATAAAAACTCAAATGTATCTTGTACTTTTTAAATAATAGGTTCTTCCCCACTATATTTAATATTTCAGATTTAGTATAACTAACTTTATAGCCTCATATATCACTGAATTCATTAATTTCTTACGGAACATAAATCATAGATTGTACTGCATATCACACAATTCTATGTTCCATTTGATTAGTTTGAATAAAATACTAGAAAAGAGCAATGTTCCATTTTGGAAGACACTGTACTTCTTCTGACAAAAGCTTGAGGTAACTATTTACCTAAAAATCATGAAATCTTTCATTTTGATAATTTAACAAGTATGTTAATTGCTTGCTAATTTAATTATTTGCAGATAACTCTTAATTCTACATAACTGAATATTACTATATGTGATCACCTACTACAGTTGCTTTTCCAAAATATCAATATTCAGTATACTGAAATAGTTGTTTGTGCCTCCTAGCTCTGTGCATTTAAAGTAGCATTGAAAACTAGATTATAGTTTTGTTCTTTTACCATCTGTTACAACTTTTGTACTTTGTATGTTGCTTTATTGTGGGTAATAGAAATAAAAGTAACTAAATTATATAATTTCATGTTTTAAAATACCAATTCCTAATTTCAACAAAGAGAGTGAACAAAAAGGGGAAATGAGGACAACCTTGTCTGGTTCTTCTTTGTAGATGAAATTCGTTGGCGTATACCTCATTAACTTTTATCCTAGTGGAGAGAGAGTCACTTATCCAAGTGTTTATATTGCCCATTGTTGGTAGTAGTGTTTTTAGGAAAGGTCACTCTACTTTCTCAAAGGCCTTCTCACCATGTAGTGATACCAGTAAATCTTTTAGTAAATTCTGTATATTATATTTATTTATTTGTATCCTCCTAGTGCCTAGAAGCTCCAGTCATGGACCAGGACCCCATTGTGCTAGGTGCTGTACAAACAGAACAAAAAGATGGTCCCTGTCAGTGATGGGTTAGCGGTAGCCCCTTCCCCCTCTGGGTCAGTGGGAGGCCACTCTGCCTCACTACACTGCCCCAGACATCTTACCATTTAAGTATGAATTACTCCTTTGACTTGTCTAATGTCCATGTGGCACAATTTAAAGAAGTAACAAACAAAAGGGATGGGTCTAGGATAGAACAGGTGGCGGTGTTGAGGACATGTAAAAGAAAGCACCTGCAAGATGGCTGAATTCACCATTTACCCCGTCTCACTCCAAGCCACAGAAACTGAAATCTCCTCTTACCACTATGGCTGAAGTACACTGATAAAGACAGTTTGTGTGTCAGGGGGATGTTTGCCATAATGCTACCCTAGCAGTACCAGTAGTCTGTATAAATAAAGGACCTGAATCTCCAGAACCGTCAACTTGGCATCTTTCACTACATTTACTTTAATAATAATAATACTTATGCTAAACAATCTGTTCCACCAGATCTGAAGAAGAGCTCTGCATACTTGAAAGCTTGACTTTTTCACCAGCAGAAGTTGGTCCAATAGAAGATATTACCTCACCCGCCTTGTCTCTTTAACAAGGAAGATATTAATATATTTAGTGCATAATAATATAATTTTATAAAATGTTACACTTTAAAAAACCCTTGCCTTTGCTTTTCTTGAACAGCGCTGTAGATATACCACTAACTTCTACAGCACCATAGGTGTGCATGGCTTTTCACAGACAAAAGCCCCAAGGAACTCAAATCGGGGGCCCCTACTTCACAGGAATTACTTAGGTGGCACAGTATTGGGTGCTATGTTGGACACAATACAACAAGGGATGTCATAGGGTGGTGGGAATCTGTAAGAATTAGTGTTACAAAAGGAGAATTTAAATTCCTCAGAGCTGGGGCTTTATCTTTATCATGTCCAATACAATGGATCTCTGATCCTGAGAGGGCCTCTGGGCACTGCCACAATACAAATAATAACAATGAAAAGTCACAAGATAAACTATTATATGTTTCCACCTAGTCACTTGTGTTTGGCGTGTCTTTTGAGTTGTTTATACAGAGTTTTGAGATATTTTTTTTTCTTTCTTTGTCCTCTTCTCCTCCTTTTAAAAAACAAAGTTAGCAAATGACTCATTTGAACAAGCAAAGTCTGGCAAAAGTGCCTGGGTCTTAGGTGGGAAGGTTGGGACTGGAGGCTAACGGAGTGAGTGAGATGCTGTCACCTGCCCCAGCTGACAGTCATCCCCTTACATACATCTGTGGCTGGACAGCTAAGTTGTGGATTCCATGTCAAGCTTTAATATTGAATGAGAAGGGGACAAAATTACAGGTCAATAACCAGTCAGTAAAGGAAAGTAAGAAGTCAGAGGAAAAGGCAGCAAAGGGGTAACAGTGAAAAAAGAGAAATAAATAATAATACTACTTTTCCCTCCACTTGTCAGCCAGGATTGGGTGTGGTGACATTACTCTTCTTGGCTGTTGTATCATTTTATTCCCCCCATAGGGTAGTTTTCTAATCTTTCTTTTGCCCTAATTGTACAATAAATTATGAATTGGGGGCGAGAGAGGCTGTATCACATCTGCTGGGATCTGATTACAAGTCTTGCTCCTCAGTGACAGCTCAATCCTGGTGTACAGTGTCATTCAAACCATTTCTCCTCTGCCTTACTTGAAGTACACAACAAAACCTTCTCAGACTGATAGCAAAGGCAGCATGCAAGCTGAGAGAAAGCCACCGGGGAAGGAAAGTTTAAAGTAACTGGCATAGTTTTGGCTTGAGGGTTAACAGAAGGTCTGGAAGACAGGGGGTGGGAGGATCTGATTGCCAGTGACTGGTGGTTTCAAAAATCAGGGAGAGGGAAGAAGCAGGTCACCAGAATCAGTAAAGGACTAGCGTGAAAAAACAAATAGCCCTTCATAAACTTGGGCTTCTGGCTTATTGGAGAGTTTGCTCTAAAAGATGCCAAGCCATTGGGAGTCCAGGCACCTCCAACTGCTCAAGTGAGAACATCCATACACCGGTGACAGCTTCCAAGTAAGTATAGTGCAGTGGAGGAATGCACATAGATTTGGGGCTGGGGAAGAAAGTACCTGAAACATTTTTAAAGGGGCCCTGCGATTCAGTGAAGGGAGAAAAAGGTTCTCTCTGCAGTGTCTCGTGGGATGTTGCATATGCTTTAAGTTTGCATTCACAGAATGAAGCAGAATAGTTTCATTCCAGACCAGAATGAGGAGATGTCTGAGGGCAGCCTGTCTGTGGAATTCCTGTTGCTTGCTGACCAATCCAACAGCCCAGCAGAGGAAAAGACGAGAGCAGATAGTTCTGACACAGACCTAGAGATTGAAGGTGAGCATTTGCTGGCCACACTTTCAACTAAACCCTTTCCTTCACAGTCAGTGCAGCACCTTTTAACAAGAGATTAATATAAGAAGTGGAGTCCCTGAGCAGGGACCAAGGACACTGCTCTAATAGGAATCCCAGCACCCTTCCCGTTTTCCAGCAGTATGGGTAGGAAAAGGATGGACTTCTAACCAAGGGCTCTGTCTCTAGACCATTCTGGTGGAGCCCCTCTTATCTTTAGTATCATTCTCTAGCTAGTGGGTTTAGCCCTGTAGCTAGTAAATGTCTGGTTAATCAAACTCTGCTCACATTTTATATATGGCAAAGATGTCTGGAGCCTAGGATCGGCACTTTGTTAATGTACTATAAATTGAAAAGAGAAAGAAAGAAAATTAATACCCAGAAGACTATAAGTAAAGGAGATGTTCGGGAGAGTCCTCAAATATAACTGGCAAAAATACTTTAACTAGAGTGGAGTTTGTGCTGAGGTTAAACCATTGCATAAATGTAGCAATACAGAGAATACAACCGCTAAATACTGGGTTTGATGAAGAAAGTCCAAATGACAGGTTTTTACGGAAATGCAGCCAGCAGCTGTCCTGGTCTGTTCTACTGCAGCTGTGTCAGCAACTTCCAGTGGCCAAGATTATGAGAACGCAGAGTTTCTTTCTGCCATTAGTAAGGGTTAGAAATGGTGGGGTTTTCTAACATGCTGAGGGTTGACCAGCCTCCTCTGGCAACATCTGCCACAGGCTTCAGTTACGATAGATAAAATAAGGCTTCCTTGCCTCATGTCAGAAGTGCTTGTTTAGACCTGGAATGATTTAGTCACATTCCAGGTTTCTGAAGTTAGATATTAGAAACCAAAGCATGTTTCTGACAGTCAAACATAGAAGGAGTGGGTTCAGGATAAGTTGTCCCAGAAACAGATGTCCTTAAGAGCAGAGATCTTATTCTTATCCTGTGGAATCCATTTGCCCTCAGCTTAACTCAACAAGGCAAAATTAGACATAGGCCAGCCACAAAAAGCCCAGCCTATGAATCTAGCGTGGTCTGTTGACTGAAAGGTTGAATTTGATTCATGAATCTGAAAACATGCGGAGTGAGGGTCTCATGAACACAAAAAGCACAAGTGGCTTCTTGGTTCCCTGAAAGCCTGGCAACTCTTGGGCTGTCCCAGTCTACCCCATCATCACAGTTGAGGGGGAGAGAACTTCTCACATGATCCTAATCTCTCCTTCCATCAAATTGCAAGGCCAGCACTGAGCAAAAGGGAGAAATGCACAGAGATTCTTACTAGCTTGATTCTTCTGGGGGGTTGCTAGGCTCATGCCTTCCAGCCCTTCCTCATGAGGTAACCTATGGACCTCAGCAAGGAATCAACCAGTTCCCTCTGCAGGTGAAGAAATAGCTGCAGTGAGGGGGGGAAGAGAGATGGGACACTGAGTACACTGCTCACAAGCCCCCTTTGTTTCTGTAGATCCTGAGAGGTCCTTTGCAACCATGAAGGGTGCAGAGCTATATCTAGAAGCTTGCAAACTGGTGGGGGTGGTGCCTGTCTCTTACTTCCTTCGGAACATGGAGGAGCCTTACATGAACCTGAACCATCACGGTCTAGGACCCCAGGGTGCCAAAGCCATTGCCATCGCACTGGTGGTGAGTACCTGATCAAGGATGGAAGAAGTGGTGTCAACTCAAAGCCAACAGGCATACTGGGCCTCTCCAAATTTTGGAGGCTATTATTTAGTGTGGGGGGGGAGGGGGGGTAAATCTACTTTATCCTTGTAGGAGCCCTGAGAAACCCCACCATTTCTAACCCTCTACACAGAACATAAGAACCACCATACTGGGTCAGACCAATGGTCCATCTAGCCCAGTATCCTGTCTTCCTACAGTGGCCAATGCCGGGTGTGTCAGAGGGAATAAACTGAACAGGCAATCATCAAGTGATCCATCCCCTGTCATCCATTCCCAGCTTCTGGCAATCAGAGGCTAGAGACACTCAGAGCATGGTATTGCATTTCTGACCATCCTCGCTAATAGCTATTGATGGACCTATCCTCCATGAACTTATCTAGGTCTTTTTTGAACCTGTTATAGTTTTGGCCTTTACAACACCCCCTGGCAATGAGTTCCATAGGTTGACTATGCATTGTGTAGAGAAGTGCTTTCTGTTGTTTGTTTTAAACCAGCTGCCTATTAATTTCATTGGGTGACCCCTGAAATTTCTTGTGTTATATGAAGGAGTAAATAACATTTTTTTATTCACTTTCTCCACAACAGTCAAAATTTTATAGACCTCTATCATATCCTCTCTTAGTCATCTCTTTTCCAAGCTGAAAAGTCCCAGTCTTTTTAATCTCTCACCATATGGCAGCTGTTCCATACCCCTAATCATTTTTCTTGCCCTTCTCAGTACCTTTTCAAATTCTAACACATATTTTTGAGATGGGACAACCAGATCTGCATGCACTATTCAAGATGTGAGCTTACCATGGATTTATATAATGACATTATGATGTCTTCTGTCTTATCATCTATCCCTTTCCTAATGGTTCCTAACATTATGTTAACTTTTTTGACTGCTGCTGCATTTTGAGCGGATGTTTTCAAAGAACTATCCACAATGACTTCAAGATCTCTTTCTTGAGTGGTAATTGCTAATTTTTAGAGCCCATCATTTTGTATTATGTTTTCCAGTGTGCATTACTTTGTATTTATCAACATTGAATTTCATCTACCATTTTGTTGCCCAGTCATCCAGTTTTGTGAGATCCCTTTGTAGCTCTGCTTTAGACTTAATTATCTTGAGTAATTTTGTACCATCTGCAAATTTTGCCACCTCACAGTTTACCCCTTTTTCCAGATCATTTATAAATATGTTGAACAGTACTGGTCCCAGTACAGGTCCCTGGAAGACACTACTACTTACCTCTCTCCATTCTGAAAACTGACCATTTATTCCTACCATTTGTTTCCTATCTTTTAACCAGCTACTGATCCATGAGAGGACCTTCTCTCTTATCCCATGACATCTTACTGTGCTTA
Organism: Mauremys reevesii; assembly: GCF_016161935.1. NCBI lineage: Eukaryota > Metazoa > Chordata > Testudines > Geoemydidae > Mauremys > Mauremys reevesii. The sequence goes on along the minus strand of NC_052626.1, from coordinate 41,092,025 downwards.
AGAGCCTTTGGTGAGGGACCTTGTCAAAGGCTTTCTGAAAGTCTAAGTACACTATATCCACTGGATCACCCTTGTCTACATGTTTGCTGACCCCCTCAAAGAATTCTAATAGATTGGTGAGGCATGATTTCCCTTTACAAAAGCCATGTTGACTCCTCCCCAACAAATCATGTTCATCTGTGTGTCTGATCATTCTGTTCTTTACTATAGTTTCAACCATTTTTCCTGGTATAGAAGTTAGGCTTATTGGCCTATAATTGCCAGGATCGCCTCTGGAGCCTTTTTTTAAAAATTGGTGTGCCATTAGCTATCCTCCAGTCATCTGGTACAGAACCCAATTGAAATGATAGGTTACATATCACAGTTAGTAGTTCTGAAATTTCATATTTGAGTTCCTTCAGAACTCTTGGATGAATACCATCTGGCCCTGGTGACTTATTAATTTATCAATTTAATTTATCAAAGCTGTTGCAGCCACTAACCTTCCAACCAAAAAAAGGAACCTCTTTGCAGACTGTAGAAGGGTTCTACTAGCCCCTGCAGGGTCTGATTTTCCAGCACTTCTACCCCTTACAGGCCCAAGGAGTAAGATAGCAAGATTGATACCCTAAGCCTGTTTCTCTGCTAACCACTGGGCAGGCCCAGGGAGCCTAAGATTGAGACTGGGAATTGAACCTGGTTCTCCCATCATAGCAGTGCAGAGTATGAGTCACTTGGAAGCTACACCACTTAACCAAGTCTCTTTCATATACCCTCATACCCAATACCCTCAGCCCCAGCTCTGCCCTTTTTCACTGACCATAGTTATGTTAGGCACAGTTCCTGCACTGCCTTATATGGGAGGTATACAGGGACTGTGTAAATTACACCAAGGACACTGCCCATTTCACTAACGTTCCAGCAATTCTCTGTCTCTCTCTCTGTCTTGTTTGGGCTGTTTTAGTCCAACACAACCATCACTCATCTGGAGCTGGAAGATAACTGGATCCTGGCTGAAGGAGTCACGTGTCTGGTACAGATGCTGCGAGAGAACTGCTACATTCAAGAACTGGTATTCAATTTTCCTCCTAGCTCTAACACACTGGAACATGGCAACATAGGAGACATACAAGCTCCCACCATTAGTCATCTCATCCAGTATCCTTCCTTATTGGGTCACACCACTGATCTTTCAGGTCTCGTATCCCTACCTTGTGCTATACCAAATCACACACTGCATTTTTAATACAAAACAATAGGATCTGCCTCAGATTTTCTGCACAAAATATCTGAGGAAATTTTGAATTTTCTGAGTTTCAAGAAAATCAGTTAATTAGTTTCCAAGTTCTAATTGCCTCCTCACACAAAAATTCACATTATGAATGTCATAATTTTTGTGCCCCTCTAGTTTAAAAAGTACAAGCCGCAGAAAAGCAAAATAGTGAGAGCATGATGGGCTCACCAGAGCTATGGAATTATTTAGTTAATTTACAGAAACACCCAAAATGATGACCTTCTTTCTCACAAACGTAGCCAATGGAGAAAATGTTCTGTATCGGAGACTTTCATGCGCCAACAGGGTATGTGGAAGCCCTTCTGAACAGACTAAGAGGAATACAAAATTCCTTTTTTATATATGACCTGAGTAATATTTCCTGTATCCAAAATTGGGGGCATATGGAATGGATTTTTTAAGGCCTTGGGCTTTGTGTTGTGTCAAAGAAGATATTTGACAAAGTAACTGTTGGTTCATTGAAGACCAAGACCTCAGTGAAGTTGTTGGCTCTGGAGTTTTGCTCCTATTATGAAGGAGCTGAGGTTGCACATACAAGGATCAAAAAAGAAGGAAACCTCTGGTTTTAATTACTGTCTTGGAGTGACCCTGCCTGACTAGTGCCTCTGTCCTGCTGGTCTTGGATTTTCTTGGCCTTTCTTGCACATTCAGCCACAAACAACACTAAAAGCAGCTCCATTCTGGGGGGGGGTTTCCTTTCATATGCTTGATACTTCCCTTTCAGAACGTCTCCAATAACCACATAGGCACAGAAGGAGCGGAAGCCATCTCCAGGATGTTCCTGGATAATATATCTAGTCTCCGGGCTGTTCAGCTCTCAGGTGGGTCCATGCATTATAGGAAGGTGGTGGAGTAGGAGTTTGATATGATAATATTTTCACTTCTATAGCTCTTCTCATCCTGAAAGCACGTTATAGACCATGGGCCAGATTCTGCTCTCATGTATATGTACTCTGGTGTAAATCCAGAGTAACTGCATTTAAGTCTAGATTCATACTTATATTTATACCAAGATAAGCAGGACCGGCTCCAGGCACCAGCCGACCAAGCATGTGCTTGGGGCGGCACCTTGGGGCGGGGCAGCGCTCCTTTTATTTATTTATTTTTTGGTTTGGCGGGGCAGCACTGGAGGGGTTTTTTTGTTTGTCTTTGTTTCGGCGGCGCAGCGCTCGGGGGCGGGGCTTCGGGCGGCGTGGCGCTCGGGGGGCAGGGGCTTCGGGCGGCGCAGAGCTCGGGGCTTCGGGTGGCGCTCGGGGGGCGGGGGGTTGGGCAGCGCGGCGCTGCGGGGGATCAGCGGCGCGGCACTCGCGGGGTTGGGGGGTGTTACGGCGGGGCGGTGCTCAAAAAGTTAGAGCCAGCCCTGGAGATAAGGATCTGGCCCTGTATACATAGAGCACCTCTAAACTACAGCCACCTCTGAGCAATTTAGGTATGGCCCTCAGCTAGGCAATGTCTGAGTGCTCTGTGGGTCCTAAGACAACACTAGTAAGAAGGTCAAACGAAGAGAAAGTGGGGGAGGTAACCTCTTTCAACCCTATTTGTTCTTCATCATTATGGGATACCATTCCAGCCAGCTCAGGAGGTTCTCCCAGACATAGTGCAATGTCATAAAGGAGACCTTTGGGCTCTGTTAACACATGCTTCTCCTCTGCAGGAAACAACTTTAGGGAGGAAACTGCACAGTACTTTGCCGAGGCACTAGTGGTGAGTAACTTGCCATGCAGGGAGGAAGTGGAGGGGAGAGTGGGCCTGGCAGGAAGCAGGTTTCTGCACAGAACCATTCACAGTCCTATATATATTAAGGGTAAGGCTGCAAAACTTTCACGGAGGTCACAGAAGTCACCGATTCCGTGACAGTCCAGGACCTCCATGACTTCTGCAGCAGTCAATACAGCTGACCCCAGGGCTGTCCGAGCAGCTGAGGCAGCCCCGGGGTCAGCTGCACTGGCCACTGTTCAGGTGGCCCCAGGCTGGTCCTGGGCGCTGCCCCGGAGCAGCTGTCCAGGAGCAGCAGCGGCGCCCTGGGCTGCTCCCCTCTCCCCCAGCATCAGTGGCAGCAGGGCCCCGGGCAGCAGCGGAGCCTTGGGCCACCCCCTCCCCAGCAGCAGGGTTGGCGGAGTCCTGGGCCACCTCAGCCCCAGTAGCAGCGGGGCCCCAAGCTGCCCTCCCCCAGCAACAGCATCAGCAGGGCCCCAGGCTGTCCCACCCCAGCAGCAGCATGACCCCGGAGCACCCCCCACCCGCCGGAGCAGCAGCATCTCCTGGTACCTCCCCCACAGGAGCAGCATCCGCGGGAGCACCTCCCCTCCCCAGCACCTAAGATTTAGTTAAGGGTATTTTTAGTAAAAATCATGGACAGGTCACAGGCCATGACTTTTTGGTTACTGCCCATGATCTGTCCATGACTTTTACTAAAAAATAGCTGTGACAAAATTGTAGCCTTAATTAAGGGCTCTCCCCATTTTAAAGCCCTTACTTACTTGGTTTGATTCCCATCTACTAGTGCCCACATGATTTCCTGACATAATTCTGATGAATGCTTGTCACTCACTTTAGAAAGGAGACAGGCTAGGAGGACATGGAGAAGTGTGTACCAGGTTAATGTGTTCTCAGGACATCTCTTGGGGTCTGGCTTGGAGATAACCCCTCTGGAGTGCGTAACAGGAGTACAGAAGGGGATTTTTGGGATGCAAAGCTTTCAAGAAACATAAGTGGTCTGATTTAAATCACTTTGAAAGTCACAAGTGAAAAGAAGCCTAGTGCCTTTCTCAGTTTAGTCTCTATCACAAAAAACCATTACACAATTTGGCATCACTGGACGTTTCTGCCCAGGATCTGAATTTGTAACACAAAGTGCTATAGGTCAGGAATGAGGCGCATTGGTAGAGGAGGAATATGGAGACCAAACTGGAATAGCAGGGTGTGCTGCTGAACAGGACTGGGTCCATAAACAGAGTGTGAGAGTGAAGTTTGAACAGCATTTGTTATTACTGTGCCTAGCTGCATAAAGTCCTTTTGACTGCTTTGTTTCATGAGGAAAAAATACAATGTTAAAAGACTGACAAACCTGCTTTGTTCTGGGAATCATAAGCCTCTATCTCGGTGCTGACAAACTGCTGTGCACTTGAATAGCTGAGAGCCTATATTTCATTTTCTTCTGGGGGTCTTAGAATGGCAGCTGACTGCAGCTGGATGGAAGATCTGATTCTCTCTGCATCATTTCTCTCCATAGGGCAATTACCGAGTGAAGGAGCTGGACCTCAGCCACAATGAGTTCTCTGAGAAGGGAGGAGAGCATCTGGGACAGATGTTGGGTAACTCCACTCATTACTTCCACAGAGCCAGCTGGGCAGTCAGTACAGGCATCCTTTCCCTTAGAGACCTCTGGGGGCCAGCCCTGATGCAGAAGTGAATCCACCACTTTTCTTACATTTTACAGCAAGAAGCTGTGGGGCCTGATGGCTACTGTAAAGGACTGGGAGCTAGGGCTTTAACCCTCCTGACTGAGCCACTGATTCACCCTTAATTCCATATTACTTTGGGTGACGCTCTCACAGGGCCGGCTCCAGGTTTTCTGCTGCCCCAAGTGGCGGAAAAAAAAAAAGCCAATCGGCGGCACTTTAGCCAGCAGCAGCTCAATCGCACCGCTCCATTCTTTGGCGGCAGTTCAGCAGTGGGTCCTTCACTCCCTCTCTTCTCTTCGGCAGCACTTTGGCGGCAGCTCAAAGAGGAAGAGAAGGACTGAGGGACTCGCCGCTGAATTCCGGCAGAAGACCCAGATGTGCCGCCCCAATAGCAGACGGACAGCTGCCCCTTTGTATTGGCCGCCCCAAGCACTTGCTTCCTTAACTGGTGCCTGGAGCCGGCCCTGCTCTCTCAACATCCTTGGGGCTGAGACTTCTCAATCTGCCAAAATCCAAATCTCAGGTGCTAATAGTGTCACAGGGAAAGACCTTTACAAATCTCTCTCTTTCTCTTAGCATTTCTGCCTGTCTGTCACAGTGGCCCCTTGGCAGCAAATGTATGCTTTTTAACCACACAGTGCTCCCTTAAACTATACTGAAATCCTTTCTTTGGTCCAAATAACACTTTCATTTTCCTGATTCAGTGTTTCCACCATCATGGATTTACTATTAGGATCAGCCCAGGTCTTTAGAAGACCGATAAATTCAATCCTGTGGCGAGTGAGAAGGGACTGTGTTTGCGCCTTAGTTAATCCAGTGGGAAAATGGGGTCTAAAGATAAACAGGAGCCCTCACAGAGCAAGCAGAGGCTGTGTCTGAGCCCAGCTCTCCCGTGGAAATAAATGTCCTTCCTTCCAGCTCCACTGAGGCACAAAATGAAAAGATCTTCCCAAAACCATTTTTATAGATTTTTTTTTAAGTTGGATAAACCTGCCAGCTGCTGGGATCCAAACTGCTGTCCATGGAGACTCATCATAAAATCAGTCAGGAACTGTTGGCAGCCAGCCTCTCACCCCAATCAGAGGTCATTTCCCAACACTGTAGCAGGACTCCTCTCTCACTAATGGATTCACACACAGCACTAAAGGATTCACACACATCCTACCTGAGTAAAATTGCCACCATGTGCCATGCTTTGCAGCTGGACTGGCACAGGCACACATACAGCTGTGTATATCTGACACAAAGGGTTGAATTTCTATTTGATTGCTAATCAGCTGCAGGCAGAGCAGGGCCGCCCAGAGGATTCCGGGGGCCCGGGGTCTTCGGCGGCGGGGGGCCGTTCCGGGACCCGCCACCCAAGTGCCCCGAAGACCCGTGGCGGGGCCCCCCCGCCGCCGAATTACCGCCAAAGCGGGACCCGCCGCCGAAGTGCAGCCCGGTCTTCAGCGGCGGCGGGGGGGCCCCCGCCGCGGGTCTTCGAGGCACTTTGGCGGCGGGTCCCGGAACGGAAGGGCCCCCCCGCTGCCGAATTACCGCCGAAGACCGAGCTGAACTTCGGCGGCGGGTCCCGCTCCGTCTTCGGCGGTAATTCGCCAGCGGGGGGTCCTTCCGCCCTGGAGCGCAAGGACCCCCCGCCGGCGAAGACCGGGAGCGAAGAAGCTCCTGCGCCCAGCCCCGCAAGAATTTTCCGCCCCCCCCCCCGGAGCGAGTGAGGGACCCTGCTCCAGGGGCCCCGAAAAACTCTCGTGGGGGCCCCTATGGGGCTCGGGGCCTGAGGCAAATTGCCCCTCTTGCCCCCCCCCTCTGGGCGGCCCTGAGGCAGAGTGTGTCTTGCTTTTTTGTGTGTGCAGGAGGGAGAATCCCACCCATCTGTTACAGAAAGTGAGCGTCCACTAGTATTAACCATCTCCCTTCCCTCACCCATCCAGTGTAACATGTTCTTTGCATAAGCCAGAGAAACTGTGTTCTTCTGCTTCCTCGAGCTGAAAATTACACCTTCAGCTCGAAGTGGAGTCGTACCCTGCATCACCAATATATTCTCTGCTCTTCAGATTCTCTGGTGAGCATGGAGACTCTGGCTAGAGTTAAAACAGAGGCGGGTTTCACCTGCTGCAAGTCAGTTCATGTTGATGGACCTGTAGCAACCCTTTTTTCTTGGTCTCTTAGCAATTGTTTGGTGGAGGAATCTGGGCTCTGGAACTTAAGCTGCTCTTCAGTGGCATCTCTGCTTTTCTGATCAGGTTGATAGCCCTCAGAATGTTGCTGGGCCTGCCCTGCTCCAAAAAGCATCTGGAGCATAGGCTATTTCACGCTCTCCCCTTGTACAGAGCACCCTTGGGCCTCACAGGACCAGCTACCAACTCAGAGAGCTCCACTGCACACACAGCTCAGGGCAACTCACCTGTATTTCCTCTCAGTGGGCCAACAAGGGCACCCTCTCCCTGGCCTCCAGCTCCCCAACTGTTGTCTTTACTGTATCTCACTCCATTCTGACCAAGCTATTTCTGGGTACAAACAGGCTGCCCAAGCACACTTGCTTGCTTTCTCTTCAGAGATGGTTACCGGTGTGACTGCTCACAGCTATAAGTTACCATACAGTTCTTTCTGAGCAAATCTATTTGATTCTTAAGTTCAAAGCATTACAGAGAAAACATTAAAAACAATAAAAGAACCTACACACATGCTAATAATTTTATCAGAGATCACCCCAACCCTTACATGGCCTCTGGCAGGAGCAATCCTTCAATCTCCACCAGGGGTTTTCTTGTGGTTTCAAATTCATCACAGCTTCAGCTCGGAACAAACACACTCAGAACATGTTTAGTCCACCCTTTATACAGTTCAGGGGTCTTTGATCAGGAATTTCCAGGAGCAGGTAATTAGTAGACAATGGGTTTTCCTCCCTGGACAGGGCTCAAAAGGGTGGATTCCAAGTAGGTCATTTGCATTCCCCTTAATCCCAGGTACTTCTTAGGAAATCCACTCTACACGTATTATTCCAAAAAGCCCTTTGAAGTTCCTAATCCCTTCCATAGAGGGCATTAGTCAGTCTCCTTAGAGCAGTTACAGACAGTTCCCCACTAACACATACACAACTGCATATTTAATACAATGGACCACAAAGGTATTGAATCTAATTTAATAAGGTTTAGCTTAAATCAATAAAGTTCATTCATGACATTGCAGGAAATTGTCAGTCTGTCACACACACCTTACAAGAGGAGTATTTGGTGCTCAGGCCACTATCAGATTCCTACTGGAGGAAGGGGCAGTGGTCCCTGGTATCACTATCATGTATCAGTGACGGGAGTGTTATTAGTGGGGATGGCAGCAGTAGTGTCCAGTGTGGAATCAATACGGAGGGTAGCAGCAGCAGGTTGTTTCTCTAACATAGGATGTGTTATTATTCCTTTAAGATCCCTAATAGTGTCTGTAGCCTGTTTCTGCAGTCTGTGTCTAGTGCAGGGGTCGGCAACCTTTCAGAGGTGCTGTGCCGAGTCTTCATTTATTCACTCTAATTTAAGGTTTTGCATGCCAGTAATACATTTTAACGTTTTTAGAAGGTTTCTTTCTATACGTCTATAATATATAACTAAACTATTGTTGTATGTAAAGTAAATAAGGTTTTTTAAATGTTTAAGAAGCTTCATTTAAAATTAAATTACAATGCAGAGCCCCATGGACCGATGGCCAGGACCCAGGCAGTGTGAGTGCCACTGAAAATCAGCTCGCGTGCCGCCTTCGGCACACGTGCAATAGGTTGCCTACCCCTGGTCTAGTGTCTTGGGAGGTGGGGAAATGGAGAGTCTTTTGTATGAATATATTTGCATGTATTTGTACATGTATCTGTATGCAGCTCAGTGTGTAGTAACTGTAAGTGTGTGTGGGTGTGGTTGAGAGAGAGAGAGACTGTGTGAGTCTGTCTGTGAGCATGCTTACCGTGTGTGTCTAGCTATATTATTTATCTATATGTGTTCATTTGTAGCACGTATTGAATGGTGTGCAGGGCCGGCTCCAGGCACCAGCACAGCAAGCAGGTGCTTGGGGCGGCCAACGGAAAGGGGTGGCACGTCCAGGTCTTCGGCAGCAATTCAGCAGCGGGTCCCTCAGTCCCTCTCGGAGAGAAGGACCTGCCACCGAATTGCCACCAATCGCTTTTTTTTTTTTTGCCGCTTGGGGCGGCAAAAAACACTGGAGCCAGCCCTGATGGTATGTGCCTGGGATTACCTCATGTCTCCCCACTCCATCAATAGCATGAATCTCTAGTGCCTTTTAAAATGCATTTCTGTTCATTCTCCTTCTTCAGCTAATATCTCTTTTCCTCTTCCTCAGCCAACAATGAAGCACTTGAGTTTCTGAACCTGAGCTGGAACCACTTGCGGATGAAGGGGGCTGTGGCATTGGGTGCTGGTCTCAGAGTAAGCCTCCCTCCTGAACAGTGATACACCTGACCCTAATTGTTAGCTGAGCTTGGAAGGTTGGCATGTCTTGGCTGAAGCACTGGTCTGCTCTTGTTCTGCTAATGGTTCTTTTATATCATCACTAGCCATTCAACTTCCTGTGTTTGCCAATAACCTATGCCCCTCTAATTTTACAGAGGGGTCAACTTTAGGCAACACTCAAAACCAAGCAACAGAGAAACAACAGATACTCCCATCCATACCCTCCTCTGACAAAGGGGTCTTCTCCCATGACACATACTCCCAGTGACCCCTCATCTAGGCTTCTCACCTGTCAAGCTTTAGTTTACTTTAGATTAATCTGCTTCAGAGATCCCTCTTTGGGCAGAGGCACAGATTCCCCTCCCTACCCACACTCTCAAACATCACCCATCCCTGAGCCAAAGTCTGTCTGATGATGACGTAATGGCTAACATGATTCATGAAAAACTATTCAGGCACAGCACCTCCCTCTCCAGTGTACTGCTTCATGGGTGCTGCTTGGCCTTTTCATAATCACCTATTTTCTGAATAGCATGTAAAGGACTACGCACTCTAGCATAAAGGGCACCCCTGAGAGAAAGCCTTCAGTGGGGAGTTTCCGCTGGTAATAATAGGGCAGTGCTGAGAGGAAGCTCACATCACTGAAGTCTGGGCTGGATTTGGGAGCTCACACAAATGTAGTCCTAGAGGGCACTGACCGTCAGTGCTGGGAGGAAGTTCACACCAGTGGGCTGTGGGCTGGCCCTGGTTAGCTCACACAGGTGCAGTCCCACTCAGCACTGATGGGAAGAATTTTGTATCGCTGTGCTCAGGGTTGGCACTGGTAGGTCACATCTGTGAGGAAACTCACACTGCTGGAGCCCCAGCTGGCATTTGCTAGGTTCTGCTGTGAGGCCACTGACATAGGTGGAATTCTATCTGGCAAAGACAACAGTGAAGAAGCAGGCAGAGGTCTTAAGTCCCCAGTTGGTTCAGTGCCTCAGTCATGAAAGGGGGCTTCACAGGAGGAATAGATTGATGCATCAGCTGGATTTGCAATGGCTGTGATGCCAGTGGTGATTTCTCTTCTCTCTCTGGAGGTCAATGGAACTCTGAAGATACTTGACCTCTCATGGAATGGCTTTGGGAATGAAGGGGCTCTGGCCCTTGGAGAAGCTCTCAAACTCAACAACATTCTGGTCAAACTGGACATCAGCAGCAACCATATCAACAATGAAGGGGCTGGGAAACTGGCCAAGGGGCTAGAGGTCAATGGAAATCTCAAAATCTTGAAGGTAAAGACAAAGCCTGAATTGGGCTAGGAGTAAGGGAAGGGAGTGGAAAACCCTGAGCCAGGGGGCGAGGGAAACTCTGATATGAGATGCCTAAGCTGAAATGGAGAGCAATTGGTTTTGTGCTAGGCAAGAGACAGGCAAAGGAGGAGAAGAAGGAGGTGACCAGAATGTATTCCTGTAGCTGGCTTTGCAGAGTTTAATGGGAAGGTGACAAGATGGACAGATAATGAAGATAAACTTGTTGAAAGGGCACAGTTGGGCCATGACCCTCCGAAAGTCTAAACTGAGGGGGAAAGAGATACACCCACACTCATTACCAGGAAGTAAAATTCTCCTCCTAATTTGTTTCCATTTGTCTCCCACCACAGCTGTCTCATAATCCCCTAACTGTAGAGGGCGCCGTTGCACTTGTCACATCCATCAGGAAGAATCCAAAATCCAAGATGGAAGAGATCAACATCTCAGTAAGATGGTGTTAGGGTTGGTAGAGTCCCAAAATATATACATTAGAACCTTTTGGAGCCACCTGAATTCTAGCGCTAAACCTTTTCAGAACTCTTTGAGTTCTGTCTTCTGGGTTACCTGTATCAGTTCAACTCCAGCCACCAGTGACAAAAAGTTACTATTTAACAGCTCTTCAATGGCATGAGTGGAAGTTGTGAGGTCTCAATCTAGTTCCTGGTAGATAGTTATCCATATCACCATCACAGTTAGCAGTAATTGACCATCTTGACTGCAATCTCAGAAAAGAGGACAAAGTATGAGTTTGCCTTGGAGGCTAAACTCCCTTCTCATGCTACAATATGACCTTCCAGGGCAATATAGTAGAGCAGTGGTTCTCAAATTAGGACCACCGCTTGTTCAGGGAAAGCCCCTGGTGGTTGTTTACCTGCCGTGCTCGCAGGTTCAGCCAATCACAGCTCCCAGTGGCCGCGGTTCACTGCTCCAGGCCAATGGGAGCTGCGGGAAGTGGCGGCCAGTATGTTCCTCAGCCCACGCCGCTTCCCAATCATAAATGTTTCCTTATCACTTGAAGAACTAAGACTTTAGAATGTCTATAAGAGAAATCATTTTCAACAAGAATTTTTTCTAGAATCCTTTGCGTGGGATTGAAACCAATAGGTTCTTTTCTTTGCAGAGGAAAGGGTGAAAAGGCCCATTTTTCTGATTTCTTAGTTTATCTCTGGATAACACATCCTAAGCATTAATCCTCCTTACATTCTTTTACACAGTCTACCACTTATAGCATTTACAAATTGCAAGTGAAGACTCATATCAAATATTCTATACAAAACATGAATCACAATAACTAATACTAAAACATATGATAAAGGAAAATAGTATGAAATACTAAAGCAAAATAGAAGGTATCAAGATGAATTTCAGAGTCTTGGTAACTTCACTTGGGGTAGTAAACATGGTGTTATTTTCCTTGAGCTTTGGAAGTCTGTCACACTGACAGAAAGCAGAGGCCTCCAGGAATCTCCTTACCTAGCTTGAGGTTTTATATAATCAAATAAGCAACTAACAAGCATTTGAGCAATCATATTCTCCAAGCATCATGTGTAGGAACCAGGGGCGGCTCTAGGCACCAGCAAAACAAGCTGGTGCCTAGGGCGGCCAAATCTAGGGGGCGTCCCCTGCGGCCGAGGGGGGGCGGTAGGCTGGGCCGGCGGACCTGCCGCAGTCATGCCTGCGGGAGGTCCACCGGAGCCCCGGGATGACCGGACCTGCCGCAGGCATGACTGCGGAGGGGGCGGTCGTCCCGCGGCTCGGCTGGACCTCCCGCAGGCATGACTGCGGCAGCTCAAGCGGAGCCGCCGCGTCCGCGAACCGTCCGCAGCCGCGGGGGGTACAGCCGAGCCACGCGGGACCAGCGGACCCTCCGCAGTCATGCCCGCGGGAGGTCCGCGGCTCCGGGGCGCCTCCCGCGCATGACTGCTTGGGGCGGCCAAAACGCTAGAGCCGCCCCTGGTAGGAACATAATTTTAAGTGCCTCTTAAAAATTTCAGTAAAGGCAAAGACAAGTTTGTAATAACCTAATATAAAAAAATCAATTATTTCATTAATAACTATTTTTGCATTAATATTGAGGTTTACTCCCTACAGGTAGCTATAAAACCTTAAGATAGAATATTGTATTTAGTGTTGTCCTTGCTACACCTGCTCTGGGGATAGTTGACTTAAGTTTGATTTTCAGAAATGCTGAGCCCCCACTACTCCATCAAAATCAATGAGCGCTGCAGCTGCTCAACATCTCTGAAAACCAAACTCTTAGTCTCCAGATACTGCCAATATGTAACCTTTAACTAGCACTACATACTTAGAGCCCTGCAAAACCACGGGTATCTGCTTTATATCCATGGACCATTTCTGCAGATAGCAGCGTGAATGCAGATACAAATTTTGTATCCGCACAGGACTCTGATGGTAAGAGCCAGGCGGGCCGCTGTGAGGAACCATGGCACGGATCCTTCACCTGCCCTGGGCGGGTGCCTGGAGGTCAGGGACACTGGGTGGGGGGCTGCTTGGGCCTCCGCCGCAGCTCTCAACAGCTGCCTGCCTGGCTCTTATCATGGCCGGGGTGCGGCTCCGAGTCGCCCCCGTCCCTGCCGAAGCCAGGTCAGGGAGAGTCACACTGGCATCTGTGGGGAGCCTGGGTCTCTCCACCTGCCCTGGGCAGAGGGCTGGGACACTGGGTAGGGGGCTGCTTGGGCCCCCCGCCCAGGGCAGGTGGAGGGCCTGCCACAGCTCCCCACAGTTGCCAGTGTGGCTCTCCCCGGCCTGGCTCCAGCCAGGAAGGGAGGGTGGCTCAGAGCTGCAGCCCAGCCACAGTAAGAGCAGGCAGCTGTGGGGAGCCGTGGCAGACCCTCCACCTGCCCTGGGTGGGGGGCCCAAGCAGCCCCTGGGCAACTCCACAGCATGGAGCCCAGCCGGGGAATTGTGAGGAGCCATGGTGGACCCTCCACCTGCTCGCAGAGTGGGTGAGGGGCTGAGAGCAGTCCCAGGCCGTGTCCCCATCCCCCAGGTTCCCTGCCCAGCTGAGGGCAGGTGGAAGGTCCCCGACTCCATGCGGGCTCCCCACAGCTGCACACACAGCTCGCCCCAACTGGGCTTTGGCAGGGGGGATGCCTCGGAGCCTCAGCCTGGCCCCCACTGTAAAGCCCTGCAAACCCGCAGATATCTATGGATGTGGATATCTGCAGATCATTTTTGTGGATAGTGGATCAGATTCGGATACACATTTGTGTATCCATGCAGGGCTATATACATAATGAAACAGAGTTTTATGAAAAGCACTGAAAATTCTAGGTGTCAGGTGAAACTCAACCCCCTCCCAGATTCCCCTGTCCCTGTAGGTTGGACTGTAAAGAGGCATTATTGGAGAAACTAACCCCTTTGACTTTAGATCACAGTTTTAATAATTTTTTTTTCTGCAGAAAGCCAAGCAATAATGAGCAGGTCATATGTTGACCGAGTGGGGAGGGGACCATCTCCCAGTAATCTTCTGATGACCGACTACTTGAGCAAGGTGGCAGATGTGTTTCAGCTTGATAGGCATTTGTCTTGTGTCAAACGGAAGTAAATTTTGTGTATCAGAAGTGGTGATAGGTGGTGAGGATAAAGAAAGGGAACATATGCTTAGAGGCTGAAGCACTGAAGAGTCTTGGGCCCCCAGTGGGCTCCACTAAAGTGAAGTGTGGGGAGGAAAAAAGGTATGAGGCATGGGGAGCATAGTTAATATTGAGATAAGATGGGGTTCATTAATACAGGAGGTTTCTTGCTTTCATTAAACCCTCAGGCAGGCTAGACTATATGGCTGGGATGCCTGTGCTGAGTGTAGTGTTCTCTTTCCCCTACATTAGAATGTGCTTGTGAATGGAAGCTTCCTCAAGCTGCTGGATGTGGTGTGTCAGGTGCATCCTGAATTAGATGTCATCTATGGTGGGGTTCGAGGCTTCATCTCCAAGAAGCCTGAACAGCGTCCAGACCCCATGAAGCTGATTCAGGTGAGCAGTCCAGATTGGCTCCATAGTCTCTCCACACCTAGTGTACAAACTCTGGGCTACTGCAGGGAGGAATGAGCTTTCTTCTCAGCAGAAAATTCAGCCAGTGTAGGACCCTCCAGAAGAGGCCACGCAGTCTCTTCTTGTATTGTGAAATGAAGCATTCCATAGTCACACATTTAATTCCATGTAGAATTACTTAGCAAATCTTTCTGTTTTTTAGGGAAAACACATAGCTGGGGATTGGATGGCTCACAGGAGTCTGACATCTGAATAGGATAAAAACTTTTTTTTAACCTCTAGTCTGATGGTTTGAATCTCACTCAGGTCATTAGTGACTAAAAATCATTAGTAATAATAATTCTATGACTTTGTATGACATCTTCAAGGATTTCAAAGCATTTTACAGATATGTGTCAGTATTATCTGTTTTACAGATGAGGAAACTGAGGCACAAGGAAGTTAAATGGCTTGCCTAATTTCACACAGCAAGTCAGTGGCAGAGTTGAGAATAATAACCCAGCTCTTCTGATTCCCAGTCCTAGTCTATAATCACCTGACAGTAGTGCTCCCTTGTCCAACTGATGGGTGTCGGATGAGCTGTCTGAAACATGCTGGTGGATCTCAGTTCAGATCATCACAAAACCCCCACTACCCCAGTTGAACTTAATAGGACTCCTTTTGGGGTCTTCAAGATTAAGCTATATAAATACAAGATATTATATTATTTCTTAACAAATATTGCCAGAAGCTTTATATATATGGTTATTTTCAAACAGGGCCACCCGGGGGGGGCAAGAGGGGCAATTTGCCCCAGGCCCCAAGCCCCACAGGGGCCCCCACGAGAGTTTTTCGGGGCCCCTGGAACGGGGTCCCTCACTCGCTCTGGGGGGGCCGGAAAACTCTTGCGGGGCCGGGCGCAGGAGCTTCTTCGCTCCCGGTCTTCGCCGGCGGGGGGTCCTTGCGCTCCGGGGCGGAAGGACCCCCCGCTGGCGAATTACCGCCGAAGATGGAGCGGGACCCGCCGCCGAAGTTCAGCTCGGTCTTCGGCGGTAATTCGGCAGCGGGGGGGCCCTTCCCTTCCGGGACCCGCCGCCGAAGTGCTTCGAAGACCCGCCGCGGGGGCCCCCCCGCCGCTGCCGAAGACTGGGCTGCACTTCGGTGGCGGGTCCCGCTTCGGCGGTAATTCGGCGGCGGGGGGGCCCCGCCGCGGGTCTTCAGGGCACTTGGGCGGCGGGTCCCGGAACGGAAGGGCCCCCCGCCGCCGAAGACCCCGGGCCCCCGGAATCCTCTGGGCGGCCCTGTTTTCAAAGGCCTGTAATTTCTACAAGTGACAGCAGGTGGCGATGTCCCCCTTGCTGGGACAGGAGAGTCATACCATCAGACCTGTTTCAGAGTAGTAGCCATGTTAGTCTGTATCCACAAAAAGAAGGTGATCTGGATAAAAAAAGTTTTCACAACCAGGCTGCTATTATAATCTGGCTGCATTCCTTAATGGCTAAGCAGAATATTAGCTTGTTAGCCTCTGTAACACTGTATATGTGGCTTTAAATAAGTGTGCTGGGATCTATACAAGGTGTTAGGAGCCTTAGTGTACAACCTGGGTGCACTTGGAACAGCTGGTTGCACTGAAGATGGGAGAGGTGGTGAGAGCCACAGAGAACTGTTCACTGTGCGTACAGATCTTGATGACCAACACAGACCTGGGATGCGAGTGAACAGCAAAGACGACATATGTTTGCAATAGAATATGGTACTGAAAATAGACAAAGCTGTTTTGGGTTGCATGTGCAGAAGCACCACAGTTTACAGCAAGAAAATGCTAGTTCCTCGCTGCATGGCATCAGGAATAAAACAAAATTATTAAAGCTAATGTTAAAATTATCTAATACACGGGTTAAAGAAAGAGTTTATATACATCTGGGTATAATGCTTAAATTATCCAAAAGTACAAAGTTTGGTTTAAAAAGTCATAAAATACAGATGGTACATAATCTGCAATATCCCAAACTAAGGCTGATAAATTTAACAATACAGTTTAAATATTAGCATCCAAATATTCGGGTACATCACTCATAAAAAGTTATACTACATGTTAATGTGGAAAGCAAATATAGTAATGAGTGTAGATTGTCCCTCAGTAATTGAGAATATAGGATAGGTTGTCCCCCAGTAAATACAATCCATCAGAGAAGTACTTCAGTTACTTTCCTGACTTCACTTCTCAATGCCACTCTAGCTCATTTCTCCTGGAATATTGCATTCAGGTCTGGACCCCTTGGGACCAGTAAGACATTGTCAGACTGTAGAGAGTTCAGAGAAGGGCAATAAAAATGATCAGGCACCTGGAGGAAGGGATTGACTTTGGAGGATAGATCCAAAGAACTAAATATTTATCATTTGATCAAACAATGACTTGTGGGGTGGGGACTTGAGAATTATATATAAATATTTGAAGGATGAAGAACAAGGAGACAGAAGAATTATTTAGGGTTGTTCCAATGGGGTCTAAGTAGGAAGAATGGGATGAACCTGAGTAAAGGAAAATTTAGCCTGAAAATCAAAACAGAGGGCTCCATTAGATGCTCAGATACCACAATAATGAGCACAGTATAAATACCTAGAGAAACACCAGATTGCAGAATAGTTTCCCTAGGGAAGTTTTATCTTTGTTTCTCTGCTTCTCCTAGAATTACTTAGATGAGCGCAAGTTGAGACTCTGGGATTTCTTTAGAAATATGGACAAAAACGGAAGTATGAAGATCCCTGTGGCAGAATTCCGGAAAGCCATGATGCAGGTGTGCTTCAGAAACTGTGTCCTCTAATTTTCTCAGGGCAGGGTGTTGTTATGAGGAAGCTCACACTGCTGAAGCCCCTAGATGGGGCTGGTTGAGTTCTGCTGAGAGAAAGCTCACACCACTAGGCTAACTCCACATGTGCCATGAAAAACACTTACCCCTGAACGAGGCCCAAAGGAAATGCCACAAGACCTAATATCTGATGTGGATGGCAAAATAGCCATGGATCCATTCTGGAATAACATTAACCATGTAAAATCCCAGTATTCCAACTCCCACCTATCCTGGTTCCTCCAGATACTGGAGACTAATTGTGTGGAATATGTCTATTGGATTTTATGGAGGATCTCTGCTCAGTGCTATGGGAAAAAGCCAAGCCACTCCAGTCCGTGCCAACACATCTTGAGGAAAAATCCCTCCTTGGCTCTAACTATGGTGATCAGTTCAACACTGTGCCTGTGAGAAAGCATCCACAGTTCAATATTTAATCCTATTTACACCTGACAAACAAGAGGTGCAAAAAACAACTGCATTTTTTCTTGAATTCTTGGTAAGGGGATTCTGCCACCTGGTGAAATTCTTCCCTCCCTTTCTAATTGCTCCAGGCTATTCACCTAGTTATTAAATAGTGAACGCTTCCCATGCTGGTAAAAAAAGTTCTGTGTGCAAAGAAGCCAGGCTGTCTGGCACCACTTGTATTTCAGCCACTGGGAGCCACAAAAGGGGAGATAATCACAAATCTCCTTTCTCCCTTCTCCAACCAGCAATCAAGAATTCCACTAGATCGAGCCCAGATTGGAGAACTGGTGCACAAATTGGACCGGCACCAGACAGGAATGGTGGATTACAGGTGAGTGAAGCATCTCCTGCACTTGCTTTCTCTCTCATTTTCTTCTTTTCTTTATTTGTCTCAATTCTGATTGACACTGAATGAACCTATACTAGTTCACTCTAGAGGGAGGACACAGCTAGGGCACATGATCATTCAGGGATCCATATCACATGATACACACTGCATTTTTAGTAGTCTAGAGGTGAGATTACCAGCTGTATGCATAGTAACCCTTTTGATCCAGGCCAGAAGTTCTATATTTTTCTGCACTCTTCTCATATACCACAAAATCCCTCATGTTTCCCAAGCCTGCTGTGAAATGGCATGAATCTCACAGTGGAATGGCATTTTCACTGCTGCACATGTTGTGTGACAGTTATGGACTCTCCAGGTATCATCTCAGCATCACTCTCCACTCTGAAACCCAGGAGAAGATTCCAGAAAGGCAGCAAATCTCTGCTTTAAGACCCTCTATTCCATCCTGAGACCTCCATTTCTTTGCTTCCTTCTATGATCCTTCTTCTTAGGTGTCCCAGACTTCTGACCAAACCTGCTTTCAAACCTCAGTGCCTTCCATAATTTTGAATAAATATCAGCCTATAGCAGTAGTGTGGAGGTTCTGAGACTCTGAGTGGTCAGACACTCCAAGGCTGTTAGGAGCTGCAGGCCAAGCCACTTGTCCTGGGAATGGAAATTGCCCCTAGATTTACAGTCTCAGATGCGACTGATGATCTCAAAGCTCTGATAATTTTGCCTGAATATTCTCACCCTTCAAACACCACCATGGATTTTAAATATTTCATGTTGTAGCCTACATTTAAGGGCTGAAGCACATGGGCCAGTTTTGCAAATGTTAATCTATTCCTATCCAGGTGGGTCTATTTCATGTGCCATAGTGTTACTGTCACACATGTAGCCAAGAGATGGGACAGGTCTAACTTTGATGTCCAGGTCGCTCCCATCTCAGGCAATTTTTTTATGGCCTTCTCAGTATCTTTCAGGCATCTAGGAAGAGGGAGGAGGTTCATTAAACTGGTTTTAAATCCTGATTTCTCTTCTTTCACCTTTGAAATCAGTTATTTAAAAGAGAAGCAGCCAGCACAGAAGCCTAAAGAAGAGGAGGAGGAGGAGGAGGAACCTTAGGAGAGAAGCCAGGAGGCAGGTCAGCTGGTGAAAAGTGGAAGGATAAGTGCTGGAAAGAAGCTAAAACAAAATGACCCATGGCTTGGAAAAGTAGAGAAATGTGGGACTTTTGATAGTCAAGGCTACTGAATCTAGAAAATAAAGTTTACATTCCCCTACATGTCTGGGACAGGTTTGTGAAGGTTGTAGTATAGTCCTGTTGACCAAGGGGCGAGAATATAGCTCCATGAGACGCCAGGTACCAGCGCATCTTGCTCCACAATCTGGGAGTGCCGCACTTATTTGCAGAGAGGGAGAAGGAGGTCTGTAATGAGGGAGTCCTGTGGAGTTATATGCTACTATTGCCCCCTTTCTGGAGCAGTGTGGTCGAGGTCTAAATGAAGTCCTGTGCAGACACCACCAGCCAGATCTTAGCAGCCTTGATACAGGGACCTCGAAGGCAGGAGGAGAATTAAAGAGGGGAGCAGCCACACTTAATGCTGCCAAAAGGATTAAGAGAAATAAGGGTTTAAACAAATATATCCGGGGGAGAGATATACTAGAAAGGCAGGAGTGGGATGAAATCCATGACAGACCTAAAATTCCTGGGATACTGAATTGCTTTTTAAAATCTTTAACAAGAAAAATGAAGCGGTCTGACAATTACTAAGAAGTAATTGAGAACTTTTAAATATGATAAACAGGTAATACCTTGGAAAATATGAACAGGTACAGATTAGCAGATCCAGATGAAATGTACTTTAGGATGTTTGGAGAGTTGCTAAAAATTGACTGTGCTGCTAACAAATTTTAGACAACTGGGGAATTGCTGTACTAGAGGATTGGAAAAAAGCTATGGGGGAATCAATTGTCAAAAAAAGAAAGAAGAATGATCCTGGCAATTACTGTCTGGTAAGTCTTAACTTCTGCCCCCACCAAAATTCCCATCCAAAAACTCCATTGACCTACAGTTAAGGTTACTCACGTGTATTTCCTCACAACAATGCAAACTCTTACAAGCAATGAAGCCGGAAACTGATGCAACAGTCACACTCAACACAAGACCGATCTCCAAGCATTAGATCACTATCATCATAATTCTATTACTTTTCCAGAATTTACCTCTGTGTTCTCAGTCGTTCTCTCCTCCAATACATTTTTTACTTTCTCTTACTGGTATCTTTATCCCGAGCAGATGCCTTTGTCTGACCTGAGAGCTTCTCTGCTGCCATCAACTCTCCCCCAGATCCTAGTTTAAATAATCCCCTCAAATCTTGTTATGTGGAGGCAATGGGTTGAACGCTGGGAAGATGAAATGTAAGGACACTGGAATTGAAGTTAGGGATTTCTGGGTGTGCACAATGAGTGGTTGAATAGTGGAGGGATGATGAGGGGAGAGGAAATTAATGTTTAATTAAAAAGAACGTAAGAATGGCCATACTGAATTAGACCAATGGTCCATCAACCCAGTATCCTGCCTTCCCACTGCAGCCAATGCCAGGTGCTTCAGAGGGAATGAACAAAACAGGGCAATTATTGAGTAATCCATCTCCTGTTGTCCACACCCACCTTCTGGCAGTCAGAGGCAAGGGACACCCAGAGCGTTGCATCCCTGACCATCTTGGCTAATACCCATTGGTGGACCTATCCTCCATGAATTTATCTAATTCTTTTTTAAACCCAGTTAGTTTTGGCCTTCACAACATCCCCTGACAATGAGTTCTACAAGCTGACTATGCGTTGTGTGACAAAGTACTTCCTTTTGTTTGTTTTTAGCCTGCTGCCTATTAATTTTGTTGGGTGACCGCTGGTTCTTGTGTTACAACAAGCTTGTAGCTAATGAACTGAAAGCCCCATCTCACCAGATGTCTCTGCTTATATTTGGTATCCCTTTCTCCCTTCCTTTGTTTGTCTTTGATTTGCAAGAATATATGCTCTTCAGGACAGGGACTGAGACTTCATCTGTATTTGGAAAGCACCAGCCACATGGTGGATGCTACTACAAACTAAATAATTAATAATATTAGAGAGACACTTGAGGGAAATCAGAAATAAGCATGATTAGGGGCTGGAGGTGTTGATTTATGAAGAAAGATTAAAAGCTAAATAGGTAGTTTGGCTAAGATATGACTAAGGTAGACATGATGACAGTCTACAAGTAACTGTGGGGTATAAACGCTGAGAGAGAGGAATTATGTAGGGTGCTCCAAGGGGGTATAACTTGGAATTGTGGGATAAAGGTAAAGAAACACCATTATGTTGTTAGAGGTGAATGTTTATAGCCACTATTCAGGGAGGTCACTATTACATAGTGGGCATATAACAAGGAACTAAGAGTTTGGTAAACAGAAAATAAAGACAATCTTGCATTCACCCCAACCATGGTGTCCTGGGCCTCTGTAATTTCTACAGCCATCATCTTGCTGCCTACTAAACTTTTTAAAGAGAGTTAGATGTAGTGTTTGAAACTACATCAGCCCCTGACAGCCCTTGCTACTGTTTGTAGTTTTACAACATTTTTTCTATTTTTAGAAAATGTTTTTCTCTCCTCTGTTGCTATGTGAAAGATCCAATCAAATGACATGGCAAACTGACTAACTAAGGAGCCAATCCTTCAAGCAGTTACTGCCAGGCCTAGTGCAAGATAGCATGAGTAGGACCACTGAAATCAGTGGACCTGATCCTCTGTTGCCCTATGCTTTTTTTTATTATTGTTATTACTAATCATCATCATAGTGCCAGGAAGTCCCAGTCATGAACCAGGACCCCACTGTGTTAGGTGCTGTACAAACACAGAACAAAAAGACAGTCCCTAACCCAAAGAGTTTACAATCTATGTAGTAACTTACACCAATACAAACTGAATGCAAAGTTGGGGAGGTGTTAGAATGATAGTATGGTGATTTAATAGTATGTTACACCCACTTCACATTCAATTTGCACAGGTGTAAATTATTACATAGATACAGGGCAGCAGAGAACCAGGCCCTATGGTACTACTCAGTAGTAATCACTAGGCCTGGCAGTAAATGCCTGCAGGTTCAGGCCCTGATTGACTATACAGGGAATCAGTGAAATTGACTGTACCCGTGCACTCAAATGCACAAAATAAACAATCTGAAATCACAGAGAAAGTATTTATTTTACTCTTTAATTTCTAGGAATTTTTAATAAAATTCTAAACAAAACATTGTTTCAAATAAAAAAGTAAAAACATTTTTGGGCTTTTGGGGTTTTTTTTTTAACTGAAACAAGTCAGCCAGTTCAATACAAATTCACAAAATGTTTTGGTCAATCGGAGTCTGCCTTTGGTGAAAAAAAGTTTCATCTGAAAAATGTCACCCAGCTCCAGTCCAGACAGAATCCCACAGCTCTTGCCTGTGCCTCCACACTGCATTGCACAGAGAGCATAGACTGCAGTACACTGACCCTCTCAGATGTGTGGGGGCAGTAGCATCTGCAAGATCTTGACAGTGTATGATTCAAAGGGAGCCAAAGCATAAGAACACGAATCCAAGATAGTGTTTTGGGCTCATCAGTATCTAGAGCCTCCTGCCTGTGGCCAGAAAAGAGAATGGACCCAGGCAATAGGGAGCAGCAAGTTGCCCTTAACTGTAGAGCTCTGCATCCTGAGGGAACAGGTGGATGTCTACAACCACAGTAACCTTCTGTTTACTTCCCATTTTCTCTGTCCCCCACCCCCTTCACTATCTCTTGCTACATAGGAGCCTGGTGGACACACAGAAGCAGATGGTACGAGACCAGCGGTGGCAGCTAAGGAGGGAAGAGTCACGGCAGAAGAAGGAGAAGCACAAGAGTGAGCATGTGCTGCAGACTTTCAAGACTGCCGTGGAAATGGTCACATCACGCAGTTCCCTGGTGATGTGTTCTGGCCAGAAGCCTCTGGCACTGCCCAAGTCTGACCTTGCCCACTTCCCAACCACTTCTCTCAGCTCATGGTGCCAACCAGCCATCACCGGGAAATCCACAAGCAGCCAGAACTCTGCTGAGCCAGCATTCAGTGAGCAAAAGGGCTCCTCCAGCCATCAGCTGTCCCAGAGTGAACCACATTCGGCCTCACGGGACATGTCAACCTCTGACTTGGAAGTGAAATTTTACTCCCAGCGCAACCTCAGTATCTCAGAAGCCCAAACCCACTCCCAGTACAGCATAGCAACCTCTGACCTGGAAACATACTCCAAGGCCCAGTCTAGTGACAATGCCTCTTCTTACAGGGTGATGCCACGGGAGACCAGATGTTCTGCTCACGAGTCTCACTACTTGGCCAGGAACTGCCATGCTGCCTCATCACCACAGAAGCATGGGCACAGTGCTAAGTCATCCAAATGACAAGACTGAGGTGATGGGAAATGACCAGCCCAACAAGGGGTCAGGGAAGTGGTGATGGGAGTCTCAGAGGGTGATAATACATAGGGATGTGTGTGGTTTATTTCCTGGTAACAAACCCATCCCCTTTCTTCTATCTACTTTTCACTGCAGTTCATCTGTGCTATGCTACAGAAATGCCCTACCTAGCCAAATGCAAGCTACTAAAATTCACACCTCTCACATACACTCAGGTGAGGGGAAATAATACCCAGCACCATAAGGGACAGTGGGACTCCACATTCTAGCTCACAGTCACCTGGAAGCTGAAGTGATGACAAAACAAAGGTGAACCTGGTGTTCAGGCAGTCACATACCACAGTGATGCGCACAGTGTAAATGCTTTGATGAACAAGTTAGATGGATAGGTAAGCATGCTTCACTATCTCAATTGCTGGGTGAGCTGTTGGTACCCTGGGTTTGCTCCCCTAGTTAGGGTGTTGTACCTGACAGTGCCTTGAGTTACAGTGCTCCCTGGGTTAGAGTGCTGGATGGGTAGGAGTGTCCTGGGTGTGCTCCCCTTGAATGCTAGGTGATTTCGGGTACCTCAAGTGGATGTGATTGTTGGTTCTCTTATTAGTGGTTCTCAGCCTTGGGACTGAGACCCAGGCTGTGGCCCAAAGATGTGTTCATTGTGAGGGGAGTCACAAAACTGTGCAAAATTTAAACTGGCATTAGAAAACTCGTCCGTACCCTTGTGGTTGCAAAGAACATCAGAACAGCCAGACTGGGTCAGACCAATGGTTCTTCTAGCCCAGGATCATGTCTTCTGGCAGTGGCTTGTGCCAGATGCTTCAGAGAGAATAAACAGAACAGGGCGATTATTGAATGATCCATCCCGTTGTCCAGACCCAGCTTCTGGCAGTTAGAGGCTTGTTGTTGTTGTTCATACTTAGAATTGAAAGATGACCATGGTATAACTGGTTGGTTTGGTTTCTGTGAACACATGAGTGGCTGATGAGGCCAATTTGAGCTTTGAATTGCCTTTGGCAAAATAAACAATAGATGCTGCTATGGGTTGCTTGATTAAGAGCAGACGTGCTGCTGTTGTGAGATTTATGCTGCTGATGCTTCGGCTCTGCCTCAGCAGTTCTCCTCTGCTCATAGACTAGGGGTCGGCAACCTTCCAGAGGTGGTGTGCCGAGTCTTCATTTATTCACTCTAATTTAAGGTTTTGCGTGCCAGTAATACATTTTAACGTTTTTAGAAGGTCTCTTTTTAGAAGTCTATAATATATAACTAAACTATTGTTGTATGTAAAGTAGATAAGGTTTTTAAAATGTTTAAGAAGCTTCATTTAAAATTAAATTAAAATGCAGAGCCCCATGGACCGGTGGCCAGGACCCAGGCAGTGTGAGTGCCACTGAAAATCAGCTTGCATGCCACCTTTGGCACACGTGCCATAGGTTGCCTACACCTGTCATAGACTGTAGCTCCAGTATGGATGAGGCTGTGCCAGGTAGCACGATCATGAGCAAGATCTTCTCAAAACTCTGGATCAGTGTTGAACAGCCCCAAGGATAACTTGAGGGAGTCCTTGAAACATTTCTTTTGGCCTCCCTGAGAGCACTTTCCCTCCTTTAGCTCAGCATAAAAGATCTTCTTTGGCAGTTGCTCATCTGACATTCTGGTGACATGGCCTGCCCATCTCATCTGTGATTTCATCAACAGAGTATGGCTGCTTGGAATGTCTGCCCATATGAGAACCTCAGTATCTGGGACCTTGTCTTGCCATCTTATCCTCATCAGTTTCCTCAGACAGCCCACGTGAAAGTGATTCAGCTTCATAGCATCGTGGCTGTACACCATACAGGTTTCTCATGCATACATCAAAGTTGGCAATACAATGTCTTTGTAGACCTTTGTTTGTTGACTAATGCCTCTATGCTCTCACACATGTGCACGTAGTCTGCCAAAGGCCACACTTGCTTTGGTAATTTTGGCATTGGTTTCATCATCGATGTGAATTGCACATGAGGGTGTACTGCTGAGGCAGGTGAACTTGTCCATTGCCTGGAGGGTTTGGACATTCACTGTGATAGTAGACTGTACATAAGGCTTTCCTGGTGCAGGCTGGTACATCACTTCTGTCTTGATGTTGATTATGAGACCAAAGTTGTCACAAGCTGAAGAGAAATGGTCCATACTCTGCTGCATGTCAGACTCAGATTTGGCATTCAGGGAACAGTCATCAGCAAACAGAAGATCACAAACAGTGACTTCCTGTACCTTTGTCTTCACCTGTAGTCTCCTCAAATTGAAGAGCTTGCCTTCAGTTCGCTATCTGATGCCAATTCCAGTGTCACAGTCACAAAAAGCATCCGTAAGCATGGCAGAGAACATCATACTGAAGAGAGTTGGGGCCAACACACAGCCCTGCTTAACTCCATTGGTGACTGGGAATGGTTCAGATGACTCACCGTCGTCCACAATGTGAGCAAGAATGCCATCATGGAATTGCCAAACTATTGTGATTAATTTCTCTGGGCAACTGAATTCTGCCATGATCTTCCAAAGGCCCTCCTGACTGACTGTATCAAATGCTTTTGTCAGGCCAATGAAAGTCATGTACAGGTTGGAGTTCTGTTCCTGGCATTTCTCCTGAAGATGACAATCTGCAAACCCCATTTCTATAGTCCCGAGTCCTTTTCTGAAGCCACGCTGACTCTCAGGCAGGAGCCCCTGTTCAATGTGTTGCATAAGGTGATTCAGCAGAATTCTGTCAAGAATTTTGCCGGCTACTGACAACAGGGAAATGCCGCAATAGTTGTTGTAGGATTATCTGTTGCCTTTCCACTTGTACAAGTGGACGACGGATGCATCCTTGTACTCCTGGGATATAGTTCCTTGAGTCCACATTGATTGGAAAAATTCAGTCAGTTTCAGAGCCATGTGTGAGCCTCTGGCCTTGTAGACTTCAGCTGGTATAGCATCTGCTCCAGGTGCTTTGCCATTTGACAGCAGGTCAATCACTTTCACAGTTTCAATCAGCATTGGGAGATCAGCAAGAGATATGTTGATATCGATCTGGGGCAGTCGATCATTTGCTGTCTCACTAATAGATGACTGTCGATTGAGGATGTGGTTAAAGTGTTCTGCCCACCTTTGTAGTATCTTTTCTTTATCAGTGAGCAGTGTGGTGCCATCAGCTCTCAGTATTGGAGATGTTCCTGATGACTGTGGCCCGTAGATTGTCCTCAGAGCATCATAGAAGTTCTTCATGTCATTCCTGTCTGGGTAGGACTGAATTTAATCTGCCTTGCTGCTTAGCCATGAGTTTTCCATCTTTCTAAGTTGCATTGGACAGGCCTTTTGATGTTGTTGAAGGCTGACTTCTTAGATGTTGAAGTGCTGTCTTCTAAATAGGCTTTATGGAACTGCTGTTTCTCTTTCAATAGTTCCCCTATGTCGTTTTCATCAAACCAATCTTGATGTTTACGTGTGATGGAACAGAAGGTATTGGATGAAGCTGAGTATACAGCGTCTGTAAAAGATGCCCAATTTTCCTTAACGTTGTTAGAGTTTGCATCAATTGTTACAAGTTGGTTGTGCAGTTCTTCAGGAAAAGCTTGTTTCACATTCTCCTGTTTCAGTTTGCAGTAGTCCTTTCTCCCTCCCAGCCCCATCTATATGTGTGTACATTTTTATTTATATATACACATAAACACATAATGGGCCCAATTGTCCTCTTATTTAAACCTGTTTTATTTGTTTTACTCCTCTGTAAATGCACTGAATTTAATGGCGTTTCTCCTGATTTACATCAGTGTAGATGAGAGGAGAATCAGGCTCAATGTATATAAAATATGGGTACTCAACAAATAAAAGCTTAGAAGGACTAGATGTGATTTCTGTGTTCAAAATGCACCAGTCTGAGTACTCTCTTAACACATTTACAAACAAGTCTGTTTCTCCTTTTACCCAATGAAATTTCAACCATTAGTATTGGAATTTACAAAGAAGGAAAGTTAAACAAGTTGGGCCTCAGAGCTCCCTGGCTTCCAAAGACTTCAGTGAGTGTCCAGGGGCAGCAGCATTTACAGGATCAAGACCTTTTTAGAAACATTTCACTAGACACCTAATAAGAGCCCCCAAAATAGTAGGCACAAATGAGACCAGTGAAGAAGGAGAATCGTGATGATGGAACAAGACAAATGAGGCACTGGCTTGATTGCAGTACATGATACTTACATTAAATATCGGGAAAAATGATTATCATGATTTTATTACTGAATCTGTTATGATATTTGGCTTTTATGGTCATTGTGTTTTGATAAATAACAAGTAGTATCTGAATGTTATTTTTATTTTCCTGCAAGAGCAAAAATTTTAAAAGATTTACAAAAATTAAAAAACAATTTGAAAATAAAGACCTAATGTTTTCCATACAAACTAATACCTAAATCCTGCTTTCTGCAAGGACTCTATGTTGTATAGGACAGAGTGAGAGGCTTTGAGCAATGAGGTATTTAAAGGGGAAGCATTTACAATTGGCATGTATGTGACTAAAGTGAAGCTTCTTGATTTGTAGAGAAAATACCCGACTTCAGTCTATGTCTGTCTATCCTTTAGGGATTGTCTACATACAAAAGTTGTGTTGTTTTAACTATAGCTGTATAGTTAAAGCAGTAGAACACCCCCACCCCATCTTCTGGGAAGGGAAATAAGCTATACAGGTATGAGGCACCTTTATACCTTCATACCAGTATAACTGTATCCACACCAGGGATGTACTGGCATAGCTATTTTGATTAAAAAATAATCCCACCCCTGTCTGAAATAGTTAGACCAGTTCAAAATCTGTCTGTCAATCAGGCCTGAAACTGTGAGCGTTCTGGGGCAGGAACCATCTATTCTTGTATGGATGGAAAGCAACTAGGACACCATGGGTGCTACATTAAACTAATAATAATAATAGCCAGAATGGAAGACCTAAACTTCAGGCCCCAGCCTCCTGATGTCTTGAGACACACAGACTTGTTACTGGAACTGAGCAATCCTGTTTTGCAGGAATTTTTATGACATACAGAGGGACAGTTTCCTATCTTGGCCACTAGGTGTCATGTCAGTATCAAAAGTCTGAAGACACCATGGGCTGTCTCATGCCTGGCCATTCATTGGGAGAGATGAGTTGATGTCAGTAGCAATTGCCCTAATACTAGCACCAAGAACTTTGTGCATGTAACGTGGGTTCTTTTTGGAGATTAGACCCTTCTCCTGCCACGGCAGCACTTTAGCATTGCCAGCGTAGACTAGCCCTAGGTGTCAGCTGCTAGAGGGCCCAGTCATCCCGTGGCTGATCTTGCTACCGTAAGTGTGAAAGACCAAGCTTGGCTTGCAAGGTGGCCTGAAATGGGGGAGCAGTGACTGGCCTATTCAAAGTCCTCCTTTCTATCAGTTCCTTTTCACAGAGCCACTTCAGCAGTGCAAACAGCATTACTGAAAGGTTTGCAGCATTAAACTGGTGCAGGAACACAAAGCAAAGGTAGGCAAGGTAAATGGTAGAATACAAAGCAGTGTGAATATGAGCAGAAAAAACGTGGCTGTGTGTCCATCACTATCCACACGAGAATGCCAATGGCCATAAAATAAGACCTCAGAATGCAACAAAAACATTTTTTTAATGAAATGGACAATTTGGGAAAAACAATAAGAAAGAAACAGCTGTGTCAGAGAAAATGTGTGTAAAAGAGAGCTAGAGGGGGCATATATGTGATAAACAATACCTGTACTGAATGTGAATGAGTGTATATGTGAGAGTAAGAGGCAAGTATGTGAGTGAATGAATGTGTAAACAGTGAGGCCCTAGCTGCAGGATGAGAAATGTAAAGAGAAGTTCAGACAAAGCACAAATCTGGAAAAGTTCTGGCCTATTGAAACCACAATTTTCTGACTTCTCTCTAAGCTGTGGCAGAAATAGCTCATATACCTGTGGTGTCTGAGAACGTATCGCTAAATAAATGGGTGCTACGGAAGAAAGTTTTGAATTTTTGAAGAAATAAGTTCAGTAGTTCAAAAGTCGTATCAGGTGAGCTACTCCATACTCTGATCAGTTCCTTTCAGGAATTACCATAAACCAGGGGTGGGCAAACTTTTTGGCTCGAGGGCCACTGCCACATCAGCATATGGAATTGTATGGCGGCCCATGAATGCTCACGAAATTGGTGGTTCGGGTGTGGGAGGGGGTGAGGGCTCCGGCTGTGGGTGCGGGTTCTGGGGTGGGGTCAGAAATGAGGAGTTCAGGGTGCAGGAGGTGGCTGCAGGCTGAGGCAGGGGGTTGGAGTGCAGGCAGGGTGGGGGAGGGCTCTAGCGGGGGATGCAAGCTCTGGGGTGGGGCTGGGGATGAGGGGTTGGGGATGCAGGAGGGTGCTCCAGACTGGGACTGAGGAGTTTGGAGGGCAGGAGGGGGATCAGGGCTGAGGCAGAGGGTTGGGGCATGGGAGGGGGTCAGGGTGCAGGCTCCGGGCAATGCTTACCTCAAGCAGCTCCTGGAAGCAGCGGCATGTCCCACCTCCAGCTCCTACGAGGAGGCGCAGCCAGGCAACTCTGCGCAGTGCCCCTTCTGCAGGTGCTGTTCCTGTAGCTCCCATAGGCTGGTTCCTGACCTATGGGAGCTGCAGGGGCAGTGCTTGGGGCAGGGACAGCGTGTGGAGCCTCTTGGCTGCACATACACATAGGAGCCAGAGTGGGGAAATGCGGCTGCTTTCGGGAGCCACGCAGAGCCACGGCAAGCACGGAGCATGGCAAGCCCCTGACCCCGCTCCCTGGCTCTAGCACCAGAGTGGGGCAAGCCCCAGACCCCTCTCTCTGGCAGGAGCTCTAGAGCCAGATTAAAATGTCTGAGGTGCTGGATGCAGCCCCCGGGCCATAATTTGCCCACCCCTGCCATAAACCCTTTAATCACCACAAAGGCTATGTTGTTATGGTGGTGCCATTGGGTCAACATAGTGAAGGCTGTGTTCTGTTTTGCATATAAAATGGAAGTTCAACCTATTTGTTTTATATAAAAAACACAGTGTATCTGCCCAAATTTTCAGCACATCTGAGGAAAGCTTGAATTTTCTGAGGCATTTGAAGAAAATCATTTAATTGGTTTCTCAGTTCTAATTGTTGGCCCAAAAAGTTCACATTTTGAGTGTCTTGATTTTTGGGACCTTCTAGTTTAAAAACAACAAACTGTAGAAAGACAAAAATGTGTGTGTACATTGTGAGAGTTTGGTGGGCGCTCTGGAGTTATGTAATTTTTTTTGGTAAATTAACAATAACAAAACATATGATAATTGTTGGTGTCCCTAGGCCTAAATAAACCAAAGTTGTGACTGTAGGCCTGAGTGAACCAAAGTTCTTCCATGCTGTGAACTTCAACCAACCTAAATGTTAACAGCCTAAAAGCAAAATGTGTAACTGTCAGCTGTCTCAGCTTGCAGCTGCAGGACAGTTTGAAACAGCAAAAAGCGGCGGGGAGGAGGGGGAGAAGGGGGAGGAAAATCTGCCTGCGTCTGTGCTGTGAAGGCCATAGATAAATATGCGAATGAGAACAGTTCTAACAAGCTACATTATAGTGTTAAGTGTAACTGTTGCAAGGGGGAGGGAGGAAGGGGGAAAAACAAGGGGGGTATAAATGCTGGGACCCCGCCTGCGCGCGTGTGTGCAGGATTTGAGAATGCTTTTTCTCCCTGGCACCTTATTTGGGCTCAAATAAACTTGGTTTGCTTCTTCACCCTGGTGTGTTAATTAGTGCGACGCACACCGGGCAACGAACCCTGCTGTTGCTCCTCCTCGGGCCCTTTGAGCCGGCAACAGTTTTGACGTCCCTGGGTGGGCCCGAAGCAAAATTGTGCCTTGCCCGGACTCCTCCAATGGCCGGTGGACGATGGTCACAGCCGACGCCCAGTGCGCACCGGTGCCTTTACCGGGGGCCTCAGCAGAGACGCGTCAGGCCGACCTTGGAAGACACAACGGTGCAACGCACTCAGATAGTGGAGAAGCTGTTGCAGGCGACGGTGAGGAACCGGTCCTGTGGATAAGGTAGGAACAGTCCAGTGGTGTGGACTTTTTGCCTGAGGTTGGGGACGCCCAGCCGTTGTAATTCCCACTAGACGAGAG
This sequence comes from Mauremys reevesii, assembly GCF_016161935.1. NCBI lineage: Eukaryota > Metazoa > Chordata > Testudines > Geoemydidae > Mauremys > Mauremys reevesii. Next base: position 41,060,378 of record NC_052626.1, on the reverse strand, counting down.
AGCATCCTATAGTGGGTCAAGGGCAAGCCCGTGGTATGGGGCAGGGACAGAGTATAGGTAGGGCACGGTGTACACCCTTAGAATGCATTCTGGCAAATTGGAAAGTGTTTGAATCAGATCCATTGACTAAAAGCAAACTGAAAAGATTCTGTACAGTTGACTGGCCTCAGTATCAGTTAGAGGACCAGGAAAGGTGGCCACCAGAAGGATCACTTAATTACAACATGATCCTCCAATTACTCCTGTTTTGTCAGCGAATGGGTAGCTTCTGAAGCTGTTTGTATGGAGAGCTCTTGTAAAAATCCCCCATCATATGCCCCAGAGTTGCACTGGGAGGAGGACTGTCCGCGGGGATGTCTGTCGCTGTTGGACTCATGCCATCTGAACTTATTGACTGTGCAGCAAGATAAGATGCATCGTGGTAATAGGAAATAACGGACTTGGGGTGTGTGTGTGTGTGTATACCAGTGTGAGTGACTGTTACCGGAAGACGCCCAGAGTACCCTGTGAAGCGAAAGCTCGTGACCAGGACTACTCTAATGCAAGCCCGGTAACTAGTGGATCTTTAGGAGATCCGACCCACGGTGGGCTGATTCGGCCTGGCATCGTCCGGCGAGGAAGCTACCTGGGTCTAGGAGTGTGTGAACCCATCTTCCCTCCCCCCCTTCCTTTCCGTGTGGGCTCCTGACAGTCTGATCATCTCACTGGATGCAATCAGAGTAAGCGGCGCCATCTCCCAGAGACTAGCCGACGCTCTTTGCTGAAGGGAGGTGTAAGAGAGTCATGATCATCCTCGTTAGTCTCTCCTGTGTGAGTGCCCTGTAGGGAGAGATCCTTAGTTTATGAGCCGCTAGCGCGGACAGGGCACCCTCCCTGTGTGTGTAAGTGAAAAATGGGTAAGGGACAGTCTAAACATTCCACCTCACCCCCTAAGGGTACCCCAGCATATTACATGTACGTACATTATGGTCCTAAAACCTGTAGGTATTTAGAGAATTGGAATCTTCACACGCATGAAAATCCATCTAAACAATGCCCATTAGAAGGTACCTTCAATCTAGATAAGATCATATATCTCAGAGGAGCTTTTAATCACCAAAGAAAAGCCTCTGACACAGTGTGAGCAATTTGTCTAGGAACGGGTTAATTTGAAATTCAGCTTGGCCCAGAGATAAAGGGAAAGTTGCTTTGTGTTCAAGGTCAAGAATCAGCGCAGACTATGCTAAGTGCAAAGAAAAACTGCTTTCAGCCCCAGCTGGCGGTGGAAAATATAGACAGAGGCAAACCAGAGGCAATACAAGTTACAGAACTAAGATTGCATTTGCAACGCTTAACTGTTCAGTGAGATCCAACAGTCTTTGCAAACCCGAAGCCGGACAGGCAGCTGACCTGGACTGGAATCTCTGAAAAGACACCGCAGGAGATTCCAGGGTGTAAAAGAACAGCCGTCCCAAGTGTGGAATCATGTTGGAAATTCTGGACAAGCTGCATACAGAATAATCTCCGTCCACCTATTCCCCTTCTCTGAATGTTATATACAGACGTGGCCAGTCTGGACATGTGTGAGTATTAAAGTGGCTTAAGGCTTGGAGCATTCATGTTCTTCCTGAGTGATGTGGGAGCATTCCCAACACTCTCCATTGTTGTTTTATTATTTTTAATGAAGCTTTAAAATTTGGTTATATGGTGTGTTTTCTCTATCCTCCCCCAACGTCCTGCAGTGTCAGTTTGATCACCTGACATGAGGGATAAATTGGTAACAGAAATTGGTCACAGTTTGGTGAGCAATTAAGAATGGGGGAGCCCTGCAGAATTTACACCATCTATCTGTTTTACCCTTGTTATTTTATGTTTGCTTTATTTGGTACTGTTGGTTTTAAGAATTGCATGGTCAAAGGTGAGCCCTAATAGGATAAGGAAACACTATCTGGTTTTGGTTCTGTTCTGTTTAACCGGTTACTGTTGTTTTTCTGCTCTGTTCATTTGGGCATTAGGTGTGTGGGCGGAACTGAACTTCTCGTTCGTAATTCCTCAGGGTGGAAGCCATGTGTGCGATGAAGCTCTGAGGTTGTATTGAGATCCTTCTGTCCCGCCCCCTGTAGCGGACAATGTAATAGAAGTAGAAAAATCTGGCTTAGACTGTAATTCTCTCTGCTTTCTGTGTAATTTTCTTTTCTGTTTAAGTGTCAGCAGACAAATGGGTGGGTCTCTGGGTAAACCCCCTAAAGGGGTTTGGATTATGTGTTAAGTAAATGGCCTTTACGCAATGGCCATGTATTTTTGCCCAGGTGGCAAGCCTCACAAGGGAGGACTCGGGTAGTCTTGTGAGGAGAAATGTTTTAGGGAAAAGACCAGAAGGGTGGGGGCTAGTTGAGAAGCCCACCCTCCTAGCTAAACTGGTAGTGGAACAAGTTGGTGCCCATGAAAGGGACGGTTCAGCGAGAAAAGCAGGATCGGGCCCAGGCGAGCAGGCAACAGACAGAGAGATTGGAAAACTGGTTGGAAACTTTTGAGAGTGTAGTGGATGGAAGGAGTAAGTAAGTATAAGCATGAGGATTTCAAATACTCAGGAGGATATTTGGAATGGTGATTTTAATTGGTAAGTGGCTGTTGGAAGACAAGCAAGTGATTTAAGGGAAAAGCAAGTGATTTTTAATGGAAGGTGAAGAGTTAACTCTGTAGTTGCTGGAGGGAACAGCAGTTGAACTTTGTAAAAATGCTAAAGAGAAAAGTTCTTGGTGTCTTTAAAATGTATGTAAATAAATTCAGGCAAAGAAATTATTAGATTGTAATCATTTGGCTATGAACAGTTTTGTTGAATTAGCTAAAGAATGTATACAGTGCTATGTAATTAAAATTGTATTAGGCTCTAAGGGCACTGTAAGTGGTGATGTTTTCTTTCAGTGTTTAAAAACAGAAGTTAAAAGTAAAAAGCAAGCCAGAAAGCATCTGTGTTAATGCAAATTATCTAACTGATAAGGTAGAAGCCACTGAAACCTGGGCTGCCTATGAAACACATACAAGAAAATATGGGGTAATTCCCCTGTTTTGCCTAAAATCAACAAGAGTATTTGTATATTTTAAGTAATGATTGACTGCCCAGAAGGGGTAGACCTCTGTTTTTGTCTTTCAGATAATCAAAGAAAACTAATGCCAGCTGAACAGCATTCAACATACCATGCATTTACTGACAGAGTAAAAATTATGTTTTGTGTTCTATGTTCTGTCTTGTGGTGTTTGTCTTGTGGCCAGAATTGATGTGTGTAATATTTTTATGGGATGGTCTGATTTAAAATCAAGCGGCAGTGTTGGATTGAAATGCAGATACTTGTTTTGTTCAAATACAAAGTGTTTGGATACATCAGAAAAATGTGATATACTAAAGTCTTATACATTTTCTTAAGTAAAAGAAAAAACTACATTGGCCAATACTTTTAATTGACAATTGTTATTAAAATTTGCATACTAACAGTCTTTAAAAGCAAGGACATGGAAAGTTAACCCACTCCCCATATTGTACATGGGATCCTTCTGGCTACCTCAGATTTCTAGCCAGAGGACAGGGGATGGTGGAAAGCTATTGGACTAGAGGTTGTATTGAATGAACTCATCAAAGTGGGTGTGCTTGTCTTGGTTTGTTGTTCCAAAGCTCTGTAATAAGGTTATTTTAGTGAAAGGGTATATGTGGCATACATTAAATAATAAGACTAATGTACTGTATAACAGCAATGTGTATGTGTTCACTGTTAACAAAAGGTGTATAAGTAAAAGTTTCCTTTATAGGTTAAAGAAGCCAAAAATGGAAAAAGAAAAAAACGAGTTAACTGAAAAAAAAATAGTTAACATGCTCAGTCTAAGGATAAGGCACTGGCCCCATTCAAGGACACTGCTCACAGTTAAAACTTGGCTGATAACCAAGAAAAGGGGGGGACTTAAATTTGCCCATGCAGCTATGAGATCTGCCAAGCACTAATGAAATGTGTTAGATTTCTTTTCTCACAGGTAAAGAAGTGTTACCCAAAGATCCTAGCAGCCCTGTCACCTTGGAACCAGGAGACTGGATCAATGTAAAGGTCCACCAACGAAAGACTGCTTTGGCTCCATGCTGGAAAGGCCCTTATTAAGTCCTGCTGACTACCAACACCGCTGTGAAGTGCCAAAGACTGACTGCCTGGACCCATGATTCTCACTGCAAAAAGACCCCTCCACCTCAGGAGAATTCTCCTACTGATGATTAGCCTATTCTTTCTTCTAGTTCTACTGTGCTTCTGGACAGCAGGGAAAAAGGACAAGGTGACGTGCTTGTAACGTCTCCCTTGTCCACTGACAAATCTACTGTGCCTTTAAACTTTTCTAGAAAAAGTAAAACCATTACAGGGTGTCCTGGTAATCTCCCTGTAGGATGCTGAACCACGACTGCTTCGGGAAAGAAGAAGAAACACTCACTCCACTGACATTGCCAAAGTCCAGGAATTCCTGACTAAAAAGGACATTGAGAACTGACCCTGGTGAAGAAACAAAGAATTGTACACTGGCAGGAAGAAATTTGTGGGACCCATGCTTGGGAATGTGGTATTGATTGGATTTTGGGGTTTATTCTACAGGCTGCGCCCTGTGTTTTGGATAAATCCTTCAGTATGTATTGTCCTCCCTAATTGGATTTTAAATGACATTGCTCTTATCAGGTTTTCAGATCACTTCTACGCACCCAAATTGCTCACAAGGGACTGCCATTAGATTAGCACAACAGAGAGCCTGGGTTATTTCTTCTGGGAAAAGAGGGAATTGAGCAGATCCCTGTGGGCTAGGGCCAATAGTGTAGCAGCCATTTGGAATATTCTTAATAGCCAAGAACATGATAAGAAATTGGGCCAACTAGAAAAGGCCACTAGCCTTATTTTAAAGCTCAGCTAGCTTAAGTACAGGCTGGAGTTGGTGAGTTACATGTCATTTCCACCATTAGTTCTATGACCCAGAAGTTACTGACAGAGATGGTGTTGAATATCACTGAGGCTGGGAAGGCATTGCAGTGGGATCTAGTATGTTTAGAAACTCAGGATTTCCTGAATGACCAGCTGATGGCCATTCCGAGTGATCTTGAGCACCAGACTTGGCCCACTGCCCTTACAGACACGTCAGGAGTACCATCTGATCTGTGGTCATGGAAACATACTTGCACACTTTCTGGATGAAAGTGTGGACATTCACAGTGCTCCTTCCAAGCATATGGACCGGTTAGGGTGGGTGTGGGCTCCCACATACCGAATCCTGCTGGGTCTATGGGGAGGATGCATATGGGACTAAATTATTCACCGAGACATCTGGGAAATTAAACCACTTGGTATACCTACCTGATTTATAGTCAGTGTCCCAATCCCTTAGTTGTTAAATGAACATTCCACTCTTTTGTCCATGCATTCATTCCTGGGTTGGGGGTGATTAAGCTCAAAAGAGCAGTTGTAAATATTTCTACAGAGCTTCATTAATTTTTGTCTTTAAAGTTTGAGAAAACTCGCCAAAAGTTTGTTGAGTATTCTCAAAGGGGGGAATTGTTGGTGTCCCTAGGCCTAAATAAACCAAAGTTGTGACTGTAGGCCTGAGTGAACCAAAGTTCTTCCATGCTGTGAACTTCAACCAACCTAAATGTTAACAGCCTAAAAGCAAAATGTGTAACTGTCAGCTGTCTCAGCTTGCAGCTGCAGGACAGTTTGAAACAGCAAAAAGCGGCGGGGAGGAGGGGGAGAAGGGGGAGGAAAATCTGCCTGCGTCTGTGCTGTGAAGGCCATAGATAAATATGCGAATGAGAATAGTTCTAACAAGCTACATTATAGTGTTAAGTGTAACTGTTGCAAGGGGGAGGGAGGAAGGGGGAAAAACAAGAAGGGTATAAATGCTGGGACCCCGCCTGCGCGCGTGTGTGCAGGATTTGAGAATGCTTTTTCTCCCTGGCACCTTATTTGGGCTCAAATAAACTTGGTTTGCTTCTTCACCCTGGTGTGTTAATTAGTGCGACGCACACCGGGCAACGAACCCTGCTGTTGCTCCTCCTCGGGCCCTTTGAGCCGGCAACAGTTTTGACGTCCCTGGGTGGGCCCGAAGCAAAATTGTGCCTTGCCCGGACTCCTCCAATGGCCGGTGGACGATGGTCACAGCCGACGCCCAGTGCGCACCGGTGCCTTTACCGGGGGCCTCAGCAGAGACGCGTCAGGCCGACCTTGGAAGACACAACGGTGCAACGCACTCAGATAGTGGAGAAGCTGTTGCAGGCGACGGTGAGGAACCGGTCCTGTGGATAAGGTAGGAACAGTCCAGTGGTGTGGACTTTTTGCCTGAGGTTGGGGACGCCCAGCCGTTGTAATTCCCACTAGACGAGAGAGCATCCTATAGTGGGTCAAGGGCAAGCCCGTGGTATGGGGCAGGGACAGAGTATAGGTAGGGCACGGTGTACACCCTTAGAATGCATTCTGGCAAATTGGAAAGTGTTTGAATCAGATCCATTGACTAAAAGCAAACTGAAAAGATTCTGTACAGTTGACTGGCCTCAGTATCAGTTAGAGGACCAGGAAAGGTGGCCACCAGAAGGATCACTTAATTACAACATGATCCTCCAATTACTCCTGTTTTGTCAGCGAATGGGTAGCTTCTGAAGCTGTTTGTATGGAGAGCTCTTGTAAAAATCCCCCATCATATGCCCCAGAGTTGCACTGGGAGGAGGACTGTCCGCGGGGATGTCTGTCGCTGTTGGACTCATGCCATCTGAACTTATTGACTGTGCAGCAAGATAAGATGCATCGTGGTAATAGGAAATAACGGACTTGGGGTGTGTGTGTGTGTGTATACCAGTGTGAGTGACTGTTACCGGAAGACGCCCAGAGTACCCTGTGAAGCGAAAGCTCGTGACCAGGACTACTCTAATGCAAGCCCGGTAACTAGTGGATCTTTAGGAGATCCGACCCACGGTGGGCTGATTCGGCCTGGCATCGTCCGGCGAGGAAGCTACCTGGGTCTAGGAGTGTGTGAACCCATCTTCCCTCCCCCCCTTCCTTTCCGTGTGGGCTCCTGACAGTCTGATCATCTCACTGGATGCAATCAGAGTAAGCGGCGCCATCTCCCAGAGACTAGCCGACGCTCTTTGCTGAAGGGAGGTGTAAGAGAGTCATGATCATCCTCGTTAGTCTCTCCTGTGTGAGTGCCCTGTAGGGAGAGATCCTTAGTTTATGAGCCGCTAGCGCGGACAGGGCACCCTCCCTGTGTGTGTAAGTGAAAAATGGGTAAGGGACAGTCTAAACATTCCACCTCACCCCCTAAGGGTACCCCAGCATATTACATGTACGTACATTATGGTCCTAAAACCTGTAGGTATTTAGAGAATTGGAATCTTCACACGCATGAAAATCCATCTAAACAATGCCCATTAGAAGGTACCTTCAATCTAGATAAGATCATATATCTCAGAGGAGCTTTTAATCACCAAAGAAAAGCCTCTGACACAGTGTGAGCAATTTGTCTAGGAACGGGTTAATTTGAAATTCAGCTTGGCCCAGAGATAAAGGGAAAGTTGCTTTGTGTTCAAGGTCAAGAATCAGCGCAGACTATGCTAAGTGCAAAGAAAAACTGCTTTCAGCCCCAGCTGGCGGTGGAAAATATAGACAGAGGCAAACCAGAGGCAATACAAGTTACAGAACTAAGATTGCATTTGCAACGCTTAACTGTTCAGTGAGATCCAACAGTCTTTGCAAACCCGAAGCCGGACAGGCAGCTGACCTGGACTGGAATCTCTGAAAAAGACACCGCAGGAGATTCCAGGGTGTAAAAGAACAGCCGTCCCAAGTGTGGAATCATGTTGGAAATTCTGGACAAGCTGCATACAGAATAATCTCCCGTCCACCTATTCCCCTTCTCTGAATGTTATATACAGACGTGGCCAGTCTGGACATGTGTGAGTATTAAAGTGGCTTAAGGCTTGGAGCATTCATGTTCTTCCTGAGTGATGTGGGAGCATTCCCAACACTCTCCATTGTTGTTTTATTATTTTTAATTAAGCTTTAAAATTTGGTTATATGGTGTGTTTTCTCTATCCTCCCCCAACGTCCTGCAGTGTCAGTTTGATCACCTGACATGAGGGATAAATTGGTAACAGAAATTGGTCACAGTTTGGTGAGCAATTAAGAATGGGGGAGCCCTGCAGAATTTACACCATCTATCTGTTTTACCCTTGTTATTTTATGTTTGCTTTATTTGGTACTGTTGGTTTTAAGAATTGCATGGTCAAAGGTGAGCCCTAATAGGATAAGGAAACACTATCTGGTTTTGGTTCTGTTCTGTTTAACCGGTTACTGTTGTTTTTCTGCTCTGTTCATTTGGGCATTAGGTGTGTGGGCGGAACTGAACTTCTCGTTCGTAATTCCTCAGGGTGGAAGCCATGTGTGCGATGAAGCTCTGAGGTTGTATTGAGACCCTTCTGTCCCGCCCCCTGTAGCGGACAATGTAATAGAAGTAGAAAAATCTGGCTTAGACTGTAATTCTCTGCTTTCTGTGTAATTTTCTTTTCTGTTTAAGTGTCAGCAGACAAATGGGTGGGTCTCTGGGTAAACCCCCTAAAGGGGTTTGGATTATGTGTTAAGTAAATGGCCTTTACGCAATGGCCATGTATTTTTGCCCAGGTGGCAAGCCTCACAAGGGAGGACTCGGGTAGTCTTGTGAGGAGAAATGTTTTAGGGAAAAGACCAGAAGGGTGGGGGCTAGTTGAGAAGCCCACCCTCCTAGCTAAACTGGTAGTGGAACAAGTTGGTGCCCATGAAAGGGACGGTTCAGCGAGAAAAGCAGGATCGGGCCCAGGCGAGCAGGCAACAGACAGAGAGATTGGAAAACTGGTTGGAAACTTTTGAGAGTGTAGTGGATGGAAGGAGTAAGTAAGTATAAGCATGAGGATTTCAAATACTCAGGAGGATATTTTGAATGGTGATTTTAATTGGTAAGTGGCTGTTGGAAGACAAGCAAGTGATTTAAGGGAAAAGCAAGTGATTTTTAATGGAAGGCGAAGAGTTAACTCTGTAGTTGCTGGAGGGAACAGCAGTTGAACTTTGTAAAAATGCTAAAGAGAAAAGTTCTTGGTGTCTTTAAAATGTATGTAAATAAATTCAGGCAAAGAAATTATTAGATTGTAATCATTTGGCTATGAACAGTTTTGTTGAATTAGCTAAAGAATGTATACAGTGCTATGTAATTAAAATTGTATTAGGCTCTAAGGGCACTGTAAGTGGTGATGTTTTCTTTCAGTGTTTAAAAACAGAAGTTAAAAGTAAAAAGCAAGCCAGAAAGCATCTGTGTTAATGCAAATTATCTAACTGATAAGGTAGAAGCCACTGAAACCTGGGCTGCCTATGAAACACATACAAGAAAATATGGGGTAATTCCCCTGTTTTGCCTAAAATCAACAAGAGTATTTGTATATTTTAAGTAATGATTGACTGCCCAGAAGGGGTAGACCTCTGTTTTTGTCTTTCAGATAATCAAAGAAAACTAATGCCAGCTGAACAGCATTCAACATACCATGCATTTACTGACAGAGTAAAAATTATGTTTTGTGTTCTATGTTCTGTCTTGTGGTGTTTGTCTTGTGGCCAGAATTGATGTGTGTAATATTTTTATGGGATGGTCTGATTTAAAATCAAGCGGCAGTGTTGGATTGAAATGCAGATACTTGTTTTGTTCAAATACAAAGTGTTTGGATACATCAGAAAAATGTGATATACTAAAGTCTTATACATTTTCTTAAGTAAAAGAAAAAACTACATTGGCCAATACTTTTAATTGACAATTGTTATTAAAATTTGCATACTAACAGTCTTTAAAAGCAAGGACATGGAAAGTTAACCCACTCCCCATATTGTACATGGGATCCTTCTGGCTACCTCAGATTTCTAGCCAGAGGACAGGGGATGGTGGAAAGCTATTGGACTAGAGGTTGTATTGAATGAACTCATCAAAGTGGGTGTGCTTGTCTTGGTTTGTTGTTCCAAAGCTCTGTAATAAGGTTATTTTAGTGAAAGGGTATATGTGGCATACATTAAATAATAAGACTAATGTACTGTATAACAGCAATGTGTATGTGTTCACTGTTAACAAAAGGTGTATAAGTAAAAGTTTCCTTTATAGGTTAAAGAAGCCAAAAATGGAAAAAGAAAAAAACGAGTTAACTGAAAAAAAAATAGTTAACATGCTCAGTCTAAGGATAAGGCACTGGCCCCATTCAAGGACACTGCTCACAGTTAAAACTTGGCTGATAACCAAGAAAAGGGGGGGACTTAAATTTGCCCATGCAGCTATGAGATCTGCCAAGCACTAATGAAATGTGTTAGATTTCTTTTCTCACAGGTAAAGAAGTGTTACCCAAAGATCCTAGCAGCCCTGTCACTCCTTGGAACCAGGAGACTGGATCAATGTAAAGGTCCACCAACGAAAGACTGCTTTGGCTCCATGCTGGAAAGGCCCTTATTAAGTCCTGCTGACTACCAACACCGCTGTGAAGTGCCAAAGACTGACTGCCTGGACCCATGATTCTCACTGCAAAAAGACCCCTCCACCTCAGGAGAATTCTCCTACTGATGATTAGCCTATTCTTTCTTCTAGTTCTACTGTGCTTCTGGACAGCAGGGAAAAAGGACAAGGTGACGTGCTTGTAACGTCTCCCTTGTCCACTGACAAATCTACTGTGCCTTTAAACTTTTCTAGAAAAAGTAAAACCATTACAGGGTGTCCTGGTAATCTCCCCTGTAGGATGCTGAACCACGACTGCTTCGGGAAAGAAGAAGAAACACTCACTCCACTGACATTGCCAAAGTCCAGGAATTCCTGACTAAAAAGGACATTGAGAACTGACCCTGGTGAAGAAACAAAGAATTGTACACTGGCAGGAAGAAATTTGTGGGACCCATGCTTGGGAATGTGGTATTGATTGGATTTTGGGGTTTATTCTACAGGCTGCGCCCTGTGTTTTGGATAAATCCTTCAGTATGTATTGTCCTCCCTAATTGGATTTTAAATGACATTGCTCTTATCAGGTTTTCAGATCACTTCTACGTACCCAAATTGCTCACAAGGGACTGCCATTAGATTAGCACAACAGAGAGCCTGGGTTATTTCTTCTGGGAAAAGAGGGAATTGAGCAGATCCCTGTGGGCTAGGGCCAATAGTGTAGCAGCCATTTGGAATATTCTTAATAGCCAAGAACATGATAAGAAATTGGGCCAACTAGAAAAGGCCACTAGCCTTATTTTAAAGCTCAGCTAGCTTAAGTACAGGCTGGAGTTGGTGAGTTACATGTCATTTCCACCATTAGTTCTATGACCCAGAAGTTACTGACAGAGATGGTGTTGAATATCACTGAGGCTGGGAAGGCATTGCAGTGGGATCTAGTATGTTTAGAAACTCAGGATTTCCTGAATGACCAGCTGATGGCCATTCCGAGTGATCTTGAGCACCAGACTTGGCCCACTGCCCTTACAGACACGTCAGGAGTACCATCTGATCTGTGGTCATGGAAACATACTTGCACACTTTCTGGATGAAAGTGTGGACATTCACAGTGCTCCTTCCAAGCATATGGACCGGTTAGGGTGGGTGTGGGCTCCCACATACCGAATCCTGCTGGGTCTATGGGGAGGATGCATATGGGACTAAATTATTCACCGAGACATCTGGGAAATTAAACCACTTGGTATACCTACCTGATTTATAGTCAGTGTCCCAATCCCTTAGTTGTTAAATGAACATTCCACTCTTTTGTCCATGCATTCATTCCTGGGTTGGGGGTGATTAAGCTCAAAAGAGCAGTTGTAAATATTTCTACAGAGCTTCATTAATTTTTGTCTTTAAAGTTTGAGAAAACTCGCCAAAAGTTTGTTGAGTATTCTCAAAGGGGGGAATTGTTGGTGTCCGTAGGCCTAAATAAACCAAAGTTGTGACTGTAGGCCTGAGTGAACCAAAGTTCTTCCATGCTGTGAACTTCAACCAACCTAAATGTTAACAGCCTAAAAGCAAAATGTGTAACTGTCAGCTGTCTCAGCTTGCAGCTGCAGGACAGTTTGAAACAGCAAAAAGCGGCGGGGAGGAGGGGGAGAAGGGGGAGGAAAATCTGCCTGCGTCTGTGCTGTGAAGGCCATAGATAAATATGCGAATGAGAATAGTTCTAACAAGCTACATTATAGTGTTAAGTGTAACTGTTGCAAGGGGGAGGGAGGAAGGGGGAAAAACAAGAAGGGTATAAATGCTGGGACCCCGCCTGTGCGCGTGTGTGCAGGATTTGAGAATGCTTTTTCTCCCTGGCACCTTATTTGGGCTCAAATAAACTTGGTTTGCTTCTCCACCCTGGTGTGTTAATTAGTGCGACGCACACCGGGCAACGAACCCTGCTGTTGCTCCTCCTCGGGCCCTTTGAGCCGGCAACAATAAGCATTCTTTCTCACAACTGAATTCTTATGTGTGTTGTTACCCAATAGGAACAAGATTTATGACAATCAGGATTCTCTACAAAGATCAAAGACCCAGAGCTCCATGAAACTGTTTAGCTGGTTCGGATTCTTCAATTTGTGAACTGTTTCACACAGGTCCTAATTTTGATTCATTCCACAAATGTAGAATCTTAGAAATGTAGGGATAGAAGGAACCACAAGAGGTTATCTAGTCCAGGCCCCTCTGCTAAGAAGGACCAAGTACATCTAGACCATCCCTGATAGGTGTTTGTCTAACCTTTCTTAAAAACCTCCAATGATGAGGATTCCACAGCCTCCCTTGGAAGCCTGTTCCAGTGCTTAACTATTCTTATAGTTAGAAAGTTTTTCATATGTAACGTAAATCTCCCTTGCTACAGATTAAGCCCATCACTTCTTGTTTGACCTTCAGTGGACAAGGAGAACAATTCATCACCATCCTCTTTATAATAGTTCTTATCATATTTGAAGACAGTTATCAGGACCCCACTTAATCTTCTTTTCTCAAGACTATACATGCCCAGTTTTTTTAAACCTTTCCTCATATATCAGGTTTTCTAAACCTTTTACCATTTTTGTTGCTCTTCTCTGAACCTTCTCCAATTTGTTCACACCTTTCCTAAAGTGTGGAGCCCAGACTTGGACCAGTAATCCAGCTAAGGCCTTACCCCAGTGCCAAGTAGAGCAGGATAATTACCTTCCGCGTCTAACATATAAAACTCTTGTTAACACACGTTAGAATTATGTTAGACTTTTTTTATAACTGCCTTATATTGTTGCCTCTTATTCAATTTGTGATTCACTATAACCCCCAGATCCTTTTCTGCAGTACTACTGCCTCACCAGTTATTTCCCATTTTATAATTGTGCATTTGATTTGTAGTATTTTCTGCTTGTCTTTATTGAATTTCATATAGTTGATTTTAGACCAATTCTCCAATTTGTCAAGGTTGTTTTGAATTCCAATCCTGTCCTCCAACGTGCTTGCAACCCCACCCAGCTTGGTGTCATCCACAGATTTTATCAGCATACTCTCCAAAGCGTTATTCAAGACATTAATGAAAATATTGACTAGTACTAGACTCAGGACAAACCTATGGGACCTCCCTAGATTCAGCCTCCCATTCTGACAGTTAACCATTGATATCTACTCTTTGAGTACAGTCTTTTAACCAATTGTGCACCCACCTTATAGTAAATTCATTCAGACCACATTTCCATAGTTGCTTATGAGAATATCATGTGAGATTGTGTCAAAAGCCTTAGCAAAATCCAGATATATCATGTCTACAGCTTTCCCTCTATCCACTAGACCAGTAACCCTGTCAAAGAAGGAAATTAGGCTGGTTGGCATGACTTGTTCATGACAAATCCATGCTGGGTGTTCCTTATAATCCTATTACCCTTGAGGTGCTTACAAACTGATTGTTTAATCATTTGTTCCAGTGTCTTTCCAGAAACTGAAATTAGGCTGACTGGTCTATAATTCCCTGGGTCCTCTTTGTTCCCCCTTTTAAAGATAAGTAGAATGTTTGCTCTTCTCCAGTCCTCTGGGACCTCAGCTGTCCTCCATGAGTTCTAATGGTTCCAAGATTGCTTCAGCTAGTTCTTTACGTACCCTAGGATGAATTTCATATGTCCCTGCCAACTTGAATATATCTAACTTATTTTCTTTCCCTATTTTGACTTGTGTTCTCCCTTGTTGTTAGCATTTTATTAAGTGTCTGGTCACAATCAACCTTTTTATGAAAACTGAAGCAAAACAGACATTAAACACCTCAGCATTCTTGATATCATCCATCATTAGTTCTCCTTCCCCGCTAAGTAGAGGACCTACATTTTCCTTCATCTTTCTCTTGATCCTAATGTATTTATAGAACCTTTTTATTGCCTTCTATATCCCTTGCTAAGCGTAACTGATTTTGTGCCTTAGCCTTTCTGATTTTGTCCATACATGTGCGTGCTAGTCTTTTGTACTTATCCTTAGCAATCTTTCCATGTTTTCGCTTTTTATAGGATTTCTCTTTGATTTCCAGTTCATTAAATCATTCCTCTCCTTAGATTCATGAAATCTATCATTTCGTGCTCACTTTCACAAAAATTGCCTTCCACCTTCAGATTGGCTATCAATTCCTCCTTGTTGGTCAGAGTCAAGTCTAAAATGGCTCCTCCCCCCGGTTATTTCCTCCACCTTCTGAATCGAAGTTGTCTCCAATACATTCCAAGAATTTACTGGACATCTTGTGTTTTGATGTATTACTATTCCAACAGATGTAATTACTACCAGGTCTTGTGTTTTGTATATTTGTATTATTTGTTCTAGAAATGCCTCATCCATCTCTTCCTCCTGATTTGGTGGTCTGTAGTAGACCCCTACCATGACATCACCCCTGTTTTTCTCCCGTTTTATCTTCACCCAGAGACTTTCAGTTGGTCTGCCTCCCACGTCCTTCTGGACCTCAGAGTATATATTCTTGATGCACAAGGTAACACCTCCTCCCTTTTTTCTCTGCCTGTCTTGCCTGAACAAAGTATACACCTCTATACCAATACTCTAGTCATGAGTTTTATCCCATGAAGTCTCTGTGATGTCAACTAAGTCATAATTTAGCTTATGTACTAATACTTCCAGTTCTTCCTCTTTATTCCCCATACTTCTTACATAAGTAATGCAGGTCTAAGATGCTGAGCTAATTCTCACCACCACACACTTTTAGTTTACTTGTTGCGCCTAATTACTCTATTGTAATTTTCCATTTCCCCTCACCAACCCTCAGTTAAAGTCACCTTTTTTATAACTGTTGGGTTTTGTCACCTGTCCCCTTTGAATGTAGTTTAAAATTTACACCTAATATATTGTGTGTCTATCTCTTTGTCTTTCTCTAGGAGTGTGCAGGAGGATACTGTTCAACCCCGAGCTTCACATAGCAGCTCTGGATGGGATTGGTTGGCTGTTCTTCCATTTACAGCCGGCAGAGGGCACTCTACTCTTAGAAGTACATCTCTGGCACATTCCAGGGAAAACTCCTACACAAATACACACACACACGCAACAAAAAGGCCCAACTCAAAACAAACTCTACTGAGAAAAGGTTTTTTTAAACCCCTTAAAATCCAGTCAGGCAACAGGCTTGTGAGCCAAAGAGGGCGCGTGAGGCCCAGGGCTGCCAGTGAGACAGAGCAGAGGCTGGATGGCTAAGCTTGAACTTTGCAGGGCTGTTTCTTTGCAGAAGGACCACCCCTGTGCTCCCATGGATCACTGGGCGGTCTAGTCCCAATGTCACATTGTTTTGCTGCGCAGTGGAAAAGCCACAACGCAAGCTTCTCTCTAGGGGGTGGAGACAGACACAGGCGGAGTCAGATCTCACGTACTTGAACCTTTAACTTCCTTTTCCGTAATTTGGAACATACTTGTTCCTATTCCAGAACTCATTCTTTTAATTCCTTCTTTCAGGCTGTAGAAATAGGTTTAAAAAAAAAAGTCCTGCTGCTTATTGGAAGCTCCAAAAGAAAACAAGGAAATGTGAGTGTGCAGCCCTTCCCGTCCACCTCCGACACAACTGCTCGGGGGGGACCAGATTTCCCTTCCCCCAGTGTTGTGGCTGCTGCAGTCATAGGTTTTGAACACAGTTGGTTTTGCCTGAAACAAGATAAAAAATAATGTCTCATCTACAAAAGGAAAGTGCCTCTTTTTGCTTTGCAGCATTTTGGTGCTGTTCAGAGGGGAAGGAACCAAAAGCAGCTCCAGGAGGCACTTACAGAACTTGGGGCACCCAATTCAGTGCTGGGAAATAAAACAGCTTGTTTGCCCTTGTTTGCCCTTACTGCCCATCTTCTGGCCTCCTCTCTTGAATAAATGCTCCTCCTCCCTTGTCTCGCCCATCCATTTTCAACCCCCTTCAACTCCCCCCACGTCCCCTATATTTCCGGAGGAACTGAGGCCAATATAACTTTCTCTTGTTTACCTCTATCAGTATAACCACAGACATCAATTCTGGGATTTGTCTTAGTTAACTGTTGATACAGAATCTGTGGGCGGAGTGCCTCCTTGTTTATGGTGGGCCCTAAAAATATGGTGGATGGATATACAGATTAAAATTGGTGATTCAATGGATTCAGAAAGAGAAAATAACACTATCAGCGTAGACTCGTGAAAATCTTCTTAGCAGATTCAGACCACTGTGGAACTGGACTTCCTAATAATAATGGCCTCTCATACTTCCCCATTGTCTCTGTTCCATCATCTGGGCTATAATGGGCATTGCTGCAACTCTTCCCTGAGCATAATTTGGAAAAGGGCAGTGCAAGGGGAAAGGCATTGTGTTTGCGTTTCAGTGGAAATAAAAGTTACCAATGAAGTTGTTGGGGTGTGTTTGGGGGGGGGGCGGAAATCCTAGCTGCTCGTTCCCCAGAACTGCCTTTGTCATGTTTGGGGGGGGGAATACCACATGAACTTGTAGCCAGTCAGGCTCTTAAGAGGAGTTCCCAAGGGAGCAGTGTCAGAAGGAGACCTTAGCCCTTCTCCCTATAGATCCCTCCAAATCAGAAAAACATGTCTGAGAGGGGGAGCGCTCCAATTTTGGTGGCCATTGTCATGGTCTTGATGACGTGCTAATGCAGCATCATATATGTGTTTATGAGTATGTACGTGTGTATGCATATCTGTGTGTGTGTATGTCTTTGTGTACGGGAGTTAAGTGCATGTGTGTATTACTGGAGGCAGTTGCATTAATGTGTTACTAGGGGGTGATATCTGTGTGTGCCAGGGAAGGAGCTGTGTGTGTTCCTAAAGACAGCTACAGGTTGCAGGGGACAGGGTATGGAGCTGTGCAGGAGAAACATCCCTTGTGTGCCACACCTTTCCCATTCTCTTCCCCTCCCACCCAAAAAAAACCCCACCCATCCACCCACCTACACACACATTGTGGAGAGCTAGGATGGGAAGTGGAATTGACAGGGCCATTCTATTTCCTCTGGTGTCTGGCTAGAGGAAGGAGAGCCAGGGCAAGATCTCCCGTTTTCCCTGGCAGGGAGACAGACAGAGGTGGTGAGCTTGCCTTCTTTCTCTCTTTGCCTCCTTAGAGGGATAGAGGAGCAAGCCAAGGGAGAGATCTTCTTGTGAAAAGGAGGCAGTGGATAGGGGAATCCCAGCTAGGAGACACCTCTTTTTCACCTTGTGGTGATACTGCTCCACCTACTCATACAAAGCCCCCAAAAGTCCCCATCCAAGCCCCAGCTCCGCATGCTGCTCCACCTTCACAGCCCCCTGCCAGAAGAGTCCTCATTTCACCAAACGGAGAGAAGGGGGAACTCTGAAGGAGCAGCACCCGCACAAGTCAGAGTAGGGTCTGTCTCTCTGCTTTCAGCAAATGGGGAGCTTTGCTCCCCACATGCACACCTGCTTTAATCCATCCCCCATCCACCAGCTAAATCACCAAAATAAAATTGTTTTGTCTCTTCTGATTCAAGAGTTTCTGGAAAAAGGGTGAATCCAGACCTGGATTTCTTGTTGCTATTGCTCAGAAACAAATTAAGCCTGCTTAGGGAATTTTCATTCTATTGCAGACACAGAGACAAGTTATAAAAGTTACATAGAAAACCAGGTGTGTCAGCAGTCACTAGTGCTACTTGTGTGGAGGGTGTGAGAGGGCAGGGCCAGAGCACTGGTGATCCTTATAGCAGCCCTTAAGATGGCATAAGTTAAAGCTGTAAGCCTCCTTTGCCCTCAGCCTTGGCTCCTATGCTGAGTGGAGTTTGGCTGGATCCAAAGAGCTGAGCCAAAATCTATAGGTAGATTATTTTTATTATATAAACATCAGCTACCCATAGCTGCCCCTCCACTTAGCCACATAGGCTGGTTATTTCCTTGTAGAAGTGAGTCTTGGGAAAGAACTTGAAGGAGGAGACAGGGGTGGGTTTATGGATCAGTTCAGGGAAAGCATGGAGACAGCATCAGAGACAGTATAGAAGAAGAAAACGGGTGGTCAAATGTGGCTTAATTGGCAGAACAGATGGGGTGGAGGGCAATGTCATAAGAGACAACAGCCTATAAGTAGTGAGGGGCAGAGCTGTAAATGACCTTGAAGTGAGGATAAGAAGCTTGAACTTAATGTGATGGGAAAGACAGACAGTGGAGGGATTTAAAGATGAGGGTAACAAGGTCAGAGTAATGGGCAAGGGTGGTGATCTTACTAGTTGCACTTTGAATGTACTGGAGGGATGTGAGGCAGGTGTTGAGAAGGTGGAGGTTGAAGTAGTCAGGATAGTAGATGATGACAGCAATAAGAAGGAGGCCATCACCATAAGCAGGTAGTCATATCCCACCATAATGTGCACAGTTTCCAACTTCCTGAAGCCCAGAGAAAGAGTATTCTGTAGAGGAGGGGTCCTCCCTCAACTCTGTACAATAGGGAAGAAGGATGTCTTGTGGCTAAGGTAAAGCACTAGACGTCAGGAATTTCTAATTTCTTTCACAGAATATCAGGGTTGGCTCTAGCTTTCTTGCTGCCCCAAGCACAGCAGGCAGGCTGCCTTTGGGATGTCTGCTGGTCCTGTGGCTTTGGCATACCCGCTCCTGAATTGCTGCCAAAGCCACAGGACCAGCAGACCTCCTTCAGGTGCACTGCCACAGCCTGCCGCCCTTGCAGGGACCAGCAGGGCATGCCCTGTGGCTTGCTGCCCCTGGCATATGCTTAGAGTGCTGGTGCTGATTACAGGAGATCATCTAGTCCAACTGCCTGCTCAAAGCAGGGCTAATCCCCAGACAGATTTTTGCCCCAGATCCCTAAACAGCTCCCTCAAGGACTGAACTCAAAATGCTGGGTTTAGGAGGGCCATGCTCAAACCACTGAGCTATCCCTCCCCCACTGACTTGCTGTGTGACTTTGGGCAAGCCTCACTCTCTGATCTTAGTAAAATGGAGTGAATGACTGATGTAAGTTGTGAGAGGGAACTTATGAATGTACAGTGCTTTGAGATCCTCAAAGGATAGGGGCTAGGAAAGGGCAAAGGACTGATATGACATTTTGAAAAGGCTTTTGTCTGTGCAAAAGAAGGGACCTGATGAAGAATCTCACTCTAATTCTATTGCCAGCATATTCCAGCAGTCCTCAGATCTTTCTTAGTGCCAGTCATGGGGCCAGGAGGAAACAAGACAAGTCCATGGTTCAGTTTGCTCTGACAGGACTGGGCTGTGCTTGAAAATCCTAGGAAACCTCCTGAGTCAGCAGCTCACTCGGAATAGCCTAGATTCCCAGACACGGTAACTTGATTCCACTCCTGGCTCAGGGCAGTCGCTAGCTGAAAGGCAAAATAAAACCCCCTCTTGGCCCATTAATGAGGCCTATTCTGAGTTCAAGAGAAACTAGTCTGACTGATGAACTCCCTTGGCTCAGGGGCTCTGGGCTGGGGCTGCTGGGAGAGTTATTCTTTCTTTATTCAGCAGATGGAATTATGTTAATGGAGAGCATATGGGAGGGGAGGGAGTGCTGTGGAGATGGCTGGAATACAGCCAGACTGCATCAAAACCCCAAGAAACCTACCCTCCATCCAGGCAATACAGAAGCAGACCATGGAGAGACAGATGAGAAGTCCAGCTGTGATATGGGGGAGTTGGGAAACCGCATCTCAGCCCTCCCCCTGTCTGCTACCTCCCCCTACAAACACAACATAGGAGTCAGTTTTATCATAGACTCATAAAGTCAAAGAATTTAGATTGTTAAGTTCTTCTGAGCAGCGAATGTACTTTAGCTAGGGGCCTGATCCTGGGAGTCTTGCCATGGAATTCAATGTAAGCAGGAGCAGACCCCTGTCTGCAAAGTGCTATGTAATTTATGGTGCTATATAAAGGATTAACTACGACTATCATAAAAGTTAGAGATGGAAATGCCCCATTAACTTCTCCAGTCCATCTTCCAGGGCCAACACAGGATTCTTGCCTATCGTATATTTCCTAGTCACGTGTGAAAAGGGGCTCCCATTTTATTATTTCTTGTTGTAATTTAAACATGAGCCCCTGGCATGATTAATGTATTACTTATTATACAATTGCTTTGATATGGAAAGCAGGGGTGGACAAAATGCATCATATGAGACCCACAAGTGCCTTCACCTTAAAAATGGAGGAGTGGCTTGTGAAGAATCTACAAATCCCAGCATGCAGTATTTCAACTGGAGCTGAAAGGCTTTTCATTAAAGATGAGAGCAACTGGAATCGATCCCAGTTATAAAAATTGGGTGTTGCGTCTCAGCTCCTGCCAAATTGCTCATGCAGCCCCAAACCAGGCAGAGTTTGAGCACCCCTTAATGCTCTGTCTGGCATCATTCACCAGTGCTGAATTAACTAAAGGGTATGTCTTCACTGCAAAGTGAGCTCAGAGGATCAGCAGTTGGGTCTGAATGCCCATGTTGGCCTAGCTTAGGTTTGTGTAGCCCCACAGCAAAGCCACACTCAAGTTACTGTTTCCTCGCTGGTGCGACCCTCACCTTGCATGTTGCTAGGACTTCTGGGGGCACATCCCATTGTGCTTACTGAATCACAAAGAACAAAGTGAATTGTGGAAGAATGTGTCCATCTTTCTGGACATATGGGGGGAATTGTGGGACGGTACTGGAGAACTCAAGCTATTTATCCTGCATCCTCACTGTAAAGCGGAACTCAGCCTCTAATCTATCCCCCCAGCAATGCCAGCTAGCCCAGGTTAAGAGTACTGCTAAAGTCAGGTGAGAGGTTTTCACGTGTGGACAGGATGGGGATTAGAAACAACACCACAGGAAGAGCTTGGGCTAACTCTGCAGGGAAGATGTACTTTATAAGAAAAAAAAAAAGAACAATATTTTCATTTGAACAGAAGGTTCAGGATGGGAAGCCAACAGCCTCTCCTCCCTATTCCCAAAGTTAAAAACCTCAGGTGCCAGGGGAAGGAGGTTCTTAGTGGAGGGCCTTCAGCTGTGAAGTCCTCGTCATAGAAGATCAAGCTGAGCTCGCATCTCACCACTTTCAAAGAACAAAACAAGATGCCTCTGAACACAGATATCCCCCCTACAAAGTCATTTGCTCAAGGACCTGGAGACATCTCCCCAATGATCATCCTGTAAAATGATTAATCAGAAAGACAAAAGCCCTGATTCTCCACTAAGACATAGTGAAAAGCAGTGGCTGCAGGGAGCTGGTGGTGGCTCTGATCCTCGACCACCGGCCCTTGATGGAAATTAGTGCAAAAGGGGACCTATTAGTTTACACTAGTGGCATAAGCTCTGTAATAGAGCTTACGCCAGTGGAGGTTCAAGTGTATTGGAGCTCTCAGTTCTACCTGCCCAACCCCCTCTCTCCTTATGCTCAGGGTGGGGGACAGCTAGCATAGAGGAGGCAGCAATGTCATCTGAGCCAGACTTACACCAGCAGAGATTCCCCCTACAGAGGAGGAATTCTTCTGTGGGAATCACCAGCCATTTTAAGTTCACTTTTGCTGCATAAGTAACACATAGTGAACTTGGCAGACAGAGACCAGAGAATCCAGCCCAAAGTGCCTTAGGGGGTACAGAGAATATGGTACAAATGGAACTGCAACAATGTCTCTTCTAATTTTTGTAATCTGTCACCTAGATACTAAAATGATAGCTGCATTAGAAATCCACAGACAAATTAGATGTGATTAGATCAAACTAGTGATGGCCCAAATCCAGGTGATTCAGAGGTTCAGAGGCTAGAAAAGCAACTAAAATGTAGTGGTTGCATCTCCAAATCTCTTTTATCTGGGAATAGGATATTTTAGCAGACTGGGTTTTCTCCTGAGATTTCTGATTCTTTGCAGTTTCCTGCAGGTCATAAATACCATGAAAAAACCCTCCCTCATAGTGTTTTGATAATTCCCTAGCTGGTCCCAGCTGGAACACAGAAGCCCAGAGACTATGACAGTGGGAGGAAAAAATGGCAGAGTTTAGTTAAATCTCAATAATGGTTCCCTGGGGAGGGGCGGGATAGATCTGAAACCATTTATATTTGTCACCAATTCAGATCTGCCTAGTCAGGGCTGGCTCCAGGCACCAGCTTATCAAGCAGGTGCTTGGGGCGGCAACTCCAGAGCGGGGCGGCACTTTCAGGTATTCGGCGGCAATTCGGCAGAGGGTCCCTCACTCCCGCTCGGAGCGAAGGACCTCCCACTGAATTGCCGCAGATCGCGATCGTGGCTTTTTTTTTTTTTTTTTGGCTGCTTGGGGCGGCAAAACCCCTGGAGCCGGTCCTGTGCCTAGTGCAGAAGTGACTGAAATTTGATGGCTGATTATTGGTTTACTTGAAATGAGTTATAGGGTCTCCATCCAGTCCCCAGTGTACAAGTGTCTGTAGTATTCTAAGTAGCTGGGATCTGCATGAATGAGAACAACACCACACTGGCTGGGAGACAGCACATATGGGAAACTTGCCCTACTGCTACTTGCACTGTTCCTGTTTTGCAGGTATTAGATATATACACAGGCCTGCAGACTCCAGGGTTTTCAGTCTGGCATCATTCTCTAGAGCTAGATTAACTGAAAAAAGAAATGATTTGGTTTTCATCTGAGGAAAAGGTTCAGGACAGGAAGTCAACCGGATCTCCTCTGCACTCCCCAAAAAAGATGGTAATTTACCGGTGACGTCACATTTTTAACTAGCATTCCAATTTACTTCACAAAACTTCAAACGTACAAAAGCTCAGTAAATCTCTAGAGCACACAGTAAAAAGTGTTCACAAAGGCTGGAAAATTGTAATTCTGGATTTGAACAATTTATGCTTACGATCAGACATGTCAAGCTTTAGAGAATCCACCATTTCAACCCCACCTAAATGGCAGTAAATCTAGATTATGTACTGAAAGCGCTCAGGGAGTCTGGGAATTTATGCCAGAGAAATGCTGGAATATTTCACTGACCTACATGAATTTTTTTACTGACCATTCATTTTTTATTTGTAAATACTGGCAGTTGAATTTGAGGCCCACTCCTGGTTAAAATGGAGACTGAACAATTCAGTGTGCCTGGTGCCATTGGCAGAAGAGTGCTGAAAACTCAGAAGAATTTGGATGGCCTTGAAGGAGCACAGTCAATGCTAAAATTTTTTGAAATTCAGTAGAAAACCTGCAATGGGCATGTGCATGTGCCCAGAACATTTCAGAATTGCAATATGAGTGAGCTCTCTCCCCAGTGAATCTCTACTCCGACGCACTAACATGGTCCTAGGGGATGCTGTGCTTGAAGTTAATGTGAGTGACTTGGTATGGAATACTCTTCCCTCTTGAGTCAGTAGTAACCCCCAAGCATCCAGTGTGGTACAACTGGGTGCTGCACAGTTAGAGGTGTAAAACTGAGGCTCCAACTGTAACTTAGTAAAACTCAGTGGTCATAGGCATAGCTTGACTTCTATATTTGGGGGGAGGGGCAGCTCCAGTCAGGCCAACGGAGCTGGAGCGGGGGGCAAATTCTGTGTCTTGCCCAAGTGCCCCCCCCCCAAAACCCCAAAAAAACCCCAAAAACTATGCCCATGTCAGTGGTCCTCTTCACGGGTGGAGGGGTTCCATGAAAACATTTTCTTTAGATCTGGAACTCATGTGAAATGGTCAAATTCCTTCTGGAATTTTATTGAAATCACATGAAACTATGTAAGGCACAAAATTTTGATGCAACACACTAAATCAGACCCAAATTCACTGAAAGAAAGAGAACTTACAATGAACTTTGACCCAGTTTCAAGCATGTAAGAGAACCTGAATCAAATGCAAATATCATGTAGTTTCAGGTTTTGTTACAAATATTTCATGGTGCTTTAGTCTCACCTTTCTCTGGGCTCTTTAAATGTTGCATGTAACTTTCCCAAAAGTCAGGGTGTTAACTGTGGACTCTTCTCTGAGCAGGATACACCTTCTGTGCATCCCAGGTATGGCCCATGGCATCGGCTAAGGACACCGCTACTGCACTGCAAAGGTATTATGTTCTAATGATCACAAAAAGTGTCCCTCCTGTTCAGAAAAAGGGAAAACATAATAGGAGCTAAAGGTACTTTCCTGCTGGAAGAGATATAAACTGGCTATCTCAGCTTGTCTCTCAGATTTAAAAAAACAGCCGGCAACTATGCCAGCAGAGCATGCAGAGAAATGCTTTTGTCTTAGTGCATTGCACCGGGCCCTGCCCCACCTCGGTAAGGATACTGCTCTTGATTGCCTGTTTGTCAGTCTGTCTCACAGATGCCTTCAAGCATTCTCCCACACCACTCTTTAGCATGAAAACCCCTCCCTTGACTAGTCTATGAACCCACTACCACAAACCTCTCCTCCTTCAAAGATTTCCTCAAGATCCACATCTGCCATGGGGGCCTCTAGGAATCAGGGATCAATTACCAACTGATAATGACTAGCCAGGATGGCAGTAGGGATTTCCTATATTTATTTTATGTAATTATTTGTATCTTATACTGAAACGACTTAAAACTATCTAACTGTGCACAAGTTTATACATATTCCAATAACTGTTACCTTCAATGCCACTTCTTCCAACTATTTGCTACTCTCACCAGTGGTATCTTGTCCTAAATTGGATTGTAGGTCCTTCAAGGCAGAGATCATGCCTTCCTGTCCATTTGTGCAGTGTCTAGCACAAGAGGCCCACAATCCTCCAGGCACTACTGTAATTAATAAATAAATATAGGTTGGATCCAGTCTGAAGAGTTCAGTAGGGCCAAGCAGTCACAGAAGTAGTAGCTCCCTGGAAAAGGACAGAATTGCTGCCTTTTCAAAAGCCAGGGATCTGGGTGGAAGACATGCAAAATGTTTCAGCGCTGGAGATTATTGGTACTGGAATAATTCTGTCCTTCTGCAGGCAGCCTGGCCTGGTTAATAGTATGAGTTTTGCACTAAATCATGAGCAATAGCAACACTGGACCTCTGGAAAGTGCTGAATGGAAAAAGGTGTAAGTGACAAGTATTACTAGAGAGTTACACATTTTATTGCTTCTGAAGGCTGACCTCATTGTACACACCAAGGACTCCTGGTTGGTTGGTGGGCCAGCAGTCCAGGCAGCTTGCCTGGTTTCCAGCAAATATTTTGTCAAAAATGACACTTCCCGCAGAATGTTTCCATTTTGATAAGTCAGCATTTTCTGACAGAAAAAATACTGTTGGAAAATTTCCAAGTAGCTCTTCTTCTACCCATAATATTGTGTCCCACCTTCCCATTCCCCTAACCCTGTGTCTCCCCCAACCCTCCCCCCATGCCAGGGGCTCTGTATACATACCCCATTTTCCCCATTCCCCATACTAGAATCCCTCATTCTTCCCTTCCCATGCCAGGGGATTTTTGTGCCCTCCTCCTCCCATTCCAAGAACTCTGCGCATTCCCAATTTCCCCTTCCTCAACTCCCAGAAGCTCCTTAGTGGCATCAAAAAACAGCCAATCACCCCCACTCTCTGTCGCCTCAACTACCCAGCGGGATTGGGCCATCAGAGACAAATCAGCAAATCAGACGTTACTGGTTGTCACTAAAAATCAATAGGATTCTTCCCATGGATAATAAATAGTATATAGAGACATACCTATCTCACAGAGCTGGAAGGGACCCTGAAAGGTCATTGAGTCCAGCCTCCTGCCTTCACTAGCAGGACCAATTTTTGCCCCAGATCCCTAAGTGGCCCCCTCAAGGATTAAACTCACAACCCTGGGTTTAGGAGGCCAATGCTCAAACCACTGAGCTATCCCTCCCCCCACAATTGACTGGATGTGATCTTCAAAAATTGTATTACAGACAGACAAACAGACATGCCATCTAGCTGAATATTTGGCCAGGTGAAGTGAAACCTATTACTTTATTTTAGAAACCTAATAGCATAGGAAAACAAAACTATACATGCTCCTTGGATATCAGCTGCTTCCTGTTTAAGGATTACCAACCCCAATACCACACAGTCATGATGATGATGAGTCTTTTGTCCTTCACTAGTACCTTCCAGGAATCCAAATGCACTTCACAAATATTAGTGAATTACAGTTCTCTGGAAGTTCAGGATTATTATCTCTTATACTTGGGGAAACTGAGGAGCAGGGAGAAGTGATTCACCCAAGGTTACACATCATATCAGTGGCAGAGCATGGAAAATAATCCAGGAGCCCTGGGTCTCAGTCCTATGATGTAACCCACAGACCATATTGCCTTATGTCCAAAGGATATAGTACTGCAGAATGTTTCAACTACACCCTAGTGTGCCACTAATTCAAAGAAATCCACTCTGAGTGCAGGAAGGCCATTAATTGCAGTGGTGGTATAAAAGACAATGGGTTCAGCCTGTTCTGAGACTATGCAGCCTTTTGCATCTTGCTTAAAGATATAGCTGAAGGACTGAGACTACTAACTTGCTTTACTGCAATTCTGGGAATAACTGAAAGTGAATCCACACTGTAACAAGAGTTGTGCCACAAAGGAGTGCTGGGTATCTTTTATTTGGTTGTCACATGTAGCAGAGTGGAAGATTCCACCCTCTCCAGTTTCTCTTCAGTACCACTTCCTAGAAAATCTGGAATTGCTGCAGCCACCTTCTCCAGTTTTCTTACAGGCTTAGGAATTCAGGTGGCTTCAGTTGCTCCATTTTCACCAAAAATGCAGAGTTCTTCTGACACCATGTAAAAAGAGGTGTGGCACATACAGGAGTGCTGGTAAGGGACTAGCTTTCATTCCTGGCCCATCAAATGACACAGGTAGGAGATACAAGAATTATTTTGAAGTTGCACTTTTGAAAGGCGGTTCAGGAAGGAGTCAAGATCAAAATATAACTGCACAAAGGAATTCAGTGCAAATAAGACTAGCCTATTCAATACAAAGTGCAGGAGCACTATGCTACATTAACAAAACAGTAGTACAGCATGAGCAGTGGAGGATTCAGAACCAATCAGGATTAAAAAAAAATGCACTGCTTTTGCAGGACCTACAAATAGGGTGACCAGACAGCAAGTGTGAAAAATCGGGACAGGGGGTTGGGGGTAATAGGACCTCTATAAGCCCCCCCCACCCCCCAAAATTGGGACTGTCCCTATAAAATCGGGACATCTGGTCGCCCTACCTACAAAAGGTCAAGGTGTGAGCATCTCCTGCTGGCTGTGCAGCAGCAGTTCACTAACAGTTCCAGTCATTTTGTCTCAAGCTCAACTGGAAACAAAGTATTTATTTGCCAAAGAAAAAGGAACAAAAATGTGTTGAGCAAAAGATTTAATTTCCCCATGTCTAAAGGGAAATCAACAAACAATGGAAAGTAACATAAAAACATATGCATGAAAGACTGTTGTTATTTAAAACTAATTGACATAGTCACTTTCAATGGAATCTGGCTAGCTCTATCCAGTATTTAATTCAAAAATTCCTCAGGAATGAAAGTCTTTTGCAGGCCAGTTTAACTTGGCTGGGGCTGGCGTTTGCTTTTTCCCACATTCCACCAGCTGAAGTTAGAAGTTGGCGGCAGGGAGCCTGATTCCTCTGTCTCTTCCTGTGAGTGACACATCCATCCAGCAGCTGAGCTCTTTTTAAGTTGTCTGCAAAAATGGCTGCTTGGGGAAGCCGGAATCAGAAGGATATAGAACATTAAAATCTCTCCTGCCTTCTGAGAAGGCAAGTAAGAATGTTGATGAAGAGAGATGCCATGAAGGATCCAGAAAAGGAAAAGAACCAGAGGGCTAGGGATTCCAAGATCCATGATGGGCAATGTTCAGTCCCGTATCAATAACAGCTTTAATGTCTGACATCTCATGGCCCTGTAACAGGAGCTTTATCTCACTGGGAAGGAGGGATTCCCACTTTTCCAGTAGAATGCAACACTACATTTGCTTCTTACTCTGGAGCAGCAGACATTGGTCTTTAGCATCATGATATGTCTAGAAAGACTTTTTTTAAAGAACTTAAGAAAATGCATTAGAATAGATACCATTTTACTCTCTCTCAAAAGCCTGTACAGTTGAACTCATGATACTAAGAGCATTTGGCTGTCAGGATTTACAATTAGAGGGGTACAACAATTAGTCCTAATAAAATGTTCTGTACCAAAAATGGCATATATACAATAACCTGAAAGCATCTAAAGATTTTACAAGGAAAGACACTTGTGAGTAATGTGGTTGTCCCAAACTCATGCTAATAAATAAACCCTTCCTAGCCCAGGAGTCAGTATATCGTATATATTATTTCCTCTCTTTCTGTCTTTTGATATGTTCAGTCTTAAGTCTGCCAGAGCCATGGTATTGTGTCTGGTTGGCTCCTCCAGGCTGCAGGAGGGGGTGGGGAACTGATACTTCAACTCCAGATGTGTTATTTCTATCCTTTTAACTGTTCCTCTGAAAAACAAAAAGCCTTGTGTTGCTATGGTGACAGTATCTCTTGCACTGATGTATGCAGTGGGCGGCAGCAGCTTCCTAGCTGTGGAAATGGCCTAAGGCCTAACGCCTGAGTGTGATAGATGCTTCTGAACAGATACTAAAGCAGAGGATTGAATTTAACTGGCAGGCATTGCTTTACCAAGATGTCCAGGGAAGAAGAACATCACGGACACAGGGCACTAGTGACTTTATTCACGAAGGGATACTTAAAGTGAGCCATATGAACTGGGAAACAGTATGTGTATGTCTACACAGCTGCTAGGAGCGAGTCTCATAGCCTGGGGTTGGCAGACTTGTGCTAGCAGAGTTCGTGCTAATGTGCTAAAAATAGCAATGTGGATGAAGGAGGGTGGGCTTCAGAGCCTGAGCATGAATATCAAAGCCACATCTACACAGGTATTTTTAGCGCACTAGTCCAGGCCCTGTTAGTGAGAGTCTGTCAACCCGACTGTAAGACTCGCTTCTTGTAGTGTATAGACATCCCCTACAAAGCCCAGAGTTAGTGCACAAAAACCTCCATGAAGGGCTCTGGAGTCTGCATCCAAGAATGGAATCTAAAATAACAGCTTTGGTTCATCTAAGATGGCAGTATCTTTAAAGCGTTATAATATTTGTATTCACTTCATTATTTCCCACAATAAAAAGAGACAAGGTATGTGAGGTAATATCTTTTATTGGACCAACTTCTGTTGATGAGAGAGACAAGCTTTCAAACAGAAGTTGGTCCAATAAAAGATATTACCTCACCCACCTTGTCTCTCTAATATCCTGGGACCGACATGGTTACAGTAACACTGCATATAATAAAAAGAGGCATAACTAGGAATAATGAAACAAAGGAAGAGAAAATTTAGACTAAATATCAGGAAAAGCTCAGTAAGATCTATTTGGCTGAGGTATAGCTTCCATCACTTGAGTAAATGAAAGCAGGATTGGAAAATATACTAGAAAATGTACTTTGAAGGGAACTATCCTGCACAGTTCCCCATGAGATAGCCTATCATGGCTTTTCCATAGCTATAGTCTAGGATTCTGTGGAAATGTTTTTTACCATTACTTCTGAAAATGAAGATGAATAGGGCCTGTCCCACCTAAACTAAGAACATGGCCTGTGTTATGCAGGTCAGAGTAAATGATCATAATGATCCCTTCTGGCCTTAAAATCTATGAATATATGAACACAGCATTTACCAGACAGGATCAGAATACTGATCCACCAAGGGCTGCCCCTGAGAGTTTGCACTCAGTGATGCCTCAGAGAATGGTGAGAAAAATTAATAACCCACCTGGCCAATTATGCACTGCTGTATGGGGGTGGGAAGGCAGGAATTCCTTCCTGACTCTCGTGGTGGGAAAAGACCCTATAGCATGAAACTTCTCTCTCTCTAAGTTTTTATATGGTGCTTATCACAATGGTTTCTGAATAACCACATTTGATTGCCACAATCTTCCCAGGCAGAACTGCAAATGTTATTACTGATCAGAAAATTATTCAGACCATTTTTAAACCCACATCCTGTATGTGGCCCAGATTGATCCCTGGTGTATAGGGGACACATTAATTGAAGTCAGTGGAGTAAATTGGAATTATACAAGACTATTTTTGGCTCCTTGCCTCTGCAGTAGCCCAGAGACTTACAAAATGAACAGAGCAAACTGCCCTCAGCAAAGCCTAGGCTCTGTTTTTTCTAGAAGAGCTATGTTTCTGGGTTACCATATGGCCCTCTTGGTTATGTGCAATCCAAACTTCTCTCTCTTCTATTGGGATTGGGATAGGTCTCCTCCTCTGGAGTGTTGCCCATTTCCTTCTATGTGTTTCCTCCCCAAAGCAGTTTTGCTTCATTACTGCTCAAGAAACTGAGAAGGGCTGTTGACAGGAAGAAGCCCTATTAGCAGAGACACGCTCATGGAGGTGTTTAGGAAGAGACATTAGGCTGCTGTCTAAACCATGCACCGATCCTAATAGCCAGGGCTTATTCCTCCTGACATCTGCTTTCTGAGGTATTGTCGTTCATATTATATTCTGTCAAAAGCCATTTTGCCACCCAGCTGTGCAGCGTCCTGCAACATGTCACTACAGGCACTTACCATCGCCCATCCACTGTCCTGCAGAGGCGACATCCATCCCAACAACAGAGACCCAGGGGGGACAGCACAAGCCCTTATTGCAGAGGACTAGAGCTCTCTTCCCCTGTGGAGAAAGGAAAGAGATATTCCTCATTGACTGGCTGAAGTGGAACAATTCAGAAACTGTTTAAAACATTACAGAAGTGGAAATTATACAGTTAGGCCTTCTGCTCTGCAGCCAGTTTGCCTTGGACTATGATCACATCACAGCTCACAAGCTAAGCAGGGTCAGGCCAGGATGATACTTGTATTGGAAATTCTAGGCCCAGGTTCTGCAGGAAGAGGTGAAGTGGTGAGTACTGAACCCAATGCACCTGCGTTAGGCAGCACTGTACTGTTGGATGTGCCATCTTTTTTAAAGGAACTGAAACCATGGTCCTCTCCCCATCCTTAACGATCCTACAGCACTTTTCAAGAGTTGGGGTGTTAATTCAGGTGTGCAATCCAAATTCCAGCTCAATCATTTCCTTTCTGCCTCCCTTAATTCCCCATATAGTTTCAGTTGGATACCGTGCTCCCCTTCACTACCTGAATTAAACTGCTGCATAGTGCTGATGTGAACTATTAAACAGGTTCCCTCTTCCTCCCCAGAAATAGAATAATTTCAGTAATGGGTAAAGGGATCTCTGTATATATAGTTTGTAAAGTGCTTTGGGATCACTGAGATGAAAATTTTATATAAACATATATTTTGATTTTGTTCTCTGGAAACTGGAGTCGCTAATGGGGAGTAACATACAGTGTGTCAGTGAGGCTACATTGTGGGGACATGGTAGGTAAAGGAGATTTCCATCGCACCACAATCACTGTGGAAGAGCCTCCCATTAGTCCCATTACTCCTTCTTACTCTGCTCTTCGTGTTTAGACAAAGTGAAAGGTAATACAATATTCTACAGTAATAAGGGACAGACTGCTTCATTATCACTTTTGTTCATAATCTAGAACAGTGGTCACCAACCGTTAGATCGCGATCAATTGGTTGATCCTGGAGCTTCTGACAGTCGATTGCGATCTCCTACCACTAAAAGTCCGGCGGCGCAGCAGGGCTAAGGCTGCCTGCTTGCCCTGGCCCCACGCTACCCCCAGAAGTGGCCAGCATGCCCCTGTGGCCCTTGTGGGTGGCAGGGTCTCCGTGTACTGCTCCTGTCTGCAAGCACTGTCCCCACAGCTCCCATTGGCCGCAGTTCCCTGTTCCCGGCCAATGGGAGGTGCATGGGTGGCGCTTGCAGGCAGGACCAGTGTGTGCAGCCACGTGCCTCACAACACCCCCCCCCCCAGCCACTGACTGAGGTAAGTGCTGCCTGGCGGGAGCCTGCACCCCTCCTGCACCCCAACCCTCATCCCTGTTCCCCCTCCTGGAGCCAGCACCCCATACCCCCTCCTGCATCCCAACCCCCTGCCCCAGCCTGGAGCCCCCTCCTGCACCCAAATTCCCTCCCAGAGACAGCACCCCATACACCCTCCTGCACCCCAACACTCTGCCCAGCCCAGAGCCCCCTCCTGCACCCAAATTCCCTCCCAAAGCCCGCACCCCCTTCTAAACTCCAGCACTGTGCCCCAGGCCGGAGTCCCCTCCTGCACCCAAACTCCCTCCCACAGCTTGCACCCTTCACCCCCTTCTGCACCCCAATCCCCTGCCCCAGGCTCAGCTCAGAGCCCCCTCCCACACTCCAAACCCCTCAGCCCCAGCCCAGAGCTCATGCCCTCTCCCAAACCCCAAACCCCTGCCCCAGACCAGTGAGTGAGGGTGGGGGAGAGCAAGCAACAGAGGGAGGGGGGATGGAGTGAGCAGGGCAGGGCTTCAGGGAAGGGGTGGGGCCTCAGGGAAGGTGCAGGGTAGATCCTGAGTTGGACTTAAATTCAAAAAGTGATCTTGTGCGTAAAAAGGTTGGAGACCACTGATGTAGAATATTGGAGTCCTTTTTAGAAAAGGAAAACTATCCCCTGGCCTAGTCTAGGAGTCCCAGTTCAGTGTTAGTGTCCCATTTTCTCCTCCTGAATCAGCTAGTAGGACAAAAAAGCCAGGATCAGGGTCTCAAGTGCTGGCAGGGACACTTAGAAAGGAACAGATGTGGACATTGGTGCCTGTGTAGATTGCTATACTTATGGAGTAGATGAGATTTGTATCCACCTACCCCAGGGCTGAATTTAACTTAGAGGGAATATGTGAGCTTCGACAAGGCCCTTCTCTGATCCCAGCCATTTCCCTGCTCCATCAATTACATTGTGGGTGGGGGGAGGAGCTGACAGAAACAGCTTCACTTATTAATGTGTGAAATAAAGAAATTACTTTAATAATATGGGGGAATCATGGGAGGGGAACAATAGGAGGTGAAAGGAGGGAGAGAGATAGGAAAAGAGCGGGAGGAAGGCAGGGGATCCTCTCCAGCCCTTCTTAAAAAGTGCTGGATTATTCATGGCTCTTGTGTACACTGCTCCAGACCACATCACAGACATTCCAGGCTAATGGGTTCCATCTGCAGGAGCCATGTGCTCCACAGCCCACTCCCATGCTGGCATTCCTGCCAGCAGAGGAGTGTCTCCCTCCAGACCCTTCCCAACTTTTGCACGTCATATGTGCTGTCATCACAGCAAGGGTTTGGTACATGCTGGGTCTGTCCCCTCAGAAACTCCCCAAGGCTCACTTGCTCTCTGTCTGTGCCTCACATGTGTAAGATGAACTCCACAATATTTACACCAAAAATGACTATGCATCTCAAGCAAGTTCAGGACTCCATATTTCTGGATGAACCAGCCCATGCCGTATGTCAGGCTTATTAGTCTTGGAATGCTACAGGTGAAGGCCAAGTGGCGGGTGCTGCAGAGCGAGACTGAGGTGCATCAATAGGGTTTTTTCGGGAGGCAGAACTGGAATGGCAGGAGCTACAGGGCCCAAGCAGGGGAGCACTAACTGAGATGTGTGGGGCCAGGGCCACAGGGCAAGCCTGAGGTACATTGACAGGGTTGTGTATGGGTCCCAGTGCTGCAATAGTGGGAGTGTTGCAGACAAGAGTGAGGTGCACTCTCACAGCTGGGGTGAGGGGAGGGCCAAGGGTGGCAAGAATGAAAGAGCAGGGTGAGGCTAAAGGGCAGGATTGAGTTGCTCCTTTTTAAACATTAATATATATTAAATTGACCAAAAAATGCAAAAATAAACCCCTTGGAAGAGAGGACCTAGGATAGCTAGCAACTTGCTGAAGTTGGAGGTAGGGCTACATGTGGGGAATGGAGGCCCCTGGAGAATGAGCCTAGTGACCATGTGCTGCTCACGGGCAGTAGCTCAGCCATGCCTCTCTTCCTCCTTCAGTTCCCTCGCTAGAGAAGCCAGAATTTCCTAACTCCACAAAGCCTACACTGTCCCTTTTTCTGGCTGCATCTGGATCACAGCCCAACAATCCCTCAGTGCTGACTGCAAGCTACACTATGGAGGCAAGTGGCCCATGGAGGAGCACCACTGGCCTGCTGCCTTTGGAGCACCACCACTGTAAGGGCACCCATGGTCCCACTCCCGTGTCTCGCTCTCCCCCCATGGTCCCACCCACGCTGCCCCTCTTCCTGCCCCAGTTGCCCTCGTGGCCCTGCCCGCCTGCCTCTCACATTTCTCCGCCACTTCCTCCATAGTCCTCCCCATGACCACCACTCAGACCTCTTCGCCCTCTGATAGACAGAGAGGCACAGGCAGCGGAGCCCCTCGGGGGAGAGGCGGAGAAGGGTGCGAGCAGCGGGGGGGCTCTCAGGGAAGGGAGCAGAGAGGCATGGGTGGCGGGGCCCCTCAGGGAAGGGACCAGAGAGATGTGAGCAGGGGAGCCTTGGGGAAGGAGGCTGAGTGGGGACAGGCCTCTAGCAATTTATGAAAATACAAAATACTCCCTTACCACCTCCTGAAGGCAGTGGCCTGCCTTGGGGCACAGGAAACAAATATGCTAGCAGTTTCACTCCCTGCTTCAAACCCCTCTGACTCGATCTCTCTGTTGTGCCAATCTTTTCTTCTGATGATGAGAGCCAAACGGTATCTCTTACTGGGTTAGTCAGAGAGCAGAGTGTGCACCTTCCCCATTCCAGGGGCTTAGCATGCTGCCTCCATGGTGTTCCTGGCCCCTGCCAGTCTGGGGGAAGACTGGACTGGGAAACTGAACTGAGGCCTCCTACATGGAAGTACAGTGTATTAATCACAAGATCTCCAGGTCAACTCATGGCATACATCCATCCCCACACTGGCCTAGAGGACAGGAAACAAGGCCTGAGAACTGAACCCAGATCATCCTAGTGGCAATGCAGAACATTCGAGGAACTGGATTCAAATTGAAGTGTCCCCAGATGACACTAGCCCTTTAAGGGTATGGCTACATGGCTTTGTAAAGCCAGATCCGGGGACCCAGGCTTGTAGACTCTGTGTTTCCAAGCCTGCACTTGAGCGTCCACACTGCATTGTAAACCTAGGCTTACAACGGCTGGATTTGAGACACATAGCCATGCTAACGCATCTGTACTGCACTACACAGACGTTCTGACTCAGGTCTGCAGTTTGAGCTGCATCCACATTGCAAAATGACAGAGCTTGGGCCTGAGTCATAGTGTGACTTGGGCTATGATTCAAGCCCCTAGTAGGGTCCTAGGACTGCATCCTGAGTGCTTGCTGACCTGACTCGGACTCAGTGGACTGCAGGGGGCTTGGTCTCAAACCTGAGTCAGAGTTTGGGCTTAGGGTGCAGTGGCTAGTGCATCTGTGCTGCATCAGCTGACCCAGATTTGGGTCATCTGGGCAAGGAGGAAGAGACCCAGTGACAGAGAGAGACTTAGGTGAGTCAGAGCTGGGAAGCTGCAGGAAATAAGGGTTGCAGGACTGCCAGTATCCCCTGTGGGGGGGCAGGGCACAGTGAGAGCCTGAGAGATAAAAGGGAAAATTCCCTGGGGATTGTAGCACAGGGTGAGCCGAAGAACTTTGTTTCTTTTGCCTATGTCTGAGAAATAAAACTATAAAAGAAATGGTGGGTGTGGCAGTGGACCCTTTGCAAGCTGGAGAGAAACCCTGCTTTGTTGCACTAGGTCTCCTGCTAGTTAAAATTAATTTAATATATTAAGAGTGATCCAGCCAAGGATCAGAGAGAGAAATTCTTTGCAGTAACCTCCCCCACTCTGCCTGCATTGTCTGTCTTGCGGTTTCTCTCTCTCTGCTAAGAGATACATTCTCTGCATCTGTCAAGTCTGATCTGCTCAGAGCTCCAGCGAGAGCGAGAGGCACTAAGAAGATGAGACTGGAATGCAACAGATCCCCAGGCTGTGACGAGGAGCCGAGATTCCTTAGTGCACCCTGTGCGGGTTGCCCTGTCATAAATCATTGTTTGTCAAATTCAATATGCAACTTTAACACAAAAATGACACTTTCTTCTGGGAGTTCCACATGTCTGGAATTCTGCACAGCTGGGGACCATCCAAAAGATGAGGGAGATGGGACGGCATAGTCAAGGAGAAGGGGAGATTGTGTAAAGCAGAAAGGAAACTCTTATCTATATATTTTCTGCTCCAGCTCTGCAATCTACACACAGCTTTATGATCCATATTTCTGGTAATGCTGCAAATCCATACGCTGGCGCATGTTTTTACATAATCTAAACTGCAAAAATAGATCACTAGCATTCTAGACACAGTGAGAGTCCCAAAACCCTCTACAAAGAGCCTCCTCTGCTAGCTCAGCCTCTGTCCAAAAAGTGGGGGAGGGGGAGCCTGTTTTGGTCATTGCTGTCCAGGGCAGAGTTCCTGGAGAATCATGGCTCTGTTATTGTTTCTCCTGTCCCACTAACTTCATAGCGGAAGTGCCAGTTAGACACTTCAGACCCTATTTTGATATAACAGCATACTAGCCCTGGGGGACAGATAGCTTAGTGGTTTGAGCACTGGCCTGCTAAACCTAGGGTTGTGAGCTCAGCCCTTGAGGGGGCCATTTAGGGATCTGGGGCAAAAATCTGTCTGGGGATTGGTCTTGCTTTGAGCAGGAGGTTAGACTAGATAACCTCCTGAGGTTCCTTCTCACCCTGATATTTGATGATACTCCATTTTCAGGGCATTCAGCTATGAAATTTCACTCCTTACTGGATACAGATCATAAAAAACTTAAGGCAATTTACATACTGATATATTCACTGAAGCATAAATCAGGCTCTGCATATGTACATACAGGTTATAACTGTACCCCAGGCCTAAACCTCTACATAAATAGGTATATATGTATAGTCACATGTAACAGCCACCATCTTGATCTGCACTAGAGATTGAACTGGTGATCTCCAGAATAAAAAGCATAAATCTAGATAGCTTGAGCTAAAGAAGCAGGTGCTCAAAAATAATCAAACCAGTATCCTCTGTGGATTGTGCACAGAGTGGAACACACATTGACCAATGAGTTACATACTTCCTCTGGACAGAGGAAGCTCATCCCCAAGTATCTGAGGCCTTTGAATCCCTGACAAAGCTTTGTTTATGCAACAGCCACCATCTTGCCCAACACAAGGGATTGAACCATGTTCCAAAGCTAAATATAAGAACCTTAATAGTTGAATTAACCTTCAAGCACTGTGGCTGGGGCTATAACAAACTTGTGTTCTCTGTGGATTGGGCATTGAGGGGATATGTAACATACACGGAACAGTGGATTACACACAAACATGCTGCAAGTTTTGTTTTTGACAATTGCAGGTCATTATACAAATACATTCACACACACTGCCCTTGTCAATGAGTCATTCAGATCATCCAAGACAAGTGCTGGTAACGTCTTTATATCACAATACATTATCAAGTATTCTGTCTCTGATACACGTTAAAGATAAGCTATTTTAGAAATGTTTCCAGGTGCTTCAAAACACGTTATATGTCTATTTGTAAAGCTACATAAATGCTTTAGTATCATGAGCCTAACTGCAAAATCTTTGGAGGGGCAGTACAAATAAAAGATTTAAACATCTAAAAATGAGCTAAAATAGCCTTTCAATACATAAACATGTCTTGACTTTAAAGTTCAATGTATTGGTACATTCCAAGTTGGAAGCAAAGTACTTTGTGTCTCACTGGGAATCTCCATTTTCTGATTTAATTATATAATTTGTATTATAGCAGCACCCATGTGTCCACATCAGGATCTGTGCACTCTGCACACACACAGGAAAACCAGTTCCTGCCCTAAAGTGCCTACAGTGTAATTTGAAACAAGAAGCAACAGGTAAGTGTGACAAACACCACAAAAGGAATGGGGGAGAACAGACAATGGGAACAGTCATAACTGCCACTTACATAGGTCAGGTATTGCACATCTTGAAGGTGATTATCTGAAAAGGTTTTTAAAAATTTAATTAATTAAATGCATAAAACAAAACCAGCTCTCCTTGGCTATCATCAATGGTTGGCTGATTGCTTTCCAATGGGATAAAAGCTCCTGTTTCCAGCTCTGCAGCGCTGAGACCTCAGATTTTAAAACTGCTAGTGGTTCTGGACTGAATCTTACCTAATCTGGACCTTGAGCCAGGGTAACTTTCAGAGAAAAGTTCCGTATTTGGGTAGAAACAAAGAAGCATTTCTCTGTCATGTTAATTAAAAAAAAAATAGCACCTGCTCGAAGCTACTCAATGGTTTGAAATGTTAGAGGTAGTTCTGGTGCAGATTCATTAATAATAATTATTTTTGAGTGACCAAAGTATAGTAGGCAGAATGCAGGTGAGGAAGTCAAACATGTTAAATTAATTTATCATGTGGCTCTACACTTAATCGCTGGGATAGCACCATCACATGTGTGGGTAGATAACTATACTTGTATCATGATTTTCTCTTAAATTTCTTTGGCATTTATATTCATAAAGCAAAAGACATGCAGACTGACAGCATATCTTTACTACTAGAAAACTCACCAACCCACATAACCTTCAGGGCCTAATACAAAGCTTATCAATTTCAGGATTTCCCAGGGGAGGTAGTGAGTTCTAGAGTCAAGTGTTCTGTCCTCCTGATAGATAAATCAGTTCAAGCATCCCAGATGATCTCAGGGGCTGATACACACACAGTATGCATGCACATGCTCTGACTGAAGCTGACATTTAGTCACACAGACACATGTCCACTCTGGCTTATACCTCCCCTTGCATGTTCTACATATATATAAGAATTTCATAATTTCATTCTGTAGTACACTCTGAGGAACTGGCATTTTGCCAGTTTCCAAAATGGCCTCATTTATCATCGAAATATCCCATGAAAGCCAGGGAATAAGGTCTGTAAAATAGCACTGATTCATGAAGTCACATCTACATCTTAATAGCTTTTGTGTGAGTGCAGTGCTTATGTATGGGTATGTATTTCTATTGTCTATGGAATGGGTATTTCTGTCTCTGTAAATTTTGTGTGTGTGATTCTGTCTGTATTGACCTGTGAATGTAATTCTGGGAGTGTGGATCTGAATGTGCATGCAGCTAGATGTGTGAGTGCATGTGGGTGATTTGGGGTTAGGGGTGGAATTCTTTGTATTCCTATTTGTGGTGACTGTGTGCATATCTGTTTCTTTGTGTGAACGTAACTGTGTATGCTACATGTGCATGTGAAATTGTATGTATGTGTGTGTGAGAGAGAGACAGAGAGACTTTGTGTGCATCTGTTTGTTTATGCCAATGATGGCCTTTATATCATAGCATTATTTATAGCTGTCACTTCAGTGCCTGGCAGATGAGGCAGTACAGGCCTTTATTTCTCCAATGTGCTGGGGGAATTTCAGATATATAAATGAATTCTGGGGAAGTAATTATCGGAACCCTCCAGAGGCCTGGCTTTGAAAACAACGTTGCACATGCCAGCTTCAGAAGAACCTTGTACTCCTTGCAAGTTCTTCCAGGAAAGGAACACATTGCAGCTGCAAAGGTAGCATAATCCAAGACAGGGAATGGCTAGGGCTAAGAGTGTCTATTTTTCAGCCTTTGAAAACTGACGCTGCAAAGGCAGGAAGACAAAGTAAATGCAGTAGAGACCTAGGTTAAAATCCAGGCTGAGTCATAAGAAAAAAGGGTCTCAGTCTAGTCTCCAATGAAGATTTGTTTACACTGCATACAAAAAAGCAATAGACCTGCCATTGTCCAGTAGCCCAGATCAATCCTTATGTGGAAGACTGGGAACTCTATGAAATTCCAGTCACAGGGTTTCCTCCGTGTTGTTCTACTGGAGTAGGGACTTTACTCTCATATACACACCTGGAATAGGCAGGAGGTTTCCCCTGCCCCCCTATATCATAGTTTTAGGGGATTTGCCAAAGACCATCGATATCTATGTGGAGTTTCTGTGCCTTGGCACTGCCTCTCTCCCACTGGCTGATACCCCTGGACTCCCCTCACGAGAGATTCCATAGGATGAGGGTAGTGCACCAAAGTTAATCACCATAGTGATTCAGTCAGTAATATCTCTGCTATAAAATCCACAGGGGGCTGGTAAGGTCACCGTGCTTATTCCCTGCAGCTCACCCCCCTCCCATACTCAAGAGATCTCCATGCCCACAGGAGGGTTACTGTGTGGCTAGGTGGAAAGATACCCCTGTCTCGATTCCATAGGATTTTGTCTCTGACACTGAAGGCAGAGGGAATAATTTGGTTCAATGTTTTTGGTTCCTCATTATGTTGTAAACAAGAACAGCTACTATGTGATTAAGCAGCTGTTATACAGATATTATCATCATTGTGCTTGGGTGCATACAT
This sequence comes from Mauremys reevesii, assembly GCF_016161935.1. Taxonomy (NCBI): domain Eukaryota; kingdom Metazoa; phylum Chordata; order Testudines; family Geoemydidae; genus Mauremys; species Mauremys reevesii. Next base: position 41,019,657 of record NC_052626.1, on the reverse strand, counting down.
GTTTATGTGTTGGTGCTGTGTTATACGCATCCAAGTGTGTGATTTCAGTTTGCATTTATGTTTGTGCATGTCTGCTATAGTGTATTTGTGTGCGCATATGATAGAGTATATATTTTGCGCTATGTGAAAATAGGTGTTTGTGAGCATACACATGTAGGAGTGTGAACATACATGTGTGAGATTGTGTGGACAAAAGCATGTACGTGTGAAAGTGAGCAAGTCAGTGTTTTTCCCAGTATCTGCATCCATCTGGGCTTCCTGCATCTCTTCTAATTCTTGTGTTCTCTCTGTGTGTATGTGTGCCCTCCTCTGCTGTCAGCCATTTCTCTTTGCCTTTTCTGCTCTTGTGTTTACTGGGTCCAAATTCAGAGACAATCCCTTGACAATTTCTCTTTGTTGATGGCTCAGGGAATTGGATACAGTGCCTTGGGAGGCTGCCAGGCATGATGTCATACCTCCACAGGAAAAATATCCTATGTAGTTACTTGATATACCAGCCCGTGCCTCATCCTCAGGCAACAGAAGAGCTCTGAGCTGGGGGTAGAGACTTCCCAGGTGACCAGGTTAATCCTCCTTTTTGTCTTGTTCCTGCACTGGCATCTGAGGCATCTTATAGCTTTTGTACCATATCCCTCCTAGTATCGGCCCACTAACATTTCCAGGACTAGATAAACCCCTTCCCATGGTAATGCATCCAGAAATGATACACAAATACCCTCTGGAATGCTGGATGAAGCATGAAGGGACATATCAATCTTTAGCGCATCTGGCATGTAAATATTTTGCGACACTGACTGCAACAGTGCCATGCGAACACCTGTTCTCACTTTCAGGTGACACTGTGAACAAGAAGCAGGTGGCATTATCTCCTGCAAATGTAAACAAATGTGTTTGTCTGAGCAATTGGCTGAACAAGAAATAGGACTGAGTGGACTTGTAGACTCTAAAGTTTTACATTGTTTTATTTGTGAATGCAGTTACTTTTTGTACATAATTCTACATTTGTAAGTTCAACTTTCATGATAAAGAGATTGCACTACAGTACTTGTATTATGTGAGTTGAAAAATACTATTTCTTTTGGTTTTTACAGTGCAAATGTTTGTAATAAAAAATAAATATAAAGTGAGCACTGTACACTTTGTATTCTGTGTTATAATTGAAATCAATATATTTGAAAATGTAGAAGCATCCAAAAATATTTAAATAAATGGTATTCTATTATTGTTTAACAGCACAATTAATTGTGATTACTTTTTTTAATCTCTTGACTGTCCTAATTCCCCCATATGGTTGTTCTGAGGTTATTTGTTCCTCCCAGTTCCTACTCCTTACACTCTCATGAAGTTGATGTGAATTGGGGCTATCAAGGGGACTGACTAGAGACCTGGAACTTCTCTGAAGGGCCAGCCAGAACTTCTCAGGAGGTTCAAGTAGGGAATCTCAGAGGAAATAAATATCATGGATTAATTGTGATTACTTTTTTTAATCGCAATTAATTTTTTTTAGTTAATCGCATGAGTTAACTGCAATTAATCAACAGCCCTAGGGGGAATATATATATGGATCTGCCTTGGAAACAGGTCCTGGTGCAGCAAGACAGTATTGTGGTATAGGAGTGTGGAAAGCATAGGTATTGTGAAGGCGGGCCCACTGCTGAAAAGGTTGTGGCTAAGAGAAGAGCATCCAGGATAGATAGGGAAGGTAGAATATTAATCTCTAGAGGATGAAGCAAGCCAAAAGTAGCTGACCAAATGCCCTAGAAATAGCTCCAAGAAACACCGAGACTACACAGTCTGATGGCAGTTTCCAGAGTTGTAATGCAGAGAGACCAAGCCAGCAGACAGACTGAAAACAGCCTGACTACACAGTTTGGGGTTGGTCCACGAGTAGGGAACAAGTGGAATAGCCTGAACAAGGCCTGACCGCTTGGCTCCTAGGGAAGCCTAGAGGTCAAAGAACAAAGCAGTATGATTATTATTAATTATTTCTAATACGTAGCACCAAGGAGACCCAGACACAGGGCCCCAGTGTGCTGTACAAACACAGAATATTCTTCAGTGCTTACACCAAATGGGTGACACTCTGGATGCAACAGCAGGGCAGCCCCTTGGGGAGATTTTTGTTTCCAAACCCTAATGGCCATTAAGGGCTGACATGTTGAGGTGGGAAATGGCAGTTTGGGGTATTTCCATCCCTTCCTATTTCTTACCTATGATGAGGGGAGACAATGAGGGTAAAGTTCAGTTGGATAGCATGGCCACCCGTTGTGCTTGTCACCTGCCACATGATGGGATGCTGCTATGAGATGACATGTTGTAGCAGACTATGGAATTTGTAATGGAGACAACAGCCGCAGCAGGAAAGTGTTCCATTCGCAGTGTGATGCGGAATTCAGGTTAACCAGTGGAACTTTATTAAACCCTGTGGATTGCTCCAGCCACATGGCTACTTGCTTCCAACCTGACTCCATGTTTACTGAACATCTACACCGCTATTTTTATCCATGCAGTCCGAAACCAAGTCAATTGACCAGGGCTCTGAGATTTGATGCTGCAGGTATTTCTTTGCAGTGCAGACATACCATAAGGTGTCTGGCAATAGACACGTTAGATAGGATAATTTTTGGTGTGTCTGAGATAATTTATGGGATAAAATCAGCAGGTACTGGGGATGTAAATCATGAGGAGCACAGACAATGACATATTTGGAGCCAACATGGCCTAATCATTTGAGTAAAAATGTTTATTTACCATGGGCACTTTCAGGAATGGTGGGTATTTATCAGCAGAACAGCTTGCACCCATGAGTATTAAAAGAATTGACCAAGGAGCTCTCTGAATCACTAATGTTGATTTTTAACAAATCTTGGAACACTGGGAAGTTCCGGAGAACTGGAAAAAATCAAACGTTGTGCCAATATTTAAAAAGGGCACATTGAATGAACTGAAATACTAGGCTGGTTAGCCTGACATCGATCCCAGGCAAAATCACGGAAAGGCGGATATATAGGACTCAACACCTTACTTCAGAGTTAGCAGTTGTTTGGGTCAGTAAAGGCGGCAAGTGTGACTTGGAGACACACATGGAACTGTTACTGTGTGTTGAGTAAGACAGGAACACAGGAGCATTTTTACTGAGTAAATTTTCTGACCATTTTTACAGTAGCCACTGGAGTCAGCGAATAATGACCCTCATCATATAACAGGTATATTAACCTTTTGTAGCTCTCCCTAAGCCAATGGTAGCTGTGGGTGTTCAGTACTTTGAAAGTGAAGCTACTTCTATTTAGAGGTATAAATATGGATTTTGGAGCCTCACTTTAGACACCCTAGTTATTTAGGATTCAGATTTTTAATACTTTAATACCAATATCTACTTCTTTGGCTGTAGGAAGCACAACTTCCACCTGCCCAAAACCTCTACCCCATAGTAAAAGCCCTGAAAGTCCCAGTACCTGTGACTGTGCACAGTCTGAGTACGAAAGAGGTTGTCAAAACAGCAAAGTCCCTGGCTTGCTGCTCCTTGACAGCTAGGACTTTTGCCCCTCACATGACTCCCTGGGAATATGAGTTAGTGACAGCTGCAGCCATGAAGTTGCGGCTGGGTTCTTAGGAAACAAGGAGAGAAAAATAGAACTGCAAGCTGGAAATTCACAAGAGGCTTCAAAGTAACTGTATGTGTGTGAGTATCTCTTTGTGTGTGTTTATGAGTGTCTTAGCATTGATGTGTTTGTGTCTGTATGGATCTGTGTGTTTATGTAGGTGTCAGTGCTGAGAGAGAGACTGTACATGTGTGAATGAATATGAGTCTGTGTATGTATGTACTTATGTATCTCTGTGCATGTATGTATTAGTATTTCTGTCCACACACAACTGTGGGTAAATATTTCAGTGTATGTGTCTCTGTGTGCAGATATACTGTATCCCTATATCTATGTAATCTGCTTCTCTCTGTGTGTGGGATGACTATCTGTGTGTGTGCGAGAGAGACAGAAAGCAAGACAAGAGAGATTTCTTCTGCTTCTTTTATATTTTATTGTACCTGATTATGGCAGTTGTGACTGCTGATTTGGAAAGACTCTAAGTCACACACTGAGTGGCCATTTGAAATTGATTCATCTCCATATTATTTTGATTCTGGAATGCAGTTTTTTCAGATGTTATTGCTGCTGCTGTGTTATTGCAAGCTCCAATGCACACACTTCAGTTTTATCTCCACTGTCCCTGTGACACATGTCACTCAGAGTGATGGCTAAGTGGCTGCAACTTTAGATGACAGGAATCTGGAAAGCACACATGAAGGGCAAGCATCACGCCTCTGCCTCCCAGACTGGCTGTGATAGGAAACTTGCCAGCAGCAGGTGCAGCTATGCCCTACTAGCTTTCTCTCTAACCTTCATCTGCCTCTGCAGAACTATTACTTCTTTATTTAGTGTCATTATTGTGCTTGGTGCTGTACAAGTCATAGACTAAGACATGTTCCCTTCCCTAAAGTCATGACATTCTAAATTAGATTGACTAATTAATTATATAACCTAGCTGATATCTCTGTTTCTTAGGTTGTAAACTCTTTGGGGCCAGGACTATCTTTCCATATAAATTTGTACAGTACCTAGTACAATACACCCCAATTCTGACTCAGGCCTCTGGAAAACTCTGTAATATAACTAATAAATATTAATAATTCTGGCCAGGGCTATTTAAAAGGAAACTACCCCAAGAAATAGTTATTTAATCAGAACTTAGAGTAGAAGTACTTCTCTAAGTCCACAGTTTCCCAAAACACTTAAGCACATGCTTAACTTTGTGCACTTAAGTCTACTGAGGAGTATCCAGATTTTTGGTGATGGATAGGTGTGTTTGGAAGCAGTTCTTCATTTGTTTCTCTGTTATTTTGCTTATATATAGGAAGGTTGACACCAAGTGGTTGTTTGTAAGATCTGATAGGTCTAGAGAAAGCTTCTTCAGAACTGGCTGAATTATGGCATGGTTTAGGGTGGATTGTAGGTTTCTCTCTTCAAAGGTGGTGTTAACAGTTTCTTTCAGCAGCAGCCCTTGGTGCTCCCAGGCACCTTTTATCGGCCACTGTGACATGGTCCTGAATCACAAGTGATGACTATCTTCTTACATCACCTCTAAGATGTCTTACTTAATGAATATGCTGAAATCTGGAGGGGAGGGCATGGAATTCAGTGTGTAGTTTTTCTGCTCTCTGCAGAGGACATCTTGGATATGGGTGACCTGTGACCCATATGTGTCATGACCGGGACATGCATACTCTGACCTAGTGGCCAAAGCAGGAGTCGGGCTGGGTCAGATACCAGGAGGTGAGAGTCCAAGAGAGACCAGAGGGCAACCCAAGAGTCAAGTGTCAGGAGGCAGGCAGGGTCAGGTTACCAGGAGATCAGAAGCAGGAGACAAACGTGAGAACAGAACCACGGATCGATAACCAGAGTTAGGCCAGGTCAGGATACCAGGATGTCAAGCAATGGGAGCAGGAAGCACAAGGCACACAGTCCAGAGCAAGGTGGATCCCAGTTGCATAGACAACTTCCTATTCCTGTACTGGGTTTATATAGAATCTGTGATCCAATTAGGACCCCCAGCATTCTGCCAGTCAGGTTCCAGGACTGGAGTAATCTGTCAGGGTTCAGCTTCTGCCCTAGCAACTGTTAGCAGGTTGGCTAAAGAGTCTTGTAGACCTGAGTTTGAGACGTGCAGTCCTGATATCACCCCTTCTCAAAGGGGTGTCCTCCAGGCATTGTGTGACCAGGCTTTTTGGGGTGATTTTATGGAATGCCCACACAAATGTGGGAATGTGTACATTTTCCACAGGCTTCCAGATGTATTCCTTAGGACCATATTCCTCCCAGTCCACAAGATACCAGAGCCTGTCACATTTATGTTTGTAGTCTAAGATCTTATGAACTACACATTCCTCATGACCCTGTACTTGTACCAGAGGGGGAGGTGGCTGGGTCCAGTAAGGGAAAGGGTTTTCTGTGTAGGGTTTCAAAAGTGATACATGAATCACCTGGTGCAACTTTAGAGAGCAGAGTAGTTGGAGTTCAAAAGTGACTGGATCAACCTGTCGTAATGTCTTAAAAGGGCCAAGAAACAGGACGTCCAGCTTGCGAGCAGGCCTGTCTGTGTGGAGCTGCAGGACTGGTGCGCCAGCTGGCAAGGTTGACTTGTGGATAATTCTCCTGGAGGTATTCTCAGACCGCTGCCAGCTCAGGTTCTGACATGGCATAAACTGGTCCGAATGGTATTTTGGCTCCAGGCTTCAGCTCTATTGGGAAGTCATAGTCCCAGGTGGAGGTAGGGATTCCTCATTCTTCTTTTTTAAAACACCAGCGTGGTCTTGGTATTTCAAAGGGAGCTCAGGCTGTAACTGAAATGGAAGGTGTGACGTTGCAGTCTATATGGTTTTATAAAAATATGCTAATGAGTTAATATAATGTAACTGGAATATGCTTCATGCAAAAGGTTTCTTGTAAGGTATCATTACAAAGCGTATAATCTACTGAGTGTGATCATCCTATTTGTATAAATGTACCACTCTTGTATCTGAAACTAGAAATATGAAATATAATTCTGAGGGCCTATTGTAATTATGCAAAGTGTGGGCCATTAATGGTGGTTTGGAATCTTGATCACTCCCATTAACCAGGACAATTGTTTGCAGATGGCTGTGTTTACCTGTAAGTCTTCCTGTATATGTGTGTGGTGGCAAGTGGGCAATGAAGTCTTGCAGTGACATGTGATCCTGTCCTCTGAACTGGAATCCATCTTTAACCTGGTGTCTTTCCATTGAGAAGGAGGGGTGGGAACCGAGAGAGGGACAAAGGATTCCTGCCTTATGCAAAAGATATATAAAGGGCTGGAACAGAACAAAGGGAGGTGAGGAACCATCATGAAGAATCCCCTAGCTACCACCGGAGCTGGAACAAGAGCTGTACCAGGGGAAATAATTGTGCCCAGGCCTGGAAGGTGTCCAGTCTGAGGAAAAAAACTTACCAAAACATCTCTGAGGGTGAGATTATCTGTATTCAGTTTGATTAGACATAGATTTGCGCATTTTATTTTATTTTGCTTGGTGATTTACTTTGTTCTGTCTGTTACTACTTGGAACCACTTAAATCCTACTTTCTGTATTTAATAAAATCACTTTTTACTTATTAATTGACCCAGAGTATGTATTAATACCTGGGGGAGCAAACAGCCGTGCATATCTCTCTATCAGTGTTATAGAGGGCGAACAATTTATGAGTTTACCCTGTATAAGCTTTATACAGGGTAAAACAGATTTATTTGGGTTTAGGCCTCATTGGGAGTTGGGCATCTGAGTGTTAAAGATAGGAACACTTCTGTGAGCTGCTTTCAGGTAAACCTGCAGCTTTGGGGTAAGTAATTCAGACCCTGGGTCTTTGTTGGAGCAGACGGGAGTGTCTGGCTCGTCAGGACAGGGTGCTGGGGCCCCGAGCTGGAAGGGAAGGCAGGGGTAGAAGTAGTCTTGGCACATCGGGTGGCAGCTCCCAAGGGGGTTTCTGTGATCCAACCCCTCACAGAAAGTTCTGCCTGGATGGTCAATCCCACCTGAGTCTCTCAAGGTTTGGATGCTGGTGCAGTCTGGAGACAAAACTCTGATAGAAAACAGATTTCCTGTGCTTGTCACAAATTGTGGAAGGTCAGCCGAGAGATACCAAGGACTGGGGAAAGTGTGGAGAATGGATCACATCAAATTGTAACACTTCTCAGTACCCCTGAATCACAGCCTCCAGGGGAGTTTTTTCCTCTGTTACTGGACCAGAAGATAAAGGGGAACTGCCAAGACTCTCTACAAGATCAGGAATGACCTTGCATTGCAAAGGTATCTGCTGGATTTGGGCTGCTGCTGCATCTATGAAGATATCAGCTGCATGTAAGTCAATGAGGGCTGGTAGAATGAGATTTTGCAGGGATGCCCCAGGTATGTGCAACTGGCTTAGCACCTGCAAATGGGGAGCCCTTGGGCAGGGATCTGGATGTGTTTCATCAAGACCAAAGTGTGGTGGAGCTCTTTTCCCAGGTTCCTTGAAGTTCATACAGGGCAGGCAGATATGGGGTGACCCAACTCACTGCAGTAGAAACAGAGATGGTGTTGGCCTTGTCGCTCCTTTTCTATGGAGTGAGCCATTGATGGCCCTCATCCACCTGCACTGGCTCGGTGGGAAGCAGTGGTGAAAAGGTCACAGTACCTGGATTGAAGAGTTGACAGACCCCATTTTTAACTCTCTTCACTCCTGTGACCAGTTGTCCATACAGATGGCAAGATTCATGAGGGTATCCAGGCTCATGGGAATCTGTACCCAGCATAGTTTGTCTTTAATTTCTTCTTGGAGGCCTCATCATAATTGGCCCACCTGTGCTGCTTCATTCCAGTCTGTATTGGCTGTGAGGCAGAATTGCTCAGCATAGGAAGCTACAGTGCCCTGCCCCCATTGGAGCTTCCTTAGGGCAGCCTCCGCTGTTCGAGTTAGTTCGGTGTGGGTTGTCAAATAATACCAAGATGGGTCCCAGTTCGATAGAACTAGGCTGTCGCATTACAAGAGCAGGGAGGCACAGTTTAATGCTTCCCCAGAGAGCAGGCTGATGGCCAGGCTCACCTTTGCATGATCAGTAGTAGAAGACTGAGGGTGCATCATGAACAGGAGGCAACACTGGCAATTACCATCAAAGCAGTCCAGCAGTTGTATCAGGGAACAGGGCTGCATAAGCCGTGTGTGGACTGTGGCACACAACTGCATGATTTGTTCCTGCAATAGCTGGTTCTCTGAAATCAGCTGGATGACACAGGCCTGCAGGGCTTAGTTGTCTGCCTGAAGGTGGGTGGCCCACTTGAGTGCATGTGGTGCTCCTGAAGAGTTAGCCAGGTCCACTCTGCTGGCATCGGGACCCCTCCTGGGGCCTAAATGACATGGGTGGGCTGACCTAGGAGTCAAAGCAGGAGTCAGGCCAGGTCAGATACTGGGAGATCAGAGTCCAAGACAGGTCATAGGGCAACCTAAGAGTCAGGAGGCAGGCAGGGTCAGGTTACCAGGAGATCAGAAGCAGAACCACAGGTCGATTACCAGAATCAGGTCAGTTTGGGATGCAAGGATATCAAGCCTGGGGAGTGGGAAGCACAATGCACACAGTCGAGTGCAAGGTGAATCCATGTTGCATAGACAACTTCTTGTTCCTGTCTTGTGCTGGGTTTATGTAGATGCTGTGGACCAATCAGAAACCCCAGTATTCTGCCAATCAGGTTCCAGAACTGGAGTCCTCTGTTTGGGTTCAGCTTCTGCCCTAGCAATTGTTAGTGGGTAGCAGGTTGAAACTTAGTAGTTCTTAAGAGCCCTGTGGGCCCAGGTTTGAGACCTGTGGTCCCATACCATATATTACCAGTTCCTCATAGCATAAAAAGCAAATTTCTGGGATGGTGTAGAGACATTCTTGGTTGATAAAGAGAGTAGGATTTAGCCACTGTTATGGCAGAGGTTTTTAGGGGAAAATTACGTTTAAGAGAGCACTAATTTGCTCCTATATGTGAGTGCTGTGTGGGCCAGGCCATAACTGTACATGTAGGCACACTGTCAGTGTAATTTAGAGCCTAATTAGGACTCAAATGTAGCTTCTAAGTTTGCATATGTAAGTAATTAGGAAAACCTGTGTGTCTGTAGTGTGTTGTTCTCTATTCCCCACAATTCACAGGGAATCCTAGAAGTTGAAATTGGAAAAATCCTATTTAGTCCATCCCCTTGGGAGTCAGTGCTGGATGGTCTCCTAATGTATATTCTCCAGAGCTTTGCACAATGTGGTTTCTATCACTTCCTTCAGGAAGCTGATCCATATCACAGACCTCATGGACAGAGAGAATTATTTTGCTGTTGATTTGAATGTGATTGGATTTGTGGGTGGTGGTGTCCATACCAAATACTTAAAAGACCTTTGTGGGAAGACCAGCTACCGTGTCTGTTCTCTAGTGAGAAAAGAAACTACTCAGATGCAAGCCTCTTTTTCTTAGGAGCAAAAAAGCTTGACCCATAGTGTCCCTTCCTTGTGGCCTAAATCTCCTGAGAGAGTTCCAGTTTTGGCAGATCCATCTCACATCCACAGGAAACTGATAAACTTCCTAAACTTAATTTTGCAGTGTCTAATTCTGAACTCTATAAATATGTGGAGATATACCTATCTCATAGAACCGGAAGGGATCCTGAAAGGTCATTGGGTCCAGCCCCCTGCCTTCACTAGCAGGACCAACTACTAGATCCCTAAGTGGCCCCCTCAAGGATTGAATTCAACCCTGGGTTTAGCAGGCCAATGCTGAAACCACTGAGCTATCCCTCCCGCCAAATGCTATGCTCCACAAGGAAATCAGAGAAGAGGAACAAAAAGATTAGGCACTGGAATGATTAATTTTATTATTAATTGTTAGCTATGTATTTGTTTATGTGGAGTCACTGATGTTCATGGTGTAGAACAGAGAAGTAAGAAGACAAGTCCCATGCTTAATCTAAATCTGATGTGGAGAGATCTAAAGACCTAAGCATATCTTACTTGGTTAAATATCAGCTATGGAGCAGAGAACAAGGATAGCTGAAGTATTTGAGGGATGTAAACACCCAAGAAGGAGAGAAATTGTTCAGGTCAGTTAAAGAGGGATTGGGGAGTAATAGAAGTAGTGGGATGAAATTTGGCAAAGGAAGATTTATGCTGAACATAAAGAAACAATCCATAATTGTGAAATCTATGAGACTGTAGAATAGTCTCCCAAAGGAAGTTAGGGAAGCTTCATTGCTTGAGACCTTTCAAACTAGACTTGACAAAGCCCTAGACAATATAATAAATTCATTAGTTTAAGTCAGTGTAGGCTTAAAAAATGGAAAGTGCTCTGGAAGAGCTAATTTATTAATTACCTTCCCCCCTCCCCTCGAAGGGAATGGACTACATAGGACCTAAGGTCTTTCCCACCTCTTAATGTCTCTGACCCTGTGATCTCCAGTGATCTGAAAATAAAGGGATGGAATTTGTGAGAATAAAGGAAAAAATCTTAAGGAGAAAACATTCTAAAGAGCCACTGGTTGGATCATTGACCTTTAGAAACATCTTAATGAGTGGGTGACAAGAAAAGCTAGATACAGGGGAGAGAAAACATAAGACTTGCAAACTGCATACTGAAATACGTACATGGGGCCTTAAATGACTGCCTTGCCTGTGGATCAACACAGTCAAAGAGACTGCCTGCTCGTGGCCAGCAGGCTGTGTTCTTGGTCTGAGCTGGGCCCAGCAGATGGCGTTTCTTATTCCTCTGATTTGTGTGTGTGTTACATGACTATAGAAGGAGCAATCAGTCAACTCCCAGGAACCTTAGCAACAGTCATGTCCCCAGAAAAGGCTTGTAGCAACTGAAGCAGTGATGACTCAGCAGCATGGTCTCTCTGGCCACTTGCTGATCCCTGGCAAGGACTCTAGCCCAAGTTCTGGCTTCCTTGTTTGGGTCAATGCTTTCTTGCTGGCACAGTAAAGGAATTCCTGGATCCAGCTGGACATGGCATTACAGAGAGACTGAAGGGAACTGTTTGTAGCCAATTGTTCCCCCCTCCCTTTTTGTTTAAAAACAAACTAAAAGTAACACAGAATCCTGTTAGTAAATTATAATGAAGGATCCAGATCATAGGCCCTGACTCCATGGGTGCTCTGGGGCTCAAGCACGCACAGAAAACAAAATAGGGGGTGCTCAGCTGTTCCATGAGCTCTGGGGTTGGCCACTGATCCGCTGTTTGGCGGGCCTGGGTCTGGCTGTTGATCAGCGAGCGGCTGGCGGGAGGTGAGGGAGAGGGGGTGGAGAGGAGCGAGCAGCGGGCAGGGGGGTCTTGGGAGAGGAGGTGAAAAGAAGGGCCTCAGGGGAAGAAGCCAAGTGGGAATGGGGCCTCGGGGATGAGCAGGGGTGGAGCACACACTGGGAAAAACAAAAGTCAACCCCTGTGATCCAGATGGCAGAGTTCAGACGTGGTGGATGTGAAGGTAGAGATAACAGTAAGTCTAGGAGGCCAGTTCCTCTGATATCTCATTGTGAAGAAGACAGATTGCTGGGTTTTATGATGAGCTGGGGACACATTATAACATCACTAGAGGGTTTGTTTATTTATTTTTACTGAACAAGGGTGTGGAAATGTGGTCTTGGGTGACTGCATTCACACTTCACCAGATTTAGGTCACTAATGCAATGAGTCTGGATGGTCTCAAGTTGATTTCTCCTGAGGGAAATTTGTTTATATCAGACAACCTCATCATCCGATTAAGCATCATTCTGGAGTAGAGATAGAAGAGAGATTAGTAGTGACACAGGTCAGGATTGGGGTGCATCACAGAACTATGTGAGGAACCAGCACTTGAATAGCAAAGGATTCGGTGGTTCAGTGTTGAGGTGTATCAGCAGTGGGGAGATCCCATCACAAGAATAGCAGGAGGTGGTGCAGGTAAGGACTGAGATGCATTGGCAGAGCTGGGGATGAGAAGGGCAGGACTGGAATAGCTGCAGGTACTACCAGTTTGGATTGTTTTTTTTTTCTTTTTTTGGCAGAGCTTTGCCAGGAAGTTTGGGTCCGCTGTTATCTCCTTCCTTCCATGAGCACTAAAAATTCACCCAGAAACAATAACATACGTGTGTGTAGCAATCTGCCTTCTCAGCAGCAGCGGCACCACCCCCCAATCTCTGGCCTCATTACTCGGAGCAGGAAATGAGTAAAACATAAATGACTTAAAAAGAGCCAGGAGGGGCCGTTTCTCTCCCTCGTTCCCTGGCAATGACCGTGTACAGTTACAGTTTAATCTTGGAAATGCCAGACAGCTGTTGCCGGTTGCTAGGAGACTGGCACACATTATGCAGATGTCAGGGACCTCAAATGTCTGCCGGAAATTACAGCTCATGTTGTATGAGGAGAGACGCGCATTTCCCTGTCTGGGGAGCCCAGTGGGAGCCATCATCCCTCCGTATGTACCCCACCCCTGAGATGGGGCTGAGACTGACAGGCTATGTCCTGACAAAACACAGCTATTAAATTGGCTCTGGGATAAAAAAAATATAGGAAAAGAATCTATAAAAAATGTATCCAGCTTTGTGTATGGGATATGGCTGGGGGCGGGGAGGCCGGAGGGGGAGGGGAGGAGCCGGCTGGTGCAGTCAAGGCTCTGGAGCTGGCTGCTGCATGCCTTGTAGCTGGATGTCTGAGCGAGGTGGATTTGGATTCAGCTTTACTCCCATGGGGCAGGAAGGCTGGCAGCATTCCCCAGTATTCACAGGAAAGACTGGGTGTTACTGACTTGGTACAGCCAGGGCCGGCTCTAGGTTTTTTGCCGCCCGAAGCAAAAAAAATTTTGGCTGCCCACCGTCCCAGCCCTGGGCTCCTCGCCACACCCCCATGCTGCCCCAGCTCTGGGCTCCCTCCTGCCCCCCCCACCATTGCCCCCACACACACACCTCCTGCCGCCCCAGCCCTGGGCTCTCCCCCCACCACCTGCACCCTCCTTCCGCCACAACCCTGGGTCACTGGTAACTTGCTCCCAGGGCAGGTCATTCAGCAGGAATTTTGGATGTGCACAGAACACAGACAGGATTGGTTCGCATATGGTTACAGAACTGCAGTAAAGTGGAACAATTTTCAGCTTGTGTGATTGGAGGATATCTGGATGCATATTATAAGACTGTCCTCAATAAATGAGGAAAAGTTGAGGTGCCTTTATTATTCTTTTGTTCCACTCTTTCTTTCTATGGGGAATTTGCCAATGCAATATCACTGTCTTCCTTTTAAACAAACAAACAAACAAAAAAGGCAATGGCTGTTGAAAATAGCAATTCCAGTCCTAATAACCACTGGGAAGCATTTCTTGCTCAATTTTATCCTACTTTTTCTACAGCAAGTTACAGTGGATCAGTATATTTGATTTGGGATAAATTAAATAACAGCTGCCCAAACGGAGCTTGAGCACTCCTGAATTTTGAGGTGTTCAAATCTGGAAGGCAGGTGCTGGGGCAGGGGACTGTGGCTCTGCGGGGGAGCAAGGCAGCATGTATGCAGCAGCGTGTCTGGCGCTGCGCGGAGCCAGACACGCTGGTCTGAGTGGCACGGTAAGGGGACTGGGGGGTTGGAGAAGGGGTAGGGGGTTTCGGGGGGGCAGTCAAGGGACAGGGAGCAGGGGGGGTTGGATGGGGCGGAGGTTCGGGTGGGCAGTCAGGGGCAGGGAGAAGGGAGTGGTTTGATGGGTCAGAGGTTCGGGGAGAGCAGTCAGGGGACAGGCAGCGGTTGGATAGGCATGGGAGTCCCAGGGGTTTGTCAGGGGACATGTAGGGGGTGAGGTCCTGGCGGGAAGTTGGGGGGGTCTCAGGAGGGGGCAGTTGGGGACAAGGACCAGCGGCGCTTAGATAGGTGGTGGGGTCTTTGGGGGCAGTTAGGGACGGGGTCCCGGGAGTGGGTGATTAGGGGACAGGGAGCAGAGGAGGTTGGATGGGTAGGGGTTTCTGTGGGGGTCAGTCAGAGGGAGTGGATAGTGGTAGGGTGGGGCTACCCTCCCTCCCCGTGGAGTGTCCTATATTTTGAATGTTAAAATATGGTATCCGTACCCTTCACAGTGCAGCTCTCCATTCACAGCAAGGGGCAGCATGAAGTCTCAGCTACCTCACTTCCTCCCCCTCCCTTTCCTGTTGATCGTGGCCAAGGGAATGCTGGGAAATGTAGTTTTTTCCCTGCTCCAGGGCTGGCTCTATAGGCAGGGAGCTAACCAAGGAACTACAGCTCCCAGGGCCCCCTGTTGGTTCCCAGCTCCCATGCTGGATCCCTGCCAGCTGCCGCCCCTGCAAATGGGCTGCCCCAAGCATGTGCTTGCTTTGCTGGTGCCTAGAGCTGCCCCTGGGTACAGCAGAGGCTACTGTGAGACGAGCTAACTGGGCAAGGAACCGAGCTGAGGAAATGAATGACCAGATGCACACCCTAAAAATGATGCCCTTTGGGGGAGGGTTTCAACATATGGCAACCAACAAACAAACAAACTATAATGAGACAGAACATTTTAAAAACTCAGGGTATTGGCTCCATAACACTTCTAACAGGAGCCCTGCATTTTGTCAAATTCTGAGGGGAGATCAAGCTGAGCTGATAGTGCAGTGTTTGTGACATATGGGCATGTTACCATGGAAATTACTGTGATGTTGCAGATTCAGCATGATGGCACTACTATGGCCTGCAGCCTGAGGGAAGTTGGAGGGGTAGAGGAAATAAGCCTTGTTAAAAGCCACAAACCTGTGACCCGAGAAATCCAGAGAAGTGCAAGACAAGAGAATGGATTAATGGTTTGATCAGATCTGCACTGACAGTTTACTGGGGTGTATCTGCAATGCATAGGTGCGTGTGCACAGGAGAGTTTGTACATGCACAGGCATAGGGGACACAGGAATATGTCTGCATGTGCAAGGGTGAAAGTGCACAGGAGAGTGTATGTTCATGCAAAGACACAGGAGTATCTGTATGTGCCATAGGACCAACACCCACACCCCAAAATCCTCTGGCTTCAACAGGAATGAACATCATGCACATTATATGATTCTATCACTGTTCATACCAAAATACTTCAGACTCTTCCCCAGCCAATTACAATCTAACCAGAACTGCTCTAGGCCTGACTGAATGGGTACCATACAATTTGATACAAAACAAATGGGCAACGACTGAAACATAAACAGAGTGGTTCATGAAATAGGTAGGATTTTCCAGATCAGACTATTGCTCTGTCTAGTTGGGTATCTCAAATACTTCCTCCTGGATATCTCAACATTAACTAAAATTTAACATGGCTGAGTTTCTAATCTTTCTTTACAAACCCACCCGACTTGGCCCATTCTTGTTACAGCTGACTCCTCCAGCATCTTCCCTGTCATACTGACCTATAACCTTGGGTCATCTTCAACTCTTTCCTCTCTCTTGCTCCACACATCCAGGCAGAAGGCAAATATTGCCATTTTGTCCTACTCAATATTACTAAGATCTGACCTTTTCTCTATAATTATCTCACCCAGGCCATCAGCAGTCCTCATCTTTATTAGTGTAGTCCCCTTCTTTGGCCTGATACCCATATCTCCTGCTGCAATTTATACAAAATGGAGCTGCTAAGATTATCTTTCTTATTCATCATTTTATGTCACTCACTCCTTTCTTAGAATTCCTCTTCTGGGTCTACCTTCACCACCACATCACATCTAAGGCTCTCGTGGTCTTCTTCAAAGTCATCTGCATAATTCTGCTTATGCTTATCTCTTATTGTGTTGCCTCTCTGTCCCCTTTGCTCTTCCAACAATGTCAGACTCATTGTCCCAATTGTCTGTTTCTCCCACAAAAGTCTGCACATCTTTTTTCATGCTGCCTCTTATGCATGGAATATATGGAATGCATGGTCCACAAGGCCAACACCTTTTCATCAATTCCTGCAGAAGGCCCACTTTTTCCTTGACCATCTTTGCAAAACTAGCCGATTAAATTATCTTCTTATATATTTAATTTATTTACTCAGTTTTGTGGAGGGAAGGGGTTAAATGTTAGGAGAGGGCTTTAGCAACACTGGAACTGAAGCTGAGAATTGGTGTGGGAGAAATACAAGAAGGCTGAATTGTGAAGAGAGATGGTAAAGGGGAAGCTTTAAAAAATTCTTTCCTAGCCCTCCATTAGCTTCTACTCTAAAAACTTGTGGGTTGAAACTTTTTTGTAGCTATCATCATTGCAATTGCTATTCTCTTTCATATAAATGGCTTTCTTCTATAAAACTTAATATTTGCCTCAATAATATAGTGCAGTAGCAAATTCCACAGTTTATCCTGCAGCTTTCTGCTTCAAGGGGAGAGAATCTGTGCCTGACAACTGCAAGTGATCTTTTATGAATCATGGTACTGAATTATAAAGGAAACTAGGAACCTCATGGAATGTGTTTAGGTAGCTTTACTGTAGAAAGAGTCAGGAATATGAGAGTATGGTGAAAACTTAGGATTAAAATAGAGTCAGGGAGTTATTTAGGTGGAGGGTGAACACATGTACTGTATTTTAGGAGATGTCCTTTACTTAGTTCCTAATATCCCACATCCTGTGTCCATACAAAAGGCATTTTGTCCTGTTTTTCAGCAGTGCATCCTACAGTGTGAGGCTGCAGATGTATGCTTTTGTACCATGAATAAAAGATCTTTTGTTTTCTTGAAACATAGATGGTCACCCTATTGAGAGGCAGAGAGGCTGTTCTAGAGAGGTGGAAGCAGCATAAGGAAGGTGATGGCAGATGGATTTACTTCCTGTTGTGGAGAGATGATAAGGGGGCGTGAAAAAGATGTCTGGAATTTGAGGAATCTAGGAAATGGGATGCAGAGCAGCAAGAAGTTGGGAACTCTTCTGTAATATGAATGTATCATATAGGGCTTGTGCTGGATGGAAATTTAGACTTGCTCCATTGTATGGAACTATCTCAACTGTTAGGGGGTATATATAAACAGAGCCTATAAGCCTTAATACTACTATAGCTTAAAGTCTCCATTAGATCAATTGGCAGAGGCCTGTATTTTTGCAATGACTAAATCTGGGTTTTCCACAGAGGTGTGTGTGTGATTTAGTTGGTGACCAAAGTACCTACTGGCCAATGATTTGTTATAAAAACACTGCATTGTCCCTAAGAGTCGTGAAAACTCATCTCTCACAACCACTGAGCGCTTTGCCAATAGCATGCCAAGGTGACAGTAACTGGGGGAAGGGAAAGATATCAGAAAGGAGAACAAATGGGGCCAGGTAAACAGCGCTGCAGTAGCAGTGGTTGCCATGGTGACCGGAGGGGGAAATGAGGCGGAGGAGAAGGAGGAGGGAAGCATATTGATCGATAGTACTGTGCCAGCTCATCTGGCTTCTATCCACGTGCTGCTACAGAGGGAGAGAAAATCAAAGAGCCACACACAGGGCGGACAGGGCCTGAGATTCAATATGTGGCAGCGGCTCGATCAATAGATTGTTGGAAGGTGGGTAATTGACTCCTATTCTGCTCAGGAGAAGCAGATGCAGAGACAGAGATGTGTTTGTTAGCTGCAGATTCCCAGCTCTACTTTATCAACCAGTTTGTTTGTCTAGTTAATTCATTTGTTTGCTTGTCATTTGTTTGCTTCTCTTCAACCTGATTTCTTGCTGCATCTGTCAAAGATGAGCATTGGCTACAAGACCTGAGCCATGACTGTGCTAAAGTTCCTGAGTCATTTTCTCCCACCCACCTCTTCTTTGTTCAGAATGACTTTACCCCACCCTGACACTGAGATTCTAATGTGGGAGACTGGAGCCAAAGAGAATTTATTCTCATGGGATTTCTGGTGCTTTCTGCTTTCACCTGCCTCTGAGATTTCATAAGAGCAGCCTCTCCTGTGGAAGCTCAGCATTTCCTGTCCCGGCTGGAACCAAGAAGCAGAGAAACCACCAAAGAAATAAAACAAAATAGTTAAGCACATTTTTTGCACTTAATAAAACATCTGAATTTTGGGTAATGGTTCACTGTGTCCTCCACAGAGTAACTGACACTACTTCCTGCAGCAAACACCCCCTTAAGGCTATACTAAAGAAGAGGGAAAAACTCCACTTACTGAATTACCATCATCTCTTCCTTCAGATCTGTGGATTTTTCTTGGAGGTTTCTCTGCTAAGTACTGCTCAGTCCAATTTGGCTTAGTTTATGAGTTAATAATGAAAAATCACCCACTTACAATTCTGCTTCTCTTAAATTATATTGCTAGATTCATACTTTTGAGTCTTGTGCTTCTACAGCCTGATCCAATTCCCAATGAAGTCTGTGACAGCCTTTCCAAGGACATCAATGAGAGTTGGGTCAGGCCCTTTTGTGAGACAGAAACAAACTCCCAGCTTTCAAGTTGGTATTTTTAACCCATTAGACACCAGCAGGTGTGTCTTATGTACAAACTAACAGTAAGTGCCCCTGTGCCTTCTAAAACGTTTTCCTTCATTTTCTTAATGAATGGGAAACTAAGAGCTTCTTAACCTCTTGGCATTAAATATGCCAGAAATAAATAGAAGTATGATAGAATTATTATAAAATAAGTTATTGCAAATGTTCACTTATTAATTCTTCAGGGAAGGCAGACAGTTAGGTGAGAAGGAGTCCAATCAGACTAAAATGTTTAAGGGAATAAAAGAATTTCTACCAATCATGAAGGGACAAAAAAAGCTGTCCACCACACCGGCAGACATGCTTTCCACACAAAAACGAAGTAGGAAAGTCGGGCAAAATATTGTATATATGGTGAACAGTCAAAGGTAGGATGGTCCTCAAGATGAGGACAACAATATATGGTCTGCCCTGCAAGCAAATAAATTAAAGTACCTATATTCCTCTAATGTAGCATCAAGTCAAGAGATGCACTGCTTCTGTTAAGAAGGATATCTTATTGCTGAATCACTGTTCCTGTCTGACACACACTAGTGAAGCAACAGGCCACGTGATAATGCTGGGAAATGTAGGATGGGTCTCAGAAATTTCAGTATAACTCCAGAGAGTCATCCACAATGTGTCTAGCCAGTTAATGTGCAAATCCAAAGGGACACCTCCCCAGTCTTCTGAAACACAGTCTTATTACTTGGAAGGATGATGTAATCCAAATGCATCATGAGCATATCTGCAAGTAGCATGACATGATGCACCAGCAGCCTACATCTTTCTTAGAAGAGTCCTGGAAGGAATCTCTGGGGTCAAATCTGTGCTAAAAATGGAGCAGCCCATCTAAAATATCCTTTAACATACTTTCACACCTAACCACACAGAGGCCTTGAAGATGATATCAGTTCAAAATTGCTGTCACTTATTAAAATGCCACTTTCTAGGAATTTGCCCAGGAGTGTCACTGACAAAGAAATAGTTCCTCTTCCTCACAAAGCAAGAGAAGTATACATCTAGTGTGTTGCCAAGCTCAGCTACTGGGGAGAATATGATGGGCTAACACAGAGTAGCCCATCTCTCAGGATGTAAGAAATGTGTGTGCTATTGTTGCCAACTTTATAATCACGCAAAATCAAACACCCCTGCCCCGCCCCCACCCTTTTCCAGAGGCCCTACCCCACCCCTTCACTGAGGACTCACCTCCGCTTGCTCCATCCCCCCCCATCACTTGCTCTCCCCCACCCTCACTCACTTTCACCGAGCTGGAACAAGGGGTTAGGGTGCAGGAGTGGGGGTGAGGACTCTGGCTGGGGATGTGGGCTCTGAGATGGGGCTGGGGATGAGGGGCTTGGGAAGCAAGAGGGGGCTCTGGGCTGGGGCAGGGGGTTGGGGTGCGGAGGGGTGTGGACTCCAGGATGGAGTTTGGGTGTGGGAGGGGATTCCGGGCCGGGACAGGAGGTTGGAATGAAGGAGCGGGTTTGGGGTGTGGGGTCCCAGCGAGGCTTACCGTGGCACCCAGAAAGCAGTCGCCAGGTCCCTGCAGCCCCTAGGCACATGGGCAGTCAGGGAGGATCCACACGCTGCCCTTGTGCCTGCAGGCACTGCCTCTGTAGCTCCCATTGGTCGTGGTTCCTGGTCAATGGGAGCTGCAGAGCCGGCACTAGGGGCAGGGGCAGCGCCCAGAGCCTTCCTGGCCACCCATATCCCTAGGGGCTGCTGGGACCTGCTGGCCGCTTCCGGGAGCTGTGCAGAGCTAGGGCAGGCAGGGATCCTGCCTTAGTCCCGGGCCCCCACTGCGCCACCGACTAGACTTTTAATGGCCTAGTTGGCAGTGCCGTCTGGAGCCACCAGGGTCTCTTTTCGACTGGGCGTTCCAGTCGAAAACTGGACGCCTGGCAACCCTAGTGTGTGCAGTCCCAAGCTAGAGGAAGGACATCAGTTCTCCAGTTCTATAATACATACAGTCACAAATAGGTATGAACATCAGCCTTCTAATGTCAATCTGAGCAATAGTCTAACCAAAACAGTTATTCCATGGAAAAAGCAACAGGCAAAGAATGTAAAAGAAACATATTCTCCTGAACAAAGCTGCCAACAAACATATGGAAGCAAATGTGACTCTATGCTCGAGCTTTCGTAGGGTGAGAGACAATTTCATAAGGAGCTCTGGCAAGTGATGTAAATCAGAGAAGTCTGTGGAAGGCTACATTGGCTGTCAGATAAGCACAGAATCTGGCAAGTACAAAGATAGCGTAAAGCCATCTTGCTCCACTCCAGACTGTGACTCCTGAGCGTCAGCATTCAGGAAGCCCAGCTCAGAATCCGTTCCAATAATTCTTATCCGCCACTATAAGAACATAAGAACGGCCATACTGGCTCAGACCAGTGGTCCATATAGCCCAGTATCCTGTCGTCCAACAGTGCCCAGTGCCAGATGCTTCAGAGGGAATGAAGAGAATGGGGCAATTTACTGAGTGAGCCATCCCCTGTCGTCCAGTTCCAGCTTCTGGCAATCAGAGGCTTAGGGACATCCAGTGTATGGGGTTGCTTCCCTGACAATCTTGCCTAATAGTCATTGATGGACCTATCCTCTATGAACTTATCTAATTCTTTTTTTAACCCAGTTATACTTTTGGCCTTCACAACATCCCCTGGCAACGAGTTCCACAAGCTGAATGTGCCTTGTGTGAAGAAATACAGTACTTCCTTTTGTCCAAAACCTGCTGCCTATTAATTTCATTGGCTACCCCTGGTTCTTGCGTTATGTGAAGGGATAAATAACACTTCCTTATTCACTTTCTCCACATCATTCATGACTGTATAGACCTCTATCATATATCCCTTAGTCATTTCTTTTCCAAGCTGAACAGTCCAAGTCTTTTTAATCTCTCCTCATATGGAAGCTGTTCCATATCCCTAATCATTTTTGTTGCACTTCTCTGTACCTTTTCCAGTTCTAATATATCTTTTTTGAGATGGGGTAACCAGAACAGCATGCAGTATTCAAGGTGTGGGCATACCATGGATTTATATAGTGGCATTATGATAGTGGCATTATGATATATTCTGTCTTGTTATCTATCCCTTTCTTTCCCTATCTCTTTTCACGTTTTCTTTCTCGTTACTTCTTCCTCTTTTCCCAATCTTTATTTGCATTGCTCCACTGTTTCTCTCTTTCCTCTCTCCCGCTCCTCTACCAGCTAGTTTACCCTTGCTACTCTTCACCTGTGAAATAGCTTACCTCTCCCTCACTAACCAGGCCAAGGCCACAGCAGCACAGAGCTGGCTTTGCTGCACAGCTGCCCCTGCCCCTAAGGAGACACAAAAGTGGAGAGTGCCTGAGTCAGGGACAGGTATCATCTTGGTCTATTGGTTCAATTTCACAATGCAATTATTTGTCCTATGGGACAAAGGCAAACAGGTGGGACCCAGCTTCATGGTTTCACTGCAGAATCAAGGCAATCACCGGGGTAAAACAGCCAGCTGATGTCACCAGCAAGGCACAGGCAATGATGGTTTTAATACCATGGCTGCACACCATGCCTGGTGCCTGAGTTGCCTCAATAGTCAGTGTCTGAGTTCCTTTTACCTTTAGGCACTATGTTTACACCTACTGCATATTTACATCTCTCCACTTGCTCACCAGCTCAGAATTCTTGACCTCTTCTTCAAGGCTCTGCACAATTCCCCCGTGACCTGCATCTCTGATCTTGTTTCTTGCCATATCCCCCCACCATCCTCTTCACTCTGCCAACAATGGTAGCCTCACCATTCCCTTTGTGTCCTTCCCCAGTTCCCATTTCCATGCTGTGCTCCATCCAGTGGAACAAGGATAGTCCCTTGCTTCATATTTTTCAAGGTTGCATAATAGGGATTACCTTTAATACTCAGTAGGAGATTTGAGATTTTTTTCCTAGTCAGCACAGCAGAGAGGGGGAGAAAAAGGTATCCAGGTGAGGAATCCAGGGAGAGAAGAGAAAAGTAACACAGAGTACAGTAAATGTGGGCAAGCAGAAGCCTGGATAAGCAAGGCATCAGACACAGATCTATGTGGGATATATACCCAACGAGTTTGTGGTATCACAGAACCTCAGTCCCTGCACTGCAACATGGATGGTTTTAGAGCAGACCCTGTTTCCATAGCAACAGTACATGTGAGAGCTGCCTTTGAAGAGCAATTCAACTCTTCAGGAAGGTGAAAAGCAAGGCTGACCTCACACACAAGCTCAGTGAGCAGCCACATTGCAGGCAAGCTGTGCAGCTCTCAGGCGAGTCCTGTTTCCTTAGGCTACGTCTACATTATGATCTAGGGGTATGAATTCCCAGCTCGCATACATATATTCATGTTTGCTTGATGTGAGCTAGCATGATTATAAACAGTAGTGTAGTAGCGGTAGCATTGACAGCAGCTGTGGAGGCATGGCTTAGCCATGCCAAGTACATACCAACAGGGTTCAGGTGGGTTTGTACTCAGCACAGCTAAACCATGCCACAGCTGCTGCTGCCCATGCTACCACAATTACCCTATTTAGACTTGCGCTACCTCTCACCAAGCTAGCATGAATATGTGTATGTGAGTTGGGAATCACACCCCTAACTAGTAGTGTAGACAACCTCAGAGAGAGGAAAGAGCTCTCTGCCAGAGCCGCTTAGGGAGGCAGGACCATATGAAAGAGCATCTTCTGGCTTGATTCAACCCCCCCACCCAGTTTCTGTGTCCCCACAAAGTATCAGGAAATGGTGAGAAGTTGAGCCAAACCCACTGTAGGTGCTGGCCCATGGCCAGGATAGGAGGCTAAGCAGAAGTATCCCATGGGGAAGGGAGTATGGGAACAGTTACCCTTCAACATCTGCCTCCTGCACACCTGCCTTCCCCTGTCTCCCATTAACTGCTGCTTCTCCACTGAATGTTTTCTGATCCCATCCTCCCCTCAGGCTCCGGTAGGGTCCTTTGGTTTTGTCTGCATCCAGCCAATTTCAAAGTTAAATTTGCCAGCTCTAGTAAGTTTTATTTTCTGGCTTACCCAGCTCCGCACCTATCCCCTTTGAGAAAGGAGCTGTAGAAATTGGAGATTATCATTATTAGGATTAAATGAGAGACATCAGTAAAAACCAAGATTGTAGAGAAGTGATGGAGGAAAGAAGTCAAAGAAAGGCCAGCAGATACTACAGAGTTACTCAAAAATAAAGCTGGGCAGAAAATGGTTTTCCTGTCCCAACATTTTTTTTTAAAGAATTTGAAATGTTTTCCCATCCTGAATCTCTCAAAAATGTTAATTTACCAACAAGCTGAAAAAAATTCAGTTTGGGCTAATGAAATCACTTTGTTTCAATGCAGACCATTTTTGTTTAACAAAAAATACTATAATGAACTTACATTTCAAAATGAAAAGTAATTTCAAACCAAAAAAATGAAACTTTTCAAACGGGACCTTGTGACAATTTCAAAACTTCTTTTTCTGATTTTTTTCTGAAACGAGAAACTCATCAAAACCGACCCTTTCCCGCAAGCAGTTTTGGTTCCAATGATTCTGCATTTTCTGACAGAAAAAAAAAAACATTTTGTCAAAAAATTCCCAACCAGCTGTGCTTAGAATCATCAGCCTTTGTCAGTCCCCCTGCAGGAAGAAGGCCTCTTCAGTGCTATTCCTAACTATCCATCTCTATGGACCAATCTCAGTCCAGATTTTATTTTACAATTGATTTAAAATATTGCAAAATCAGCAAAATATATCTCAAATATATATTTCTGAGGTCATAAGGCTCAAGTCCCAGAATTGGACTGGGCTTCTTCCCAATGCTGATGCTGTAATACAGCCAGAGCACAGCGGGTGTGCTTTACTGTTGGACTTCAGAGGAGATCTTCAAAAGTCCTTCCTTCAGAGGAGATCTTCAAAAGTCTGTTCTGCAAAGCTCTGGTGGCTGCTCAAGTGAAATTAAAGAGTAGGAGGTAGATAATAATTAATGATTTGCATTATATAGGACCTGTCATCTGAGGACTTAAAAGCCTTTTGCAAAAGTAGATATGTATCATCCCCATTTTACAGGTAGACCTCCAAAGCCAAGCTCATCCAGTGAGTCAGTGGCAGATTTGGGAAGAGAACACAGGTCGTCTGACAAGCAAACCCCTGCTCTAACCAGTACACAATGCCGCCTCACACAGTACTTTTAAAAAAGAATTGATGATAATCCTGGCGTCCTGGCTGGAATTCC